>NW_024500128.1:1635835-2185169 GCF_017590055.1 Onychostruthus taczanowskii
GAGAAATCAAATATTATAAACACTCAAGGCAATGATGTAACCCTGCATTGTATTTTTTTTCCATGTGAAGGTACCGCAGGTCACTTAGATGTTGCAAATCCCTTTATTCCCTCCACAGGACTCTGAACACACTGACCTTTCTTTACCCTACACAACTTCCAGTGGAATAAAGAATATGCTGGCTTACACTAGGCAGTGTAGCTTGCATGTACATATCCAAGCTGACTTATCTAACCAATTCAGTGACTGACAAAAGTCCATCCTGAGGCAGGATGAGTCTCAGTACAGACTGTTAAAGCCTAAATACATCAAATAGCCTAAATGAAACTCCAATCCCCTGTCTGGCTACACTGTGCTGGCTACCCCCAAGAGCAGTTTTAAAGCCAGCTCAGGTGTATCCTGAGGAGCTGTAGCTACATTGCTAGACTGAAGCGTGGATGTATGATATGAGAGATGACTGCAGATATTCATCAGCTTTGAAAATTAAAAATTGCTCAGGATAAGAGCAGTAAAGAGACAAAGACAAATTTGTAAAGGAAATAAGATTTTACTTTCTGGAAATTGCGTTTGGACATAAAGTCTGATTAATGAAAATTTAGTAATTTTTTAGTATCTAATCACATTTACTCATGGTGGTTAGAGGGCTCACTACTACTGGTTATCCAGTAAATTCCTAATCAATTAAATACATTATGTTTCCTCAGTTCTATCTGAAGCTTTGGTGGGAAGATTTCTCACAAGAAACAGATCCCAGGCCAAAAGACTTCTCACAGGAACGCACATATTCTGAAGATTTCTATCTTTAACTTCCTGGGCAACAAGCTTGCTCATTTGCATACTTTGCTCAGCAATTTTGACAACCAAAGGTAGCAAGTAACAACTCAGATGGGAGCACTACTTCCTTATGGATTCATTTCTACCTCATTTTTGGTTTATTTTGACCAAGATATCTCCATAGATAGTCTATGGATAAAGCTAAAATCCTTGGGAAAAAAAAGGTATACAAAAGGCAGATACAACTTATTTAAAATTCATTAAGTACTTCAAATATTTTGGCATGCACACAAGTCCCAACAATTTTTGGGAAGGGAGGGCAGCAGATCAGTTTCTTAAGAACTCTATCATTTTTGAGGGGAAACACCAAAAGTTTGTTGTATGAAATTAAGGGATGAAGGCAATAGCAGTTTCAATCCTTTTTTTGGTTATGAACTGATCTACAGCTATATAGTCAATCATGTGATTTCATTAAGATACCATTTTTTAAGGAACTTAAGCAAGCCAAATTTTAACCATGAATTATTCTATTACCAAGAATAAAATTATTGGAAGACCTTTATCTATTCGGATTCTAGATATTCAGAAAATTAATAAAAATATTATTTAAAAACTTTAAATATTGAACATATATATAAATTTTAAATCAGAGGATGCTATCTTTATTTTGATATGAACTGTTTTAGCAAGCTATATTTTTAGGCTTATTTTCTTAAATTGAACTGTTTTCTGTTCTGAAATTCCTTTTAATCACCCCCTTGTTGTACAGTATTACACACTAAGTCATTGTTATCACATAAGTAGTTCCCAAAGATGTGACAAATCATTACATTTCTGGACAAAATGGGCTACAAAAACTCCTTCTAGAAGGAGCAGTTACAGTTTGATTAAAGGTGAAACAAAACGAAAGAGAATGCTAGATTTTTGTGCCTCTATAATGTTTTTCTTTACTTGATCTTTAATCTTTTAGAGAGATTAAAAGAAGCAGACCAGTGCAATTTGTTTCAACAATAACAGTGTTAGTTCAGAAGGAATGCCGACAAAGATCTGTGGTGCCTGAGAGCAAGAATTACTAAGGACAGTAGTCATTAATGTAGTCATTAATTTAAAATACAGAGATATAATTTACATATCTCATTTTGCTTACCTGTCATTGCAATTAGCAGTATGCAAAATGGCTGTGATAAGTAGTCATGGTAATAGAAGACCCTTTTTTTTTAAGTCAGGATGTATTTGAAAGAATTTTTTTCAATAGCATATCCTCTCTCACTCTTCAGGAGATCCTCACTGCAACAAAATAGATATGAAAACATAATTGCAAAACCTCAACATTTGCTGAGGCATTGGGTATCTACAGCATTGGACTGGAAAGAATTTTTTTTCTCTATCTAATCCAGAAAATCTCAGATAACACATTTCTATCATTTAAAAGATATCTATATCCATCTAGCTATCTGTATATGTATGCTAAATATAAAGTAAAATATAATGAAATCGCTTGGGGGGGAAAAAAAAAGGTGTTCAATAACTGACCTAGAGAAGCAGTGAAAGTGCTGTTTATTTGCAGAGATATTTAAAACTAAATTGCCCAAAGCACTGGAAAAGTTTATGGCAGAAAACCATTTTGCTGGGGAAGGCAATGGACTACATAAAGTAATAAGTCTTTCCCATCTCTAGATCCCATAATTCATATAGTAAATGAAAATGCCTCAATTTTTTTTAACCAATAAGAAGAAAAACATAATCTTTTGAAAACTCTGTCCTTCCTTATTCCAGAAAACACTAAGGTTGAAAAGTCTGACAAGTCCACTAATGATTTTAAAATTGCAAAAAACCAAAAAACTATTTATAATTAAGGACCATTTCACAAGTACTGTATCATAATTACGCTTCTAAAACATGACTCTGACACATTCACATTTGATCGTGGTCCAACACAACTTGCTGTGAATGCCCAGAGCAAAGTGAAACGGCAAAGACACACAGGTAAACAAAGGGTACACAAAAGGTATTTAAGCCAAATTGGAGCAGTAAATCTACTGGTCAATTTAAAGCAATCACATCAGTGATTGATCACATCAGTGAGAATTCCTGAAACGACACAATGACCTGGAGTCTTTCCTTGGGCTATTGAACAAAATACCTAAATTTAACATTGCCACCTGGAGCTCCACCTATAACCACTCACAAGAGAGCTGCTCTGCCATGCAGTTCTGGCTATCTACAACCCTAAGGAAAACAGACTGAACAGGGAGTCTCAGTTATTGATCCCTGTCTCAAAAGGACTCCTGGGATCCCAGGTTCAAATCCTCCCATGGAAATATTTGCAGACACTGCTCTGCATGACCCCAGCTACTCAAGTCTTACAGCAGAGAGCTGATATGCAGACCCAGCCCTGGCTCTCTCCTCTCCACAGGGAATAAAAGGGTCACACCCTGGAACCATACAGAGCTTCCTATTGGACAGAAAGAGTAATAACTGGGCTGTGCACTGCTTCTGCCTAGCAGCTAGTCTTTATTACAACTTGGTGAGCCTTGAGCAACCTCAGGTTCCTCATAAACTTACCTCCCTCAGGATATATCCCACGCACCTTCTTGAGAGCTTATACACCCCAGTCACCAAAACTAAAAATTAGAGGTCCACTCCTGTGGGCTGATTCTTCCTAAATGAATTATAAATAACTATTACGGACAAGCGTGGTTTAATCCTGTTTCCAGAGTGATAATAGAGTTTCTTGAGCATAATGATCAATAGTATATTGGATTGGAGTAGGAGAATAAATGGTCTTGCACTTTCTCTGTGCTTATGGAACAGTGCAAAAAAGTATGTTATTACTGTCCAAAGTTTTATCAATTCTTTATAAAATAGTAACATCAATATATAGCATGATACTCTTGCCAAATGCAACTTTGGGGGAGGGAGAGAAGGGCAAGATATTTGTGGCATGTTTCTTGCATCTGGATTGCTGAACAGCAAAATTATATTCAAACTGCTTTCAAGGGAAACTTATTATAAGAAGTACACATAGAAAGCAGAAATATTTCTACCAAATCTGGGAACAATGCTCATATATTTAGATATGTTTTTCTTTGCATGTATCAAATTTTCTAGGGACACAATTCAGCAAAAATACTTCAGCATAAGATTACCTCTGTGCACCTTATTGGGGTTATTCACATGCTCAAAGATAAATACAAGCTTAAGTGCTGAACTTAAGAATTACACATTTTAATGACTTTAAAATTACTGTCTTCAAATAAAACATAAAAAATATATTTTATAAAATAGATCTTATAAAAATATTCCCAACTCATCAGCAACTTTTCTCTATTACCCAAAATCTGCAGGTATTCTCAATTTATCCATTTCTAAGAGAAATTATACCCTGATAAATAACCAAAACACAAATGTCCAAGACATCCTGATCTCTAGAGGAAGCACAGCAATTTTTTTTCAGAGCTCATCTATTAACTTTCCTAGAGGAAAAAAAGATATTTGAAAAATATACCTAGAAAACTGCCAAGAACACTGCCAAGATGGTTTCTTGATCCAATAAGTAAGCCAAAGTGCTTCTGCAAGAGGCTATCACTCTGATCCTGACTAACAGTCAGTAGCAGCAGCATCTTCCTGGCTTCTAGGCAGGACATGACATAAAAGACACAAGTCCAACAGATACATCACCATAAGTGTGCTCTGGCAACAATTCACAGCACTTAGACAGAAATCCTTGTACGAAAATCTACCAGTTTTTCTCATCTCATAGTCCCAGTTCTTTTGTCATGGATTCAGTCCGATCAGAATCCAAGCTACTCTATCTTCAAAACAATTTGAAAACTCACAGCAAGAAATGCTTAACTCTGTTACTGTAGGCAAGTTCTTAGATTAACCAAGTAGCTAAACACCAAGAATGCTCCTGCTGATAATGATTTCACATGTGCTCCTTACGGTACAGGCATTTTTCTCTTCCCTCCACCACAAGCATAAAAAAAACTTTCGGTTTAAAAATATTTCTTAATTTTCTCTAAAACTGAAGTAAAATCTTCCACAACTACCATCATAGGTTTTGTTTGTTTTTTTTCTTTTCTGTCTCAGATATCACAATCAATTCTCTTGCAAAACAGCTGAAGTGCAGGAAATTTAGATCTATTTAGTATTAATGATTTAAGAATAGAATTTCAGCTCCTATCAGATCAAAACATCTGCCAATCTGCACTACTGTTCTTCAGAGCCCTACAAAACATAGATATTACTAGGTTTCAGGACAGACATTTAAAACAGAGCCTAAAAGGCAAAACACACTACTACATCTTTACAGTTCTTTTACTTTATGTGTAAATTCTGTTCATCAGCAGACATGACATGACTCCTTGCTCACAGTAGGATACCCTGCACTAGACCAAGAGCATAATCATTGCAACAGAAGAACTTTCTTCAGCTCTTTTCAATTTTTGTTTTCCAATGAAGAGCAGTTTTTCCAGTCAATCAATGGTCCTTGGGAATGGGTGCTTGGCAAACTCCTCGTAGGCAGCAATTATGAGGATCCACTGACCAGTTGGAAAATTGTAAACAGAGTTGTTACCAAAAGAACTGGCCTCTATTCCTTCAGTGGGAAATGGATTTGCCACAGGTAAGTTAGGCCTCAGAAACTGTATTTTCCAAAAATTCAGAGTTGACTAGAAACGTGGGTAGAAACGCAGTGTTTGCTTGCTCATGACACATATACACTGATGATCTTGTTTTGAACACTTAGCATTCCAACTCTTCTACCAGTGTATTATTCATAACTCCAGAGCATTTCCCAATCCTTGCAGATCCCTGAAAATAAAGACAACATAAGCATAGGCAACAAGGCAATGCCAGTAACTATGTAGTAAGAGGCTCAGAAGAGCCATAATACCATTCTGGCCAATTTAAATATTCATCCTTTCCTTGTTAACATAAAGCCTCTCCATGTTCAGTTTCTCAGTTAAACAGAAGGTGAAGTGGTTTACACAGCAGTGCTTTAGTGAGATGGAATCTGATTACACTTAATCTCCCAATACACAAACGTGTGGTTTCCCAAGAGTTAATAAAAAGCGATGGTTAGAAATTACAAGAGTACTACTTCCAAAATGAACTTAAGATCAAGCACGAGAATGTCTAATTACCAAATTAAAAACCTGCATTGAGAGGTATTAATTTCTCAAGCATGGATGGGTGGAACAAGCCATGATTATATCTCTCATCCTTTAGCATATGCATTTCTTACAGACCTACCCCGCACTATTGTTTAGGAAGCTGATTGCTTCTGCTTCCTTTTCAAGAAACTAGCTGCCATAATGTTGAGTGTGTGAGTAACAGGATAATAATACCATATGGAGGCAGAGGAACTAAAATATTGATATTTCATTTTTTCGTCCTACTGGGGATCTGTCATTCTTTAGATTGTTCTAATACGAAACAGAGAGAGAAAACTTTTTATGATCGCAAATTTATCCGAGTGAGGTTTGTATGCCTAAAAGCACTCAGGGTTTGACCTTGCATTTCTGGATTTTTAGGAGCCTCTATAGGATTCCAAAACAAAAATGTATTGTATATGTATATTGTATTAAAATTGCATTATATATAAGCTGACAGACAGGGCTTATACTACTCTGGAGGACCTGGCTAATCTTCAGAGACATATCTCATTCTCAGCTAAAACACACAATGAAGTAAAAGATGGTGAGTCTTCATACTGAATATTCACAGATTTTTCTAGTCTCTAGCTGTGAGAACCTGTGCTGTCTGTATTAATAAAAAATTTCTCCTATCACATTAGAAGAAACAACATACAACTTATACTTGTCAGTCCAGGTTAGGACAGTGCACATTAAGCTACAGGTCACAGTAGGGTGGTGGGACTGCAGTGAAACAACACTGCATTTTTTTAAGCATAGCAGAATTACTGTACTGTTTTTGAAAGAGCATTTGAACACTGTCTTCTCTTTGTTGTTAACTACCACAAGGAGTTAATGAAGAAAACAAGAAAGTCACAGGCCACATTTCTCTCCAGAAGAAGGGTAACTGTTGCAGAAATAACAAAATATTAGCATAATTCTATAGTAATAACTTAAATGCTAGTAATTAACAGTCCAATAAAAATTGTCTAGGATCTCCACACAAATCTTACCATCTGCTTGCAATAAAAATCATCAAGTGTATCTGCTTCAGGTGGAAGATGCATGAAGGAGATGTAAGCAGAACCAATTCAGCAAATTAAAGAACCTTGTAAGATTATGGGGGTATTTTCTCTAAAAAAAGAGGCCCATTACCTTAGAAATTCCTGAATTTATTCCCAAAATTAAGAAATAGGATCTTCTCAAAAACTGTATGACTCCATAAATACATACACTCTCCAAACAAAATATTCAATACATGACATTGTATAAACAGAACAGTATGGAACAAAAAGACATTTGAGTAAAGTAAAAAAATCCTGGTAACCAGCAAAAAGATATCATGATGCAGATAGCTTGGTCACATTCTCTGTCCAGCTTGCCTATGTGGACTTGGAAACCTGTGGGAAGTGGTCAAGGACTGCCCTGTGCCAGACACTTATGGTTCCAGGGAGCTTTACAGTGGATCCACTAAAGGTCAAGGCTGAGCCAAACAGCCAAGTTGAAATATATCCAAGAAATACAACAAGGCATCAGCTGGAGAGAGGAAGAGTTAGAAAAGAGTTAGAAACAACAGAGGGAACACCAAGTTTCAAGGAGAAGGAAGGGGAAGAAGTGCTCCATGACAGATATCCCTGCAGTAGCTTATGGGACTGGAAAGGATCTCACATTGAATCTTGAATACTATACATAAAGGCACTTGAGGCATATGTACAGGGAACAGTTGGAAGATTTTTCCAATCTCTCACCCTTATAATTTTGAAGGTCAATAATTTGGCACAAAATCCATGGCACAAAGAAGCCAAAGCAATACTGACTGCAGTCCTTCATGCAAAACCAAAGTGTATCTGTTCTAGCTCAGAAAGGAGAAACGTTGAGATTAAGGTTATTACAGCTGTCTTGGCAATTCTAGATGATCTCAAGAAACACCGGTTCCATGTAAAAATATCAAACAAGATGGGAGAAGGAAGAGACCAGGGAGGCTGTATGCATGTGTCAGGGCAGCAGAGTTACTAAATCAGCATTTGTAAAGCAATTTTGTATCTTATGTTTAAGACAACTTCATGCAACCCCTCCTCCCTGCCAAGTGTCTCTAAATGCAGAAGTACAGAGAGCACAAAAGCAAAAACTAGGGAAAAAAAATTAGAGGACAGAATTTACACCAGAAGAAAACAAAGAGGCTTTTAAAAGGTAAGACATGGCTTGTTACATTAAAGTTGTATTACTTGGTGATTGCCATGTCAAAGAAGGAGAATGAAATGGTTATACCAGCCCAATGTGCCTTGCCTTGAACAGTGGCTTGGCTGCTTTGGCAGAAAGAGTCTGTCCCCTGGTCCTGTTTTTGCATCAGTACTTCTGCTACAGTCAAATAAGAAAAGGATCTTTATTTTTGCATCAAATTTATGTGGCTGCTTTCCTTTAGCAACTAGAAATCCATTCTAAAGAAATTAATTGGAAATACTATGATTTTTTATGTCTGGGAGCAAGTATCAGTAATAAACTGGGAGGATGTATCAGGAAATGGCATAGAGTATCAATAGGGATTACAATGTTCTAAGATGTATAAAGTAGAACAAATATTTAAGAAAGCAAGGCACAAGAAGAGAGTTTAGCAGTAAGGATTAGATTAATTACTGTGGGGTCAGTTTCCCCAGGATAGGATTTTAAACATTAAGATTCATTGTTTCAGAACACATATGATAAGGGGGGAAAAAAACAACAAAAAACAGAAATTGAACTGGATAACAATAAATCTAGGATTCAGGCACTAGAGTCATTTGCAAAAAGAGATTGCTGGGGACCTGAAGACCTGAACTGAAGCCTGCAGATTATACATCACAGAACGTGGTGTCTCAGTTCATATGTGGACAGAAGGCAATAAAAACCTCATAGTAACTTCACCTCAATACATCAGTTTTTTCCTTCTGAATCCTCTAATAATTTGATGCCACTGCAGAAGTCAAGGAAATTCAAGTAATATAAAGTCAAAGTAGTCACTGCTGAGTTCTCTTCTTGACAATGACGGAGTCCTCACTTCAGATCTACATGCAAGGATGGTTTGAAATTACACTATCCCAAAGCACCCATAAGCTCCTATTTTTGACTTAAATTCTTTTACAATTTTAATGCAGTTATTAATGCAGCAGTTGACCAGAAAAATACCTACAAGTAGTCTAGAAAACAGCAAGGAGACAATTAGTCTGAATTGCTACCAAGAGAAAAGCACTACAAACAATCTTTTGTAAAATTCTCTTTCCTCAAGGCTGTGCACATTTAGACTATAAACCCAATTATGGAAAAATACTGCACAATACTTACAGTGAAATTTCCAGGCATGGGGAATTCTTTGCTGATATTTTACTACACGATTTTCTTTTTTTCTACCTCCTTAATTAGTTAATGCACTGAAGTATTCTTTGATACTACAGAAGAATTTTCCAACTTAAAGAACTTGCTCAAATTTATCAGCCAAACTAAAATCAGAAGAGCTAAGCTTTGATGAATTATGGCAACAGTTTACAGACAATGTGCAAATAAAATCTTTTTCCCTTCCCTTACATTCAATTGCTACCAGAAACTGCGTGGAATGTTCTGGCGAGGGAGGCAATAAAGAAAAATCCAACTCAAGGATGAACAAAATGCTACCAAGAAAAATCTCTCACTGATTCCAGCAGGCTTTAAACACCTTAAAAATATTTTTTTCCTCTCTGCCGCTCTGTTCTTTGCTGTTTCCACACATCTTACCCTGATGCTGTAACAGCAGCTGGTGTTATAGCAAATAGCAAAATGCCTCTTTCCTGTACTCTGCTCTCCCGTCTCACTTCAACAAAATTCACCTTAACTGTGACTAAGCAGTGAGAGATCTCATATACTTAAACTGAATGTAACTTTTACTCCACTTCCCTGAGGCTGGCTTTACCCTCCAGCTGGTTCCCTGAGCAGTTTTGCTGTTCCAACAAAACATTTTAATAAGACCCACTATCTACAACACCTAGGTACCTAGCATTTACATGTTAAACATCTCTCTTCAGATGGGCCATTTGGTGTTGCCCCTGAAGAAAATGGCCTTTTTTAAAACTCTTTTTTGATCATCCCCAAGGCAGTACTTTCCTTCTTACCAGAAGGAATAAAATTAAAGTTTTGCAAAAACACTTGAGTGCAGCATTTTCCAAGACCAAATTCTGATTAAGGTGCTTGCAAACACTACAGACAACAAAACATGTTAGATTAGGTACATCAGAGGTCCACAGGTTTTAAATGTTGCACAGCACTTATGTACCTGGGTCAGAAAATACACATGTAGAACGTTGAGTATGGCATTTTTTTATTTATTTAAAGAAAAGCCCACTGTGTGTCTCTCCCTCAGTTGTTTAACAAGGGATGAAGATTTAGGAGGGCTGGCTCCAGCCCAGCAGATGGAAAAGCCCCATTTTTTTCACAACAAGTAAACACAGGTTGATGGAAAAGGTTATGGTAGCAGATGATTATGTCAGAGCTTGGCTAGGGAGAGCAAAAAGCAGATCTGTGCATGCAGACTGGAGTGATTTTTACCACTGTACATGTCATGAGAAAGGCAAATTAAGCAGGATAATTAAGACACAAGAAGCAGAGGAGCAACATCAACACATTCAAACTATCGGAAAGGAAGAGAAGGAATCAGCAATAAAACACTGTAAGGTTTGAGATTCTCCTGTTATTGAATTAAATGCCAGATGAAGGCCTTGCCTAAACACACCAGTTGTGCAATTTCTACTGAAATCAATTACAAACCTCATTATAGTTGCACAGGTGCAAAACTCTGCAGACCATCTTGTATCACTGCTTAAGTGATTTACACAGATCCACAAAGGGTCGCAGCTGCTGAATTAAACCCATTTTACAATTAAACTCATGTCATTTTTGTCTACATGGAGACTAATATATGGTGATTTTTTTAAAGTGTATTAAACTTCAGGTTCCCAAAGATAATTTCAGGCAATAGGGTTATGTTTTCTCTCATTTGAACATTTTTAAATCAATGACCATCTGAGCACATAGCTGAAATCAAGTATCCTCCACCACACCAAATTATGCTTAACAGTACTATTTTAATATTCTTCATTTCAGGAGGTATTGTATCATTAATTTCTAAAGACATCCTCAAATTATCTTAATATCAAGCTTAACAACTTGTTCAGCTGCAGGAGCACAAAGCTGGAAAGACTGTTTAAGGGACTTGTTTACTCACTTCAAACCTGAACTGCTCTTCAAATGGCTTTCTAAACTAAGGTGTTTACTCCTGTTACTAAACACTGCTGAATTGTTGCTAATGACGTTTGGTGAGAAATATGAACCATGAGTCTGTACTTCTGATTAATAATTGATTTCCTGGATGTGTCCATGTGCAGTTTTTACTGCAGGAATTTTGCTGCCATTCTTTCAGCAGTACTGACACATGGTAGCTCTTGTTGAGGAATGAAAAGCTCTCGTTTGACATTTTCCTATACGCAGATCCAAAGCTTTCAAGATTTTCTAGTTTGTACAACCATAACATGAATTCTGCATTTGGCATTATCCCCTGAATAATTCCACTATTAAGGAAACTTGGAAATGAAAGACTTTTTTCTTTCCTTAAGGCATTTGGCCATTATTTTACACACTCAGAATAGGAAACTGATTTTCTATACACAAAATGGTTCATAATCACTATGCCAAGTCAACTTCTCAGTCACTAATGTGGACATTTTTGTGGGGTTTTGTGTCCGCAGAATGCACCACCACACACAGTGGAACAAATCAAACCAAATTACCTTGAAACAAAACAAAGAACACAAGAGGATGGGGGGGATGGAGGAAGTAAAAATAAAATAAGATAAAATAAAAGGAGAGAAATGGAAAATGTCCTTCCCTCTCAAGCTATTAGTGTGGGTTGAATGCAGTTTCCAGTAGGCACATTTTGCATCTCCTATACAGAAATATACTTTTCATTGCTGTCATGGCAGTGTAGTACCAAACCCACTGAATCCTTGCATCTACCTAGAGGAGTCTCTTAATTTCCATCTGTCTGCATTTGTTTGATTGATTTTATCATAAGATTATTAAGCCTTATTTCAATTCAAACAACATATTTACAGAAACATTAATAAAAGCTTTTACTAGAACTGTGCTTTTGCTGCCACTAAATTTCATTGCCTGAGCTCTGAGATATTCAAGAGTACAGCCTTTTGAACAGTTTGAAAATAAATAGGCAACAATATAATTTGTTACCAATGACAAAGATACACTTTACCATTAGTCAGCATTCAAATAAATCACATCGTCTGGGCTTGTCTATGCTCAAAAAATTGTCTGATCTAACTCTGACAGTACACTCAGAATGATATAACCTCCCTGTTGCAAGTAAAAGTTATAGCACTGAAATTTAAAGTAAACATCACATAACCTTATCCACACCATGATCTGCAATAATTTTTAAATAAATCAGATTCCAAATCAAGGAAAGTTAACATTGGTAGTAAATTATACACAAAAAAAAGCTCTGATACACACATTTTTTCCCAGCTAATATGAATCATCAGTCCTTTTTGGCTCCTTAACATCTAGAAAAACGGTCAGGAAAGAAAGCAAAGACAAAGGTATTCTCTCAGCGTACAACACTGCTGAAACATTTGAAACAGCTCCTCTGCTGCATCGTTAAGCCTGAACTGCTGTTACCAAAAACAGGATGCCAACTGACAGAACAGAAATTCAGAAAAGTAGATCAGGACTGAGCCTGTTGTAAAATCGGCCAGTACCTTTTAGAAAACACTTGATAGTTGCAAATTTCTGCTCGCGTTTGCTCTGCGTTCACGAGCCAATTAAAAAAAAATTCCTTCACTTGAAATGCCAGTTGGTCAGCTCATTAAAAAAGCCTCACTGACAACACTAAAAAAGGGCCAAATGTCTATCTTTAACATATTATTGGCCTATTTAAACAAGAAAGAATACAGTGTGTAGAAAAGCAACAAACAAACCACAATCAACACAAACAAAAAATCCCTACCTAACAAAAATGTAGCTTTTCAAAAGCCAGATTCAGCAAAACTGAATCTCAAAATCTTCCAGAAGTTTTCCTAAGCCTCATTCTGTGGCTGTGTGAATTGGAGTCCTTCAGGAGCAACAGCATATCAAAGTGCTCAGATCAAACATACACAGATCTGACAATACAGTTCCTCTGCTTTCAAACACAGTGACCAAGTCACCCCCCTTGGCTAATGCAGGGATTGTGGAAAAATAGTTACATGCTCCAAGGACTGTTGAACAGAGCTGTTCACTAAAGGAGCAACTTCAATGGAGGGCTGCATCCAGCTCTGGGGTCTCCAGCACAGCAGTGCCATGGATCTGTTGGAATGAGTCCAGAGGAGGCCCATGGAAATAATCAGAGGGTTGGAACACTTCTTCTATGGAGACAGGCTGAGAGAGTTGGGGCTTTTCAGCCTGGAGGAGAGGAGACTCCAGGGAGACCTCGGAGCACCTTCCTGGATCTAAAGAGGCCCTAGAAGAGAGCTAGAGAGGGACTTTTTACAAGGGCAGGTACTGACAGGATAAGGGGAAATTGCTTTAAACTGAGAGGAAGTAGGTCTAAACTGGATGTTAGAAAGAAATTCTTTACTGTGAGGGTGGTGAGCCACTGAGCAGTTGAAGGATGCCCCATCCCTGGAAGTGTTCAAGGCCAGGATGCATGAGGCTTTGAGTAACCTTGTCTAGTGGAAGATGCTTCTGTTCATAGAAGGGAGGTTGGAAGTACATAATCTTTAATGCCCTTTCCAACCCAAACCCTTCTAGGATTCTGTAATAGGAAGATTTTCACTGTGCACAGAAAGAAACATACTGTTTCCTTCCTCTGCCCAACAAAATACAGCTAGAGACTAATTAGAATTGTATTAGTCAACTAAGGCCCAGTATGGTCCCCATCCATACTAGTGAAATTGAACTGCAAGTCTTCAGGACCTTTGAAGAGCCACATTTGTGCATCAAAGGGAATGCCCAGACCTCAGACACCACACATCAAGCTATTTAATTTCAAAACTGAAGCCCTGCATAAAAGCCACAAAACACATGTTGTTCTTGTGATCAGTGCAAAGAGCCACATAGTTTTTGATTCTGCCTGTGTTTAATATCATACTTTTTCAAAAAGCAGGCTGTCCCCTGCCACCTCAGGGTAGAAAAAAGGCCAGCACACCTCAAACACCATTGACTGTGCAACCCCAGAAGCCTTCAGTTTTCTTCACCTTCTCCTTGTAGCCACAGGTTTTGCAAAATATTTGAGGAAGTTACAAAGGCTCCCAAATAGCATTTCAATGGGAAAACTCCTAAAAGACAATTTAAAAAGCCCCAAACAATCCCACCCTCCCAAAAAAGCCAAGGTGTCCATTTGCCGGTCACTGCACCTGACCAAGGTAGTAGAGTCATCATCTCTGGAATGGAAAGTGTTTAAGGAAAGACTGGATTTGGCTCTTAGTGCCATGTTCGAGTAGACATGGTGGTGTTCGGCCATAGGTTGGACTCGATGACCTCCAAGGTCTCTTCCAGCATAACTGATGTGCTGATGGATTCTGTAAAAATGCTCCCAGCTGAGGCAAGTGGCACACACAGGGCTCTCCCTGACCTTGCCCTAAGCTACTCCTCTCAGCTGCATGAGGGCGAAGCTCGCCCACATCCCTCAGCAGCAGCCATCGCAGTTCCCACCGGGACAAATAAACATTCCTAACGAACGGAGTTACCGGGGCTCGCCGCGCCCCCTCAGGGCGGACTACAACTCCCGGCAAGCTCCGCTCCGCGCCGCTCCAGAGCACGCCGGGAGCGACACCACCCGCCGGCCCACACGCACCGCAGCGCCCTGGCACGGCGCCGGGGGGCGCCCACGTGACTGGCACGCCGCGCTCCGATTGGACCAAACGGCTGCCAGTCAACTGTCCCAACGGCTGGCACCGGGCGCGACGTCCCCCTGCGCGCGGAGCCGTGCCGCTCTGATTGGCTACTCGGGGATGACCCGCCCCTTTTAAATACCTGTCGCTCCATGACAGGCCGTCACCGGAGTTCCTGTTAGGAGGGCGCTACCGGAGGGGATCGGTCCCGCCCCCTCTCCTTCTCCTGAGAGCCCCGCCCTCCCCGGTAGCTCCTCCCGCTCCGGAGGGGCGGCAATGTCAAACGGCCCGCTCGGGAGGGACGGAGGACGGGAGCCGCGATCCGCCCCTTTCCCTCCCGCCTGGGTCCCGTCCGCCGCCCCCTCCCGGCAGAGCCCCCTCCCCACCCCGCCGCTGCCCTCGCAGCCGCGCGCGCGCCCCGGGCCGTCTCGAGCCCCGCCCCTCCGGCTCCTTGACCCCGCCCCCGTCCTGTGGATGGCCCCGCCCCCCGGGCTCGCGCGCGCCGCGCCGTGCTCCCCCCCGCCCCGGGGGACGGTGACGGCGGCGGCGGGAGGAGGAGGCAGCGGCAGAGCCCGGGTGCGCCAGGAGGCGGCGGGGAGTCAGCGAGGAGCGCCGAGCAAGAACGGGCGGGCTCCGCCCCGCCCCTTGCCGAGCCCCCCGCCCCCTGCCCTTCCTCCCTCCTCTCCTTCCCTCCTCCGCCTCCTCCTCCCCGCACGCGCCGGGCGGAGGGAGAGGCTGCGAGGGAGCCCCGGGTACAACATGGCGGAGCACTCGGCCCCCGACCACAAGCACAGACCCGCCGCCAACTCCGCGGCGCCGCTCCACAGCCGCGCCGGGGCGGGCGGCGGCCTGTCGGGGGGCCTATCGCAGCCGGCGGGCTGGCAGTCCCTGCTCTCCTTCACCATCCTCTTCCTGGCCTGGCTGGCTGGATTCAGCTCCCGGCTCTTCGCCGTCATCCGCTTCGAGAGCATCATCCACGAGTTCGACCCCTGGTCAGTCGCCGCCGCCGCCGGGCGGGACGGGGAGGCGGGAAAGCGCCGCGGTGGGGGAGACCCGCGGGTTCCCTCCGCCGTGGCCGCGGGGACGGCGGGAGGGCCCCGCCGCCCGCCCCCTGCTCCGCCACTCCGCGAAGTTGCGCCCCTGCCTGTTCCCCGGAGGGAGCCGGCAGCCGCGGCCGCCCCGGGAGCCGAGGAGGGAGGCAAGGAGAGAGAGAGGGAGGCGGTGCGGACGGGACACGCTGTGGCAGGTCGGAGGGAGCGTGAGGGGTCGCCACCGCGGCGCGGGAGAAGGGAAGCGCCGGGAGCTGGGGTGTCCCCTGCGGCGGAGACCTCGGGAGCGGGGCTGCGGCAGTTCCCCCGCATCCCTTGGAGTTGCGGCAGGACTCTCCGAGGGGCACGGGGAAAGAAAGTTGTGGCGCTGGCAGGGAACCGGGAGTCGGGCAGGAGTCAGGGGCTGGTAGCGAAACAGTTGTGCCAGGCGTGACCCGCGCCCCGGTCCGGGTCCCGCTGTCGCGGCGCCGGTCCCGTGTGTGCGGTGCGGCTTCCCGAAGTGGTCTTTGCTGGAGTCCTTGTCGGCCGGGGAGGGAGCAGGGTGAGGAATGCACTGCAGGAAGTAATCTTCATAAAAGTGACTGGAGGGATTACAGCGAAATGGGTGACATTGATTTACTGCCAGGTGTTTCGAAGCGGCGTGTCTGAGCCCAAGGACTTTTGCTGTTTCCCACACATCTTGATTTTCCCAAAGATTGCTTTCCCTCCTGTAGAAACCGTCTGTTCTTTTTCACTCTTGGAGGGGACCGAAACCATTTTATGGATGAGATGAAGAAATGCTGCACTCGTTCCTTGCAGCGAGGCGAAGTGAAAGATGACAAGACTTGTGGGGCAGGGTTCTTGTAATCCAAAAACGTGACAATGAATTTTTATATTACTGGTTACTTCATCCTGGGAATCCGTGGGGTTTTTAGAACTTTAAGTAGGGTAAACGGCAGATGAATTTAGAATAGTGAATTGTCAGGTTTTAATTTAAAATTTTATGTCTTGGGTCTCACTGTTAATTGCACAAAGGAAGGAGTGCTTCGTTTTGAAATGCACGCTAGATATTCTGTGTTAAATTCTACCTAAAATTGGTGCTGAAATTGTTCTTCTCTGCAAAGCATGCACTCCACTTTGATACTTTCAAAGGCACAACTTCCTCTTTTCTAGTTGGCTTTTCCCCCCTCACTTCTCTCCCCCCCCCCCACTAATGTAATCCATTCACAAATCGTGGCTCGGAATAGTGGATAGAGAACAAGGAATGGCTTTGTTTTTAAATGCTGTGTGAAGTAATAAACCTTTGTGATGTGAAAGCCAAGTATCTTAAAATATCTTCAAAATGTCAAGTAATTGCCTATGATTCAAGTGTTTTTCTGCAGACACAAATGAATGGAAGAAGTGCATACTTCCAATTAATAAAGTTAGGAATGAGGGGGAGCATAGTTTAAACACATCTACAATGAGACTGTGAACCTGAGTTTGTATCCTGTGAAGTAGTTGTCTTCTAATCTTAATTTAAGCATAAAGGCTTTCCTTTCTATTATGAAGGAAACTTTTAAGCATGCAGCCTAAATTTTTGTGCCAGTTTTATCTGATTTTTATAATCAAGACTCATCCTTGTTGGATAAACGAAAATTTTACAGTGCTGGGTTGCGCAACTTCTTACTAAGCCCTGAAGGACACTAAAATGGTGCTGTGGGAGTTAAGTTCATAGTAATGATCTAGCTGTAAAGATAAACTCCTGTTTAAAGCAGTGTGTAAATTGATGCAAAGTCATCTTGCTGAGTACACAAACAGAAGGCATTTGCTGCCTGTGCTGCTGGATGTACCCTTGTTAATTAGGGAATAGATGAAGTTGACAAAACTCATTGATTTTAATGCAGGTCTGTGAGAAGCAGTTGAAATGTCAAGAATCATGCCAGTGTCGTGTTGCTGCATGCCAGAAATGGTAGAGGCAAATGCACTTAAGTTAATTAGTAGGAAAGAGAACCTAAAATGGTAGAAACTGAGTGAAAACAAAGGGCTTTCTCTATTGCAGTAGAAAAATTGTTGGAAAGAGTAAAAAATGATGTTGCTCTCTTAAACAGTGTGGAGTAGCTAGCTGGGAATGGTTTTTCATAGTTGCAATGGTCTTACAAGTCTGAATGTAATATGGGAAAGTTCATGAAAAGACTAGTAGCAGTGCTTTGTTTTTAATTTTTTTAAACTGCTTCTTTAGCAGCTTCTCCAGGTAGACTGGATTTTTTTTTTTTTTCAGGACAGTGGCTGTAGACTTTGCTGTGAAACAGTTTGATATTTTTTCTCAGTTCTTTTGGCTTTTCATGTCAAGCTTGCATAGGATATCTTGCAGTGTGTTGTTAAGTCAGTCACCTATTCTCTAGTATTTGTTTTGTGCTCCAGAGAGGAAACTGAGGTATATCTGATAAAATGAAGAGCATTAGGCAAATTGTTTATTCTTTTGAATTGAAAAATACTGCTGCCGCTAAGGTGTAGAAAGCTTTCCCATTTACTTAGGAATCCAGTTTCCTGGTATGGACATATGAAACCATCAAGGGTGGGAAGAAAGGCGCAATTGCCTTGGGTTTTCTACATATTAATTGAATGAAATACCACTTTTTTTTTTTCCTAACGTCCTTTTGACCTGCCTTTCTGACAGTAAAATTAGTTTTTGATTTGGCATAGAAAGGAGATTTGCTGCTTTTGTAAAATCAGCCAGTGAGACTCACTTGTGTTGGCATTTCTTCCACAAGTTACCCAAATGTACTACGATAGGCCAAGGCAGTAGAGGGAGGAGGGTGTTTGGTTTTTGATCTCCATTGAAATACAATGCCAGTGCAAAGTAAAACCAAACTGGTATCTTGAGGTCACCATGCTGTCACTTAAGAACTTGTGACCTGTACATTATGACTAGGGTTTTTTTTTTTACACTGACTTCCTATTTTGTGCAGTATTTTCACTTTTTGATTTATTTCTCTTGTCATGTTTACTTTCCATACTTGAGCTGGTCCAGAGACTTTGAGAAATGTGTGTACTTCTTGGCAGCTTCTAGGTCAGGTGAGCTGATACGTGAAGTCAGGCAGCACTGACATTAGGATGTGCCATTGACAGGCCTCCAGCATTTAATTCCAGGATGTCATTCTAAGGCAAAGAACTTGAAACATGGATACTGATGGTACATTGGAATGGACAGATTTCGTGTCTGAAATCTGGTTCATGTGTTGGCTGGTTTGGCAGCTGGGTGGACCAAGAGCTTAATTTTGGTGCTGTGTACACACAAGTGCAGAGTGAAAGCTGTGCGTGAAAGTACAACAGCAGATTTAACTCAGTTGTCAAGTGAGAGCATTCTTACTGTCAGATGTTGCCTTAAATATCAACCTGGCTGCAGAACCAGGGCAACCAAAATCGTGGAGCCCTTGAACAGGGGCTACTTCTATGCACTGGTTTTCTAAAGTACAGCTCCAGCATGTCCATATGCTATTTCTTTTGGCTGCTTGCATCATATATATATGTGTGTGTGTGTATATAAGTATAAAAAATAATCTGTATGTGTGCATATGTATACAAGTAAGATAGATATATATAGCAAGACTGTTACATTCTGATACTGCTACCAAGTGAAATGATAACAACTTTTGGTACATCCGTAGTCTTCAGGGAGTACTGTCAAAATAGTACATTTATTCTGTTTGTACAGTTCTTACCACTAAATCACACGTGTGAGAACTGTATCTGAATCATTAATCATATCCCATGACATGAGATCAAACTTCTATTTCCCCTGAGAATTTTAACATCTTGCTAAAAGCCAGATTAATACCAGTTGCCTTAGTGAAAGCTTTCTTAGGCTGGAATACTAAAGCTCATATGTGTGAGCATGAGACCCTCTCCCTACCAGTTTGCATGTGCGGGATGATGCACCAGTGCTGGCTTTGTCAGTTCCATTTGCCTGCCTTCTCCTGCTGGGAATGTTGTCTTCTGCATCCCTGCCAGCTCTTGGTAATGAAGAGCACTGCCACAATCTCATAGACATTTTTGGGCTCTTCCAAACCAGCAGCACTGATCTCTCAAACCACTGGCTTTTTACCTGCCATTAGGGGTGACCATTGTTTGTTTTACTTCGCTCTGAGGAAACATAATTGTCCTGGTAGCAAATATGGCTCATAGATATAATAGCCATCCACTTTCTCATCACTGATACCATAATCTAGTGTTAGTGGGGTTTGGTGGATGGGGATTAACTGGTGAAAATAAACCTAAGGTAGTGTCTTTGCTTGAGTTCGAGAGACAGGCAGGTTAAAGCAAGCTGAGACTTTTATCTCAGGCACAGTCAAATATACAGGTTTTGCTATGTTCAAATCAATCATGTTTGCCAGATGGATCCTTGAGCTATTATGAACTTGTTTCATTAATGAAAACATAATTTAGCATCTATAAAATATGACGTGAAACCTTCCTTAAAATTCAAAGTGTGACTGAAGTGAACAGAAAAAGTGGTGTCTGGAATTGATCAGTCATTGGTAGTTGTGGGTTTGTGTTGTAGTTGCCTGATCTGAGTTGACTTCTGGAGTAGTTCTCTGTTGCCCACTGTGCAGTCTGGTTTTTCCTTCTTGCTTGCTATGAAGCACTCATAGTAAATTCAGTGAGGTAAATTGTTGAAATACTGTAACATTTTTGTTTCCTGAGCTGGTTTGCCACCAGTTTTTTTTATTACAGTTTAATCTCTTAGTTTTGAGGAAGAATATGAACATTGGGAGGGAATGTAAAATAGTGACTGATGTTAGGGGATAAACTGGGATTGAGTGACAGAGGGAATGTGTATACAAATAAAACCAGAGCAGATGGAGACACTGGAGCAACAGGTGATGAAAGAAGAGGTGAATAAGAGCATGTTAAGTTGGTGTTCATAAGGAGAGGGGGAAAAATTGCTTAAAGAGGACAGTGTCGATAATACCAATTACCACTGCCCACCCAGGTAATTCATCTGGCCACTACTTCCCTTCTAGTGCCTCTTGCTGGGAAAATAGACAGCAGATTGTGTACTAAATGAATTCTTGAGAGATCACAGCCACTTTGGTCTCCAAACTGGATCTGTCTTTCTGGAGCCTTTCAACCCATCACACAGTCCTGTTCAAGTGTAGTACATAAATGTGGATCTGTTTAGGAAACATTTCTCACAGATTTCAGGGCTTTTTCCCAAAACAATTCCTTTTGTTTATAATCTTAGAGAACTTCCAGACTTCAGGAAGGAATTTGATTCCAATTCAGTTTGAATATAATCACTTTGAATTAATTTTGAGATGTTGCAAATTTCATCAGATTCATATTAAAAGCTTACTACATGTTCTTCATTCAGAAGTGTTTTGATTCTGTGAAGTGAGAAGTACTCTGTTTCTATTTTATTGAAGTATAGTTTTTAATATTATATTTACTGTTAACATTTGAATGGGTCTTCCTACTCTAATAGTACTAATAATTTTAAGACTTTCAGGTAACTCAAACTCGTTTCTGCCATTTTATTATAGTAGGAAAAATATTCTAGCATAGAGTCCAGATCTGATTCAGTGGGGCCTCTGTGCTCATGAAAGGAAAGGTCAGAGATTTTTATGTGAGAATAGTCTTCCAGGCTTCACCACCACGCCACCACCTACCCTTTAATGAAAAGGATCCAAGTCAGGCATCTTTTTGATCACTTCTGTTGCAGTGTGACATGGGCTGAGAAACTGTTAGCAGAGGTTAGCCTGGCTTTTGGAGTTTCTCTATTATAAGGTATTGTTGACCTACTTGGAGGAAGCTGTTTTGAAAAGTAAATTTTTCTGTAAGGTTGATATAGTGGTAAAGTCCAGATGATGTGCACTTGACTGTACTGGACTTCTCTACTGCTTGTGAAATTGCAAAAATAGGTAAATATTAGAAATGTAATGGAAGGAGGATAACTTGGTAAAAGAACATTGGACAGAGTTGAAGGCATAGCAGAAACTGCTTTGTGAGTGGGGAGACCTCAGGCTAGATTTGTTCAGTTGGAGTGATGCAGCTGAAAAGCAGTTCACTGTGTGGCCTCAAAATAGCAGTCATGCAAGAATCAAATCCCTGCTCTGTATCTACTATTGTCTACTACCATCTTTACTTAGCACACAGTGCTTCTTTCCTCACTTGCACTACTTGTAATTGGGGTGAACACCTCATCAGATTTCATGTGGGTGCAGTAATGGGGTTATGCGTGATTGGTAGGAGGGGCAGTGTTCATAAAACATGTGCAGAGAATGGTTGAGTGCAGAGACTCCCTACAGACTTCTTGTGGAAAACATATGAGGTGAGATAGAATGCTTGCAAAGTGTTGACCCGTTTATTGATTTATGGATAGCAGAATGAAACATGAAAAAGAAAACATATCCAAATGTTTTATGTAGGCTGGGTCAACTGAACCATCAAGTTTAGCTTTTAATGCCATGATTTTTTTTATAGTCTTCAGCAAACACTGACAAACACTAACTAGAGAAAATGCTACGATTAAAATCCTTGAATGGACTTTTTTTGGGCAGATATCCTATTATTTGAACAGCTTAATATGTTCAGTTTTTAAAACAGAAATTTGATTTGATTACGTAGGGTTAGAGTAGCTTATAAAGGTTAGCTTTGCTTCCTATCATAACTTTCTCTAATAGTCTCTAGTTCTAGCAGCTTGTAATCCTAACACTCATGTTTTTGAATCTGTCTCATGTTGAACTGGTGGGGGAAGGGGAGAAGAAAAATTTTGGCTAGTATAGTTAGCAAAAAAATTCAAAATCCTGTAGGAACTATAGGTCTTAAGTGGATTGAGGGGACACTGAGTTTGGGGAGGTGTCTTTGCTGTTCCACAAAAATCTCCTCTAATTTAGTCAGATTATTTTCCATTTAATGTCTAAATGTGCATGTGTTGCAGAGTTTCCTCCTGAATTTTTGAAAATTCCATTCTTGAAAGCCCTTTGAGGTACATTTGTATTGACATTTAGGGCTACTCCTGAGGGCTTCTTTCTACGTAGGAAAGCCATTAAAGCTGCTAGTTTTGGGGCCTGTGGAGCCTGCACCCTGTTAGCAGGATATGTGACAATGTTTTTACTATTATTAATTCCTTTAGCAAAACTTCTTGGAGCCATCAGTCTTACTACTTGCTTGGAGAGCAAAGTGAACTTAGGACATGTATTGCTGTAGCCTTTTTCTAGTATGTCCCGCACATAGACTGCATTTCCGACCCCATAGCTGAGCAGAGTTTGTGGTCTTCATCTGAACTGTTGCTGGGAATCAAACTGAGGTGTTTATAATGTGGGTAGCTGCTAGGGGTGGGCTGGAGGGGTACTGTGAAATTGACCCTAATGCTGAACTACACCTTACATAAGTTGAAGCAGCCTGGGGAATGAATTTAAGGATATAGATATGAATAAAATAGTTCAGCTTCTGTATTTCCCAACTTACTGCTGCTTTCTCAGAGTAAAAGCTCCTTTGGCGTTTTAGAGAATTAAATACTTGCTATACTTCAAAAGTGCTTGCTATTATGTCAGGCAATATTCCTGTGCTTTAGAAAAAGAAATTGTCTATTTTAAACGAGGAATAACTGAGTATTTGTACATGAGTGCTTTAAGAGCAGGAAATGGTATTTTAAATATCTGTCTGCTGTGGGGGACCCAAGTCCAGTACCAAATGTTACTTTTTCTGAGCCCATCTAACATAAATAACTGTAAATAATAATTTCTTCTGGGTGTTACAATGCTTATCATATAATTTGCTGTGGCAGTCAAATTATGGGTTATGTTAGTTGGATAGGTAAAAGAGCATATTCAAGTTTTCTTCAGCTGATAATCCATGAGGAATTGCAAAACACCTTTTCATAACTTCCCTCAGTTAAACAAACAAATTCCTTAGGAAACTACATTGCAATGGAGGATGTGAGTTTGGCTTGATTATTGATTTTTGATGGTTATCTTAGTAGGATAACTATTTTCCTCCAGACTGTTTTACGAAGTATTATTTACATTTATTTAAAATAGTGGCTCGCTGTATGGAGCGCTCTATATCCTCTTGGTTTAATATGGATTTTGCAGAAGGGAGGAATAACATGTAATTGTGTAGTTTTAAACTGTTCTAGCACACATGACTACATTTTTTCAGTTCTTTATTTTTTCAGTCTCTGTATTCTCTTTTTTGCAATTACTATGCTATAAATGATAGCAAATTTCTTTAAATTCAAGAAGTGTGATTTTATTTATTTTTATTCCTATCTTCACAATAGATTGATGTGTTAAGAAAGTCTAGGCATAGAAAGTACCTCCTCAAGGATGCAGCTGATTGAGAGGAGTACATTTAAGAGAATATGTGTGTACTCTTGCCAGAGGATTCGAAAATAGAGTGATGCAGAAGCAAAACATAACAAAACAAGCTTTCCTGTCCTGAGTACTTAACCAACTTTACATATATATATCTGTATGTCTGTGTATCTATATGTCTATCTATCTGTAGTCTATTGCATACTTTGAATGTGCTAACTCCTTGTTCTAAACTTAGCCCAAACAGCATTTGGAAGTTCAGTTAAATAACTTAGGATTTCATAAATATGTTTGAAACGTTTATCTTGGAAAAAGGTGATTTCATCTTCATGGTTGAAATATTTTATGATTTTGGTATTAAAGGTCTTTAAAACGTCTTTAATTCTTTCTCTGGTAATAGATAAAATGCCTTAAAGTTGCAATTCTTCTAATTTAGAAAGTCAGCAAAACAAAATTGGAGCTTTGGCATTGTATCAATGGTAACAGTGACAGTAAATGGATGTCTCTTCGATTCACCATTGTAGAATGAAAGTCATGAAAGCCAGTGCAGTGTCTGAGTTTTCCAAGAAGCTGTGTAATGCCACTGTGTTTTGACTTTTATCTTCCTCAGGTGACTAGAATGATTCATCTATTGTCAGATGTCTGAAGTAACAGTTGAAAAGCTATTGCATGTGTCTCACAATTAGTTTTACTCTGTAACAGTTTTAATCTTTCATTTGCCAAATAGAAAATGGATCTTGACACTGGAGAGACTACCTTAAACATTAGCAACAGTATCTTAATTTGTGATATCTCAGGTCAGCTAGTAATGACAACTGTAATTATTCTCCTATGGCTAAATGGGAGCCAAAGAATTTTTAGTGTTTTAATTTTGTATTCCACCTTTACTTCACCAACATTAGCCCCACTCTCCCACAATACAGCCCAGTTTTTGCGAGGCATAAGCTTGGATGATGTGTTTTGTGTGAAATGTGTCATGCTTGTAATTGTTCCATCACTAAATTTTATTTTCTGGCTTTTGCTTTTGGAAGTCAGCTTCAGGGTTCTTTTTTCTTTATGCTTCCATTGCACTCTGGTTTCAACAAAACATTCTTAGCTATGCACATCATGGTTTTGCTTTGTGAGAGTGTGTTCCACACTGTGCCATCTGCTGTCTTCTTTCAGGGCTACCTTCAAGAAGAAAAAGCCACAGAGCAGCACATTTGTGGAGAGAGAGTTGAGAGGGCATATGGTCTGATGGGGATTGAAGCATAAAAGGTCCTGGAACAGACCAGTTTAATTCATGTTTGGAGAGCAAGGAGAGAGAAGATTTAGGATTATGTGACCTAAGAACTGTCCCTTGAGAACTTATACCAGGTCCTTCCTGACAACTCTTACATACCCCTGCAGTACATGACTTTTCAACCCCAGCTGAATTGAAACTGAACCTCTTGATTTAGCCTCCTCCTTTCCCCATATTCATGGGCAGCCACACATTCATTTTATGTCACAGTGGGGCAACGGCAAAAGGATGCGCTTTGATTTAATAAAATGGCTTTAGAAATTAAACTCATCCTTTTACTGTTCTAAAACAGAGGGGCTGTAGCTACCAAACTGTATATACCCGTGTAGCTGGCTGGTCAAAGAGGTGGTTTGCTTTTGAAAGAGCATGTTCGTGGACATAGGATAGAGGAGGCAATGGTGGGTGTAGTCTCTGAGTATTTCTGTACTAACATTTGTGACAGCTTCAAAGCATATGTGTGTAATAGCAAGCCTAGCTCATAGTTAGTGTTCCCCCACCTTCGCATTTTAAGGTCATTTCTAAGCATTCATGGGATTTTACTAAAATGACAGAGGAGCACAGTGAAATAGCTCAATATCTACGGTAGAGGAAGACAGAGCAATACTAGAAGTTTTATCACGTAATGAGGAAATGAACATGTAACTGCAATTTCACATTGTACATGGCAGGAATTTAGTATTAATTATAAATACTGTCTTAAACGCTGAGCACTGCAGTTATCACAGTACACATAATCTTTAGCATTTCTGTGAGATTACCTAAAAAAGCAATTAACATTTTGTTGTTACACTTGTGTTTCCTGTACATAGTCTTTAAAGAAACACTGGTAACCATAAAGTACAATTCTTAACAGGTTACATTAAATTCAGCGAAAACTTTGGGTTTCTTTGTAATTTAGACTTATTGAAGCAGTATGAAAGATACAAAATAGAAATAGTTCATAACTCATTTTAAATTCTGCTTGCCATACTTATTTGAGACTAAATCAGACACTGAAAGTATCTGAATGCAAAATATGGTTAGAAGGATAAACTTTGCTCTGTGTATTATGAGGAAGGATGAAGGCCACTTTCAGTTTTCAGCTAATTTCCTGGTCTTTTTTTATTTTGTTGGTGACATCCTATTCCCACACTAATTTGCTCCAGTGTGAGAATATACAGTCACTTTGCAAGCATCTGGAACTCTTTTTGCCCTTAGCTAGGGGCCATCATCCCTTCAGTTGGGCTGTATTAATAGAGCATGTGGATACTTTTAATCTACTTCAGAATAAAATCAGTCAAAATAGTTGAGGTCATAGAATCATTTAGGTTGAAAAAGACCTCTTTGAGTAATGGGTCCAACCATTAACCCAGCACTAGCACATCCCACCTCTTTTAAACACTTCAAGGATTGGTGAGTCAACCACTTCCTGGGCAGCCTGTTCCAATGCTTAACAACCCTTTCAGTGAAGAAGTTTTTTCAAATACCTAATCTAAATCTCCTCTGGCGCAACTTGACGCTTCTTCTTGTCATCTTACTTGTTACCTGGGAGAAGAGGCTGACCCCCACCTGGCTACAACCTCTTTTCAGTGGTTGACAAGAGTGATAAGGTTCCCCATAAGCCTCTTTTTCTCTAGGCTAAACAAACCCAGCTCTTTCAGCTGATCTTCTTAGTGCTCCAGGCCCTTCACCAGCTTCACTGCCCTTCTCTGGACTCACTTCAGCATCTCAGTGTTATTTACTGAACACAGGATTTGAGGTGTGGCCTCACCAGTGATGAGCACAGGGGGACAATCACTGCCCTGGTCCTGCTGGCCATGCTACTGCTGATATAGTCCAGGATGCCATTGGCCTTCTTGGCCACCTGTGTGCAGACTGGCTCATGTTAGCTGCTGTTGAACCAGGTCCTTTTCTGCCATTCAGCTTTCCAGCCACTCTTCTCCAAGCCTGCAGTGTTCAGTGGGATTGTTGTGATCCAAGTCCAGGACCCAGCACTTCACTTTGTTGAAGTTCACTTCATATAAGTGGCCTTGGCCCGTCATTCCAGCCTGTCCAGATCCCTCTGATCCCTCTGCAGAGCCTTTCTGCCATGCAGCAGATGAACACTCTCGCCCAACGTCTGCAAACTGACTGAGGGTGCACTTGATCCCTCATCCAGATCATTGATAAATAAATTAAATTAGCCTGGCCCCAGCACTGATCCCTGTGGAACACCATTTGTGACCAGCTGCCAACTGGGCATGCAACTCCATTCACCACCCCTCTTTGGGCTTGGCCATCCAGACAGTTGTTTTCCCAGCAAAGAGTGTACCTGTCCAAGGCATGAGCAGCCAATTTCTCTAGGATGCTATGGGGAATGGTGTCCAAAGCTGCAGTAAAGTCTAGATAAACATCCACAGTCTTTCCCTCATCCACTAAGTGTCACCTTGTCATTGGAGCAAATCAGGTTGGTCAAGAGGTACCTGCCCCTCATAAACCCATCCTGACTGGGCCTGATGCCCTGGTTGTCCTGTATGTGCTGCATGATTGTGCTCAAGATGATCTGCTCCATAACCTTCCCTGGCACAAAGTGAGTGTGACAGGCCCGGAGTTTCCTGAATCCTCCTTCACAGCCTTCGTGTAGGTGGACAACATGTTTGCTGGCTTTGGTCTACCGGGATCTCTCTGGTTAGTCAGGACTGCTGGGAAATGGTTAAAGATAGCTTAGTGAACACTTCTGCCAGCTCCCTCAGTACCTTTGGGTGGACCCCATGCAGCTTTGTGTGTGTTTGACTGGTGCAGTAGTTTGCTGACCATTTCCCCATGGAGTATGGGGGCTTTATTCTGCTACTCATCCCAGTCTTCCAGTTCAGGGAGCTGGGTACTCGAACAACAACTGGTCTTACTGTAAAAGGCAGAGGCAAAGAAGCATTAGGTACTTCATCCTTTGTCACTGTTTCTTTCCAAATCCAGCAAAGCCTGGAGGTTCTCCTTAGCCCTCCCTTTGTTGCTGGTGCATTTATAGAAGCATTTTTTGTTTTCTTTTATGGCATCTTTAGAGTGGTTTGCTTTTTAGCTGTGATTCAAGTTAATTTGTCCGATTTGCGGACAGAAGCAGATTAGGAGCGCTTCTGCACTCCTTTTAGCTAGCAAAGGTTAGTTGAAGGATAACTGCCGCAGCTAAATTTACATGTGTAATTTAGTACAAGTCATCCTAGAGTTGGGAATTTTTTATTTTTTTTTTACCCTTACGCCTTTCCACTTTGGGATTTATTTCTGCGTTTTTCTTTTCAGCTTCATTTCTTTAAGGCATAATTAGATCTGTCTCTAGGTTTGTGTAAACCCTGTGTGTATTGTTCAGTTTGTTCTGCAGGTAGTTCTATCTATATACATACATACCCACAGGTGAAAATTGTCTGATCGGTTCTGCAGTCCTTGGGAATGCAGTGTTTGTGTCTATTTATGCCAGGTTACTGAAGGGTTAAGCAGAATCTGAGCAGACATATTCAAGTTACATAAAATTAGGTCTTTCCCCTGGTGTTAATCACAGGACAGAAATTCTTCAGGTTAGACTGCGTGTGTTCTGCTCTCATTATGCTTTGTATTATTCCTCTGAAACAATTTTTATTTTCTCATCAGTTATATTAAAAAGTCAGTAAGTCGATACAGCAACAGATGGAGTTCAACAGGTGCACTATGAGAGATCCAGATTCTTGGACTAAACATGATCTACCTACAGAGAGACCAATGGGAAGAAAGTATAGTCAGAGAATTCAGGCAAGGTAGACCGACCTAGATGCAGGATGAAGAATAGCAGATGCATTAAGAAATGTACTAAAGATCAAATATGTAAGGATTTTTGGATGAAAGGCTACCTTATTTTAACTTGCTAAACTGACTTAGATGTGCAGCCACAACACTGTAGATACTTTTAATTCCTGTGAGCTATAGAACCTTATGTTGCTATAATTTGTACAGAGTGATGTGATGTCTAATGTCTGAGTCTGGTGGATTTACCCTTTGTCATGTTACAAAGTTCAAATAACAGACTTTTGGCTGTTGAGGATTGTACAAAATAATTTCTGCTAAAGCTCTTCTATGGTGCTATAACTGTTTAAATGTTCTGCCAGAAATAAGACTGTCACTGCTTAAATATCATCTGTGATGTGAGGGATCTGGAGCCTTTCTAAGGGCCCTGTTTACTTTTTACTATGTCTTGTATTTTACAGGGTAGAAGTAGTCTGCCGGGCCATCTTGCATCCAGACTGATTTGTTAAATTTCACTTAATGGGAAGTGAAGTTGGTTCAAATGCATTTGTAGCTGGTACTTCCTCAATTGCCACAGCGTCGCAGCATATAGGTGACTTTAATAGAGATTAAGGCTGTGCCACATTATTCCTAGAAGTTAAAATATAATTAAAGTACCTGCAATGAGCAGTAAATTTCCTTTTTTGTACTCTGTATTTCAGACTATTATAAAAGTTATTTTTTGCTTCTGCACACATACTAGATCTTGATACAAGATACCAGGTATTTTTGGGATCAGTTTAATAGGTGTCCAGTGTAGTTATTTAGGTGTTACAGGTTGCTTTTCTATCCTAAGAGACGGTGAAAAAAGTGGCTTAGAGCTAGCTGCCTCTGTTCCCTCTTACTTCTCATGAAGCAGTCATGTTCACCTCACTGATTTTTAGTACCAGATTTTTCACAGAAAGGATATTTTGCTCTTAAAATATATTGTTCAGCTAATAGCCTTTTAATTCCTTTTATTTCCTCATGTATCAGCCTTTAACTTAGAAGACCTTGGAGTTAAGCTGTCTCCATAATGTTTAAAACAAGTACAGCACAAATTTGATCTGGAAAAACACCCTCTTGAACATATAATTGAATTTGGTGCAAAGCTTTCACAGTTGCAACATACAAGGCTTATTGTGCCACAGAGTAGCCCAAGAGCTTTCAGAAAGAAGCAAACATAACACTATAGGGGTTTTTTGAGTTTGTGGTAGTTAATACTGTACTGGGGAGAGACTTGATGCCTCTCAAGAAGCTGATGCTGTCAAAAGGTACAGAACCAACATTGTCATGAATTTGGATGCAAGTTGTATGATATCTGGGGTAAATATGCCCCAGATATGGATCTGGTGTGCATCCATAAAAAACAAAACAAGCATTCCACTTTTTTCCTGTAAAAATTTCAAATTATTCTGTTTGCATCTTGTCTTTGAAACTCCTTGGGAATTTTGACTGTCCCAAGAAAAATGTCATCATTACTTTCTTCTTAGGTTTAAAATGTTGTTACATGTTATGAATGGCAGAATTCACTGCCAAAGTATGCCTTTTAATATTGATAAAACCAATGCTTTTCATAGTAATTTGCCTTGAGATATGGAATAGTTCAAAAGCAAGACAGAGAAAAAGTAATAAAAAACCTAATAGGCATCAGGGGAAGTGTCTGAAGTTGTAGACAGATATACGCCCACTACAGTGGTGATGGGAAGCATATCGTGGTTTCAGATGGTGGTATATTGTGTAAAAAAACAAAAATTGTGATCATGGAGTGCTCTCAAAAGCTCACAGTTTCTTAGCAAAAATATTGTAGGTGCCCTGGGTTCTCTGAAGAAGCTGAGTGACTGTATGCTCCTTGTAGAATTTTTTATCATTAAGCTACTGGCAGCATGCAGTTCCTGATTTTAGCACTTGCTAAAGCGTAACATCCTATTGCAGGCAGGGAAAATACCATGCCAAGCAGTGGCAGTAGGAAGGCTGTAATCCTTCTTAAACACATTGGGGACATTCTGATATTCTTAATGGTAATTCTTAATGGTTATTCTATAAACATTCTGGTATTCTTTGGATTTCCATTGAGCTTAGTTGAATGTTGGGCCTGAAAAAATGTGTGCCATGCTGATTGTGTCATCTACCGTTTTTTCTGACTTGGCTTTTTCCTGGTTTACCTTCAGGGATTATTCTAAAGATATTGCAAAGAGGAGGAGTTTTGTTTCTCAGCTGGATTCCAGGGGCAGAAATTTCTTCCTCCTTTGACTCAAAAGTTCCATCGTTTTTGGAGTTAGGTGGCCACATCACTGCAAAACTTCCTGCTATTTTGTTACATCGTCATTCTTACTAAGCTCAGTATAATGAGGGAGCCTTTGCCACATTTTTCTGAGTGGGTGAAATCTGAAATCAGAAACAGATCCATGACCAATTTTGAACCTGAGGAAACTCAGAATGGCAGTACTGCTGCCAATTCTTTTGTCTAAGATTTGTGGTTGACAGTCAGCTTGAAGAACATATATTTCTCTTTTCAAATGGCCTTACTTGCATCAAAACTCCTACAGATCATTTGAGCCTCTCTAAGTGTAAGGCAGTCTCGGTAGCCATCACAAATACTTGATATTATGTCAGAATGCTAAGAGTAATTACATATCCAGATATTTTGATATAAAAATGTAAAGACTAAACAATCAAAAGTCACATATTTAACACCCTAAAACTATCAGAATTAGGATGATATTAAACTCTGCATCAGTCAAAGCTTTTATTTTTTCTTTCTGGTGGACTTGTCTTAGCAATCATCTTTCAATCAAGTTTAGCAAGAACTGTGCAAACCTGTTTGGTGTCCTTTCTGAAAGATGGGGTAGAGTTTGTGTGCTCATGACTCCTGCATGGTTGTTGTCTGGTGAAGTACAGAAGCTTGAGTATGCCAAGTGATAACCGTTTCCCCATAAAGCCATGATAGGTGTTTATCCAGGGAATTCCAGAAAAAAAAACTTGTGATCACATAAGGACTATATATATATATATATATATATATATATATATATATATATAATGCTAATTAGGGATTAATTGTATAGTGTATGTATTAACTTAGGACCTAATAAAACCATTGCACTGACGTGAATGTAAGTTTAAAAGAAAGGAATGTGAGATTTTTCTGAAATAAAATTGCCTAGTGGTTCTGACATTTTGCAGAGTTGTCAGTTTTGGCTCAGGTAAACAGAGGACCATCCTCTCTGTCTCATAGGTTCATACACATGAGAAAGGTAGAGCTTGGTTTATGTTTTCTTCAGTCTTATTGCCAGGTCTAACATCTTAGGTTTGGATTGTGGGCACTAGGAAATGTTCTTTACATGTCATAAGTAATTTTTCCTGTAGGTATTGCCACTCCAAAGTTCTAATCTGGATTATTTGAAAATGGCTTAAATGTCCACACATACTTACCAAGGTTATAAACACAACACAAAGAATTTTCCTGTTAAGACTTCCTTAGTGCCTTGAATTCATTATGTGATTGATTGGTTCTACACTTCCATTTTAAAAACCTTATGTAGAACTCAGGATGTTAATTGCTCATTTGGAGATACAGAGCTCAGAATGAGACTTGCAGGATCTTGTGCTTGTAATATAGTCTGTGGGCAAGCAGGTGTTTTAAAATTTAATTTGGAATACTGTATATGTGTTTCTTTGTTTCAATGGAAGTTACTGAAGTTTCTCATTAGATTTTCCATAGTGTTGCTGAATGTATTCTTCCTTTGGATGCAAAGAATATGTCAGATATGGAGTCAATCTGCAACTTTCTTTTTCAAGAATCTACACTTGCCATCTCTAATTAGATTCTGTATGACCAAATTGATTCTGTAATCTACATTTGCATTAAAAACTGACTCCTAGAATTACTCCTATAGCTTGTAATGTTCACAGTTTGTATCTTGTCATTTTTCTGAGTTTGCAGATGTGAAAATTTTGTGCATCTGCAGCTGAAGACTTTTAAAGCACAGAAGCCTTTATAATTGAAGGCTTAGAAAATTTTCAACAGATTCTGCTTGTAAGGAGATTACATATTCTCAAATGGCTGTAAAATGCTGGATAAAAAGTCTAGATGATGGGGCAATAATTGCATGAAATTGATTGGAGTTTAGACAGTCACCATTCCCACAAGAAGCAACACACTGATCTTGCACTCTCTTGGAATCAAGGGGTCAAATGAATTCCATTGCTGTCAGTGTAATTTGCCTTAAGTGTTGTTAAGACGTGGATGAAGTAACTTCACTGCCATACATGTGCTATTCTTTTCTATATGTTCTTATTTCTCAGTAGGCAGAATTTTATTTTAATACTCACCTTAAATAGTACTTTGTCAAGGAAATACTAAACCTAGGAACGTCAAAGACGTCTCTTTATAAATATAGCAGTAATTGTTGCTGTGAAGTGCTGGAGAATTCTGTAGCTCCTGGATAGAGAGTGATTGCTGTGACTAGCATTAAGTAATTATCCTACGGTATTGCCTTGTGTCATCAAAAAGGCAGTTCATAGCAAGGAATAAAAATCAAACCTAAGCATGAACAGATAGTTAAGATTATGTGTTAACAGTGCATAATATATAAGTGAAAACTTCACAGGCTTTGCTTTGCAAGTTGCCTAGTTAAGCTTTCTAAATTAATGTTGCTACTAAAAAAAAGATTATGCCTCTGATTCAGTTATTTTGCAGTTGCTGCTTATACTCTGTTCTATGTTAAAATATATGAAATGAGAACTGTATTTTTATTAACTTATCTCCAGTTGTCTACTGAACCAGCTGTAATGTATCTCCAACAGTGCCATGAAATTAATGGTACCATACACTGAGCACTTAGGTGATCATTAGAGCATCCCCCTCAAGGTTCAAACTACGATACCAGCCTGGTTTGGTGGTTGGGACTTTGAATTCCGAAATGTGCGATGTCTTAGGATTGTTTATTTCTTTAAAGCTTAGCTTGGAGGAGGAAATAGTTCAAACTACAGACATGACAGAAAGAGGCAAGGAGAACAGCAGAACATCACTTTTCCCTTTAGAATGTCAACTGAAATAAGTCAGTGCTTCCTGGTGTCAGGCCCTTAGCTGAATCTTAGCAAGTGTGTATCTTCTTTACAGCATGGACTGAGAACCTGAATATTTCACTCAGGTTTTCTCTCTAAGTATTTAATTAAAATGTGCTTCACATAATTTTGTTCTTTATTCTTCTCAGGTCTGTTTCAAATCGACTTGCCTCAAGGGGGTGAGGGAGGATGAGAGGGAGTCTTGGGAAATGGGTAGTGTTTCCATACCTCAAGATCAGATGGATGAGAGGGTTGATGGTGGCAGAAAAGGGATCCTGTCCTTCGCTATGGTTCTGTCACATCATGCTGCATACTGTTTAGTCAGTGCAACCAGCAGTGTACTTCAGTTCCAGTGTCTCCTTGGATAAGATGGAGCAGGTCAGAAGGAGGGCTGGATAAAAACCCCAAATACCACCTCTTCTTGCTGCTGCTGCAAGTGGGAGAACTGGGGCAGGCAGTGACCCCCAAACCTGACGTGCATCCCCTACCCAGCACTGGCTGTTCTTGTCTCTATTCTGTTTCCTTCCTTAGCTGCAGCCCCTGAATCTCGCAGATGCAAAGATGGCAGTTTTTCTAATATTTTCCAGGGCTGTTTTACACCCCTGTGAAACCTATAGATAATTGCAGGTACTGTGATAGCATTGCAGTAGAAATGCAATACCACTGTGCTGCATTTTAAGCACAGTTTGAAAAGTACAAAGATAGTAAGGAGATGTGACTGGTTTGTGATGCTCGCTGTTTGTTAGCAGCTCTCTCTGTTCTAGCTTAAAGGGAAACAGTTTCACAAGGTTCAAGCTTGTCTCTAAAAAAGTGCTGTGAAGGGCTACGTGATATCAGAGCCTAATACTGGCATAATCATATGATTGCCAAACTATACTTTTTGTCTGGTGCACTGTCCATTGCTGGCAGCTTGTCCGTGCCTGAAGCTGGCTTTGATATGCAGCATCACAGCACTGATGCGTGCATAGGTTTATGTTGACATTTTAACTTATTTTTGTTTGCAGGTAACCTAGTGGGAGGTGAAGTGGGCACTTTTTTTTTAAAGTCAAAATGAGGTGCTAAATTAAGCTTCTAAATATTTTTAGGTTTTGTTTTTTGTTTCTAGAAGGTTGTTTCTTGTTCTCACAGGTCTTCTCACAATACAGTATAGTATTGCCAGTAATTTCTGCTGCAAAGACATGCCCAGCTGTTACTGTATGCTTTCATTTGTGGCAAAAGAATGACTTTTTTGAAAGAAGGGCTAATAGATTTGTGTCTGTCTAAGAGTATATTAGGAGGGAAGATTAAATTCTTACCTCTGAAGTGGTAGAAGTAAAATGCTGTTACATTGCATTTCAATTTTGAGTGGTAATTCATTCTTATTAAAGACTTAATGGGATGCTGCCAAAGCTCAAGACAGTTGTTCGCATCCTTCTGAAGTCAGTTACGAAGCTTTGCTAATTGGAAACATGAGGAGAATGTCAATATGTATTCTTCTTGCCTATTTCGTTTGTTTAACTAATCTTTTGATGCTGTAAAAGTAAACATTTAGTCATACTTTTGTAGCCTCTGTGAGTTTGAATCATGATTTAAAAATTTGACAGTAATTCATGTTAGTAAACATCTTACTTGTTCCCTTTTTGAAGTTCTAGGATAACAATATTTGGTGGGTTTTCATTGTTTTCAGTCCTGTCTGTAGCTGTATGGATTCTGTATGTCCTGTGCAATATGAAGCTCCTGATTTGTTACATACCATACTGCAGGCACTTGGCACTAAACAAATTAACAATAGACCTTGCTATCCTAAGATAAGAGGCCAATTTTACAGGTACGGCATTTCAGAAATCACATTAGAGTTGACAGTTCAGAACTAGAGAATTAATTAATATTTAGAAATCTAGTCAAACGGGAATAGTTGTAGGCTTATTAGAAACCAGTGTCACATTGCTGTTTGAATCAAAGATTTCTAGGTCAGAATGACTGATGTTCATGTGAATTTTCTTATATAAACATGACTAATGACTTCTGAAAGTCCACAGTTTTATCAGTTAATGTATCCTATGTAAATGCTTATTGAACAGATGTAAGAGAGTGTTCCTGAAAGTACTTCACTCTATTATTTACTTTTTTTTAATATAATTTGACTGATGCTGTGATAGTTCAGACACTTGAAACATGCAAATTTGCTGACATCTGAACCTGAATTTCAGTTCTTTTTGTTCTTCCACTTTGTAGATGAAGAATCTGCTCATGACCTCAATGTGGCTTTATTTCAGATACTACTTGTACTGATTAAACAATTAGGAACTTGATGGGGTTTGCAGTCTTAAATGACCTTAGGTTTATTCTGTGGAAATGAATTGGTTCAAAGTAAACCGGTGATATTTTGGGAATCCTAGATATGCCAAAGAATTTGAATTAGTTTTAAAATTTTTGTCAGAAAGGATGTATATTTCTGATATAAGGGGATTCTTTCATAAAATAGATAAAAAGAAAAACACACACAATCTTTTCTAGGCTTGAATTCTAGCAGTGTCTTTGGAAGTCTTTCGTGGTGGTTTGCCCATCTAACCTTTTGTCTGTTGTAGTATTCCATTTAGTCACCTGAACTTCTACTTAACTGATGAATAAAATCTTTAATACTTCTTTAATGAATTTCACATGGTTAACTGAAATTCAGTTAGAATATCTATTAGAAGGGTTGGCTTTATGAATGTTGCTTGTTTTAGAAGCTGTGTTCACCCGGGCTTTTCTCTACCTAAACTTTCTCTACAAACTTTCACATTCTCAATATATGTAACCTTTTTAGTTTGGCCTTTGAATGAGTGATCATGAAAAAGTTGCTGTTTTAGGATGACTTCCACTGTAGTGCTTCTTGAAGGCTGGTACTTAATTTGAACTAATGGACATTTTAATAGTTTAATAAAAGTTTTGTTATCAAATGCTTGAGATATTTTGTGCCAGGAAGGTGGAAGATGAATGCCTTAATAGCAGTCTGTTGCTGTTTTTTAATGGTTTTTATACAGTATGGAAGGCTGAAGTGAAGGTGTGCATGAGAGACCTTTTGTTGTACAAGAAATTCTCTGAGCAGAGAATGTACAAACTTTGAAGATGAAACTTCATCTATAGAGGTTCTACGTTGGGTAAATTCTTTCTGATTTAAAGAAGGCCATTGGTAGTGTGAACAAACACTTCACGTTTGATAGTGTGAACAAACAGACTGATTCCTATTGCCTGTTACTGAATGAGTCACCTGTCAATTTTACATGAAATAGGGCAGCTATACTGTCTCAGGTGGGAGTCTTGCCTTGACTGCATGTGATAGACTGTATTTGAAAATGAGTAGTTTTAGAAAGAAATAACAAAGATAACCAGAGTGTTGTATCACAGTGAAAGAAAGCCTTTTAATGTTTGTGCACAAAAACGAACTCACCAAAAACAGTAAACTGTCGTAATTAAAGTAATTTACTTTAAAACTCTGCAGGTTTAGAGAGGACCATTGTACTTACAAAGTAAATGAGATGCTAAAGTTCTTGATTTTTATCTTATCCTTCTGTTTTCTTTCTAGGTTTAACTATAGATCAACACATCATCTTGCATCTCATGGCTTTTATGAATTTTTAAATTGGTTTGATGAAAGAGCATGGTATCCACTAGGAAGAATAGTAGGTGGAACTGTAAGTATTGTAATAATACATTTATTAAAATAAAATAAATTTAATAAGTAAAAAATAATTAAAGGTGACTTTTCAGGAAGCTTTTTGAAGTTTCAATACAAATTTGATGTTGATAAAAGGAGAATCTTACTAAAATATGCTTTTATTCGTCAAATTGCTGCAGAGGGAATATCGAGATGTTTTTAATTTTTAGCTGCAGAAACTAAGTCAACATGCTTTAGTCTTTATCCAATAGCACATTGTGACCAAGAAATACAGAACTTCCTTACATATGATATTCTAATAAGTAACAAATAAGGGTATTATGGCTTCTGCTATTCTAGTATATGAAATCAGAACAGGAAAAACTTTTTTTTTTAAACCCCATTTTTTAAAAATCATTACCTAAATCTCTTAAGGTACAAGTTTTAATCTCTTAAAGTACAAGTTTTAATCTATGCTGAGTAGACTTCATGTATGTAAAGAAAAAAGCCAGGATTTCACTGGGAGAAGCCCTTGTGAAATTAGATCAGTGTGGCACCTGTATGAAGCATCAGGGCTAGTTAAGATTGGTATCAATGCAAGTCACAAGACAGGAAAGGTGTACAAAACAATGTTATCAAGTCAAAATGCAAATATCACTCATTGGAATAGCTTTAGTAACACTGAGTAGTGCAGCCACATGTTTTTTTAATGTGTGAAAGTTCATTAAAGCTTTTTAATGCTAGCATATACAACTTAAAGGCATTTACAAGTTTCTTGTAGCAGTTAGATCACCATTAGCTTAGTATCTTAGAGGTAGTGGACACTCTTTATGCAACATTTAAGTGCATGTTTTTCATACCTGTCTTGTATGAAATAAAACCTCTTAAGAAAAAGAATTTAAATATATGCAGGGAAATGTTCAGTCATCTGTTAATTTCATTTAGTACAATGTCCTTTTTAATTTTTGAAAGAAACTAAAGGCAGGTGAAGTGCATATTAACTTTTCTAGGATGTATTGATTTTTCTAATGTGGATAAATATGGGAGGGCAGAATTTCTATTAAGAATATTTTAAAGTTCTCCAGTATTCTGTGGTGGATTCAATAGATCTGTGTAAGTCTATGCTACCTTTCCTGGAGCACATCTTAATTCAGTTTTTACAGGACTTTGTTTTATTCCTTCATATTCAAAGATGTCTACAGATACCTTGCAAAAATGTAGTATTCAATTGACTGACCATGAACTTCTCATCTTTAAAAAATTAAATATTATTGAAGCACATTTTTTCTCCCCATTGGTAACAAGAAGTGAAAGAATAGCATGGTAATTTTAAAGGAAAATGCATATGACTGGGAAATTTTGGGTTTCTTCTTGATGTCTTGTGCTTTTGGGGCTTGTTTTTTCCTTAAAACTGGTAGCTGGCTTGAAATTCTCTTGCAGATCTTGGTTTCTGCTTCCATACCTTAATGACAAATTGTTTTCATTGTATGATAAATGTCAAGCGAGATGGGATATTCTCTGTATGCTGCTCATTCATTTATGAAGTAGATTATATGTTATTGTTAGCATTTGGATGAAATTAAAAGAGCCTAGGGTATTCAGTGGTGTTGTCAAAACATGATTAAAGTAGTACTAAAATAATTCTGTTAGCATATGCTAATACACACTGCTTAAATTCAGCTTAAAAATTATTGTTTAATTGCAAGTTCTATGTAAACATGCATACCATGACAGTTTTCTGTAATAACTCATTGCTCTGGTTTGTTTTGGTTTTTGTCTCCGTGTAGGTATACCCAGGACTGATGGTGACAGCAGGCCTTATACATTGGATTTTAAATATGCTTAATGTGACAGTCCATATAAGAGATGTGTGTGTGTTTCTAGCACCAGTTTTTAGCGGCCTTACAGCTATTTCTACGTTCCTGCTCACCAGAGAACTGTGGAACCAGGGAGCAGGGCTTTTAGCTGCCTGTTTTATTGCCATAGTTCCAGGTTACATATCCCGATCAGTAGCAGGATCCTTTGACAATGAAGGCATAGCTATTTTTGCACTGCAGTTCACATACTATTTATGGGTAAGTAATTGCTGAGTCTTTTGCTTTGGAAAGGTTTTTTGGTTCCTCCTCCAACCAAATGACTGATTTTTCTTAGAATCCATTGAATTCTTATTTTCCTCCCTCTCATCCCTCTTCCCCTTGGCTGCTGATTAGGCAAGTACTGAGAAGTCACATGATCTGAACCACTCCATAATCATGCTCTTCAGTTTGCTGTGTAAAAGCACAGTTCCACTGAAGTATGTGTGTCCTGTAGTAGCAATAAAAATGATAATGAGTCTAGAAATTTAAGGCAAACAGAGGGGTTGTTTGTCTTTCGGTTTGGAGGTGTTAGTGTTGTGTGCATCAAACGTTAGCCTCCTTATATAGCTGGTGAAAAGCAGTAGACTCTGAATATGCAGTGTTTTGAATTGTCTTCTGGAAAGACTTAAGACTGTATGGAGTGTCTGGGCTTTGAGTTCCGTATCCAAATTAAATGGTCAAAGCTGTCTAGAGTCAGATATTAGTGTTTCTTGTGTGCTTAAAAAAACCAGTCTTATGTCTTTTAGTTTGCCTGCTTGCTAAAGCAGCATGTCTGCCTCTCCTTAATCTGTGTAGAATTTCATCCATAAGGTAGTTTTACAGAAAGGAGTTTAGGGAAGCTGGAGTATTTCTGGATTGTTGAACCCACTTTGGAAATAACAAAAATAGCATAACTATATTGTTAATTCAGCACAGACACTGTAGGGTACTGTCTCTTGTGTATTCTGGAATACCTGCACTTTTCATTTGGAGGGCTGCATGTAAGTAAGTACATGATCACTGCAAATTTCTCCATAATTTTGTCAAGAGTTCTGGTTTTCATAAGTAGATGCATATTCACAAATGTTTTAGCTTTAGAATTATTTCAGAACTTGGGATATAGTTGGTAGGAATATAATGGAAAAGAATTGAATTTTTCATGACTTAGTGACTGGTGTTACTTAAATGCAGGTTTTTTTAATCTGGTTTTAGAATAAGCTGCAGCTGGAAAGGTGTGCTGTGTTTGATAACAATAATAGAATCAACCTATGTTGTTACTTTAGAGTAACTGAGATATGATAGCAGTTATCTGTTCTCATGGAATTCATATTTTACGAAACTGCAGAGTGTATTAATGTTTGCATGAACTCTTGTAGAATCAAATACATTTTATAGACAACTTTCTAGCATTTTTTAATGTATGTTCTTCATTCCTGTTCTCCCTCACCACAGTCACCCCCATCAGTTTCAGAAAAACTCATATTCCTGGGGCAGTTTCTGGATTCTGCTAAACTTTTAGTAGTATCTGGATGCTTTTGTTAACCTTAAGTGAATTTTTTGGAATAGCTCTATTGTCTGTAATGGCAGAGTTGGGTCAGATGCCAGACAAATTAAGGCATGGATGATCTTCTTGGAATTATAAAGTGGAATTATAACGTCTGAGAGAAAGTAGCACAGAGCCATGGCAACTACCTTTCTACATCAGATTATAAGGCAAAGAGGTGGTAGGCTGTTGCTAGAGAAATACACCTAACTTCCTTTTGTGTGTGAAAGAATTGCATTTGTGTTACAACTTTATGGATGTCAGTTCAGAAGCATCAAATACAACTTGATGCAGGCTAAAGAAGTTCTCTCAACAATTGTTATGGGATGAAACTTTAAAGTATTGTCCAGGATTTGTCATTCATAAATACTTGGTTATTGTTCCAGGTGAAGTCTGTGAAAACTGGGTCAGTCTTTTGGACAATCTGCTGCTGTCTATCCTACTTTTACATGGTAAGGCTTTTACATGTATAATAACTACACTATTTGAGTAACTTACATAATCCATATGTTGACAAAGAAGAGAAGAAGGATATTTTCGTCTTTGTTGGAGCCATAATATAAAATTCTTGCTTTATATTGTTATTAAAACCTTAAATATATGACTAAACAACATAGTATGTAAAGATAAAGTATGTAAATCAAGATGATTAAAGCAATTTTTGGGAAAAAAATGGAAATATAGCTTCACTTACAAAAATTTCCCATGCTGTGAATAGGTGCTCTGATTCAGTTGGATTTTTATTTGGGTAAATTAAGGTATAATTTTAATATTTATTTGTCTGTGTGTCATTACTGCATTATAATGCAATAATAATCAGAATATTTAGAATGTGAGCACAAAGTTACATTTTTATAATTTTGAAAGCTATTTCTATGGGTATAATTATGCCATAAAGTAAAGCTTACCACCATGACTTCAATGTCATAATAAATGATCATAAATGCCCTTTTGATTCTTGATCTGAAAATGAAGGCTATTGCAGAGATTTTCCTAAGGGCTGCCAAAGGGGGAAAACAGTAGTAAACATGAGATAAAACTAATAGAAAAATGGAGGGAATTGGTTTTCCCCCTCCTCCATCTTCTGAAACATTACACTAAGAATTCTCTTGTTTGACTCAAACACGTTTTGTTTTTTTTTTCCCCCTAACTGATAAACTTTTTGCAGCTGTGTGAAAAATGAGTTATCCCCAAAACAGCCAGTGCTGGGACATCCAGGCTAATTGCTTGGTGACAGTTAAGACTTAGGTCTCAAATACTGCTTTTCTACCATGAGGTAACTAAGTTTGCAAAAACAAGGAGCTTCTGGATTGGTTTATGTACCTTAAAGTCAAGGTTAATTCAAAGGTTGTCTGGATGCTGTCTAGTTTTCCTCTAGCTTTAATGTCCATTTGGTTTCCTGGGAGATTTTTGCAGTTAATATAGGAGATAATAGCCTTGTGTTTGTCACTAAAGAGGCTAAGATAACTATTTATTGTTAAGAGTATATTTATTCATTCCATTTCTCCTCCTTTTTGCCACATTGCTTAATAGAGAGCCACTTCTTTATACACAGCATTGCTGTTTATATAGCTTTATAGTGAAAAGGTCCTGTAGCTTTGGTACATATTGAAGTCCAGTACAAAAGCTGCAAGTAAGTTTTTGAATTGTTATATTTATATAGCACAGTATTTTTTATATTGTGCCAGTTTATTGGTAAGATTCTCTAAAGGTGCCTTCATAAACATGCAAATAACAAATACAATTCTTTAACAGTTTTACTGCTAAAATCACACAATAACAGTTTCTTACCATCTTGGTGTGTGGGATTGTATGTGAGAGCGATTGATTTTATGTGATCATGTGTGTACATGGTATCAGAACTTAAGAATGTCATTGTGATAATCAGTATATATGGGGGGTGCTGTTATTTTCCTTTCAAGTTCTATCAGTTCATGAAAGGTTCAGATTCGTCTGTAGCTTAGCTTCACATCTCAGTGATTAGATGATAGAATTTTATTGCTTGTATCTACTTCATCCCACATACGATGGCCATCCCTACATTGTATTTACCTTTTGGAAAGAATTTTGTGGAGTTGCCCTTCTAGATATTTTGCTTGAAAATATTTTTAGGACAAAACATGATTTTACTATTTGTTACATTGTAATAATTTGTCTTTCTCTGGTGGAGTTAGTAATTTTCAGTCTAAGTTGGAAGTTAAATCACAGTTTTGGAGTAGTAAGAGTTCAGTCCTTGAATAGGAAGTTTGGACAACAGCTTGAAAGGTGAAGGGATATTGCATGAATTGACAAATCTTTCCTGATAACTAAATCTGCCTTATAGTATATACCTAACTCACTGTGGTAATTTGACTCATAGCCTTGCATTGCATTCAGTATAGAGAAGGGCATTTTCTCCTTGGATTTATATTTTTAGCCTTTGTTTTACTTCATCAGCTGCTGCTTCATATGGCTTTTCATGGCAAGGAGGTAAAATAAAAGAAAGCTTTACATTGAAGCAATCCTGTAGGAGTAATATCATGTCTCCACTCTTTTTGCCAATCTGTGAGGATGCCTCAGTTTGGTTTGAAAAGTTCCAAAGTGCATCTTCAGTGTAATTTTCAGTGCTTAGATTTGGGTTCATATTTTGATAATTAGGGATGCAGTCTCTGGTCCATGCAAACTGCAACCTCCTTCATTCAAACCTTTCCCTGAATTTGACAGTGTTCTATTTGCATGCTTGAACTCTATTCTATTTTACCTGTCTTCAGGTACATGTTTTCTCCCATTAAACTTACCTGTGTAAAACATGATATTTCATACAAGTAATTAGGCAATAACATTTTGATAATCTGAAATGAGTTACTAGAGAACTTGTTAGAGTTGTTTCACATTGTTTGAGTTGCTTACCATAAATTTTGAAATGCTCTGGTTTGTAGTATTAGTGTCAAAAGACAGTAATCTTGGCCTCATGGTTTTTTTAGAATTTATTCTATAGAACATAGTCATTTGGGTTTCTTTTTTATTCTAGGGCTTTAAAAATAGCTACAGGAATCTAAACCCTAAAGTACAATTAAAGTGAAAACCACATTAGCTACTGCATGCTAAAAATGAAGATCTAGCTTAGGCATGGTGCATATGGGAGAAGTCTAGACTGTAATATGACAAGAGGACATGTTAAAATACAGATTGTCTAGTCAATATGAGCCTTTCTAAATATGTTAGAAATTTAGGTAACACATTGTAACGATTAAATCCCCACCTAAACCAGCAATCTGTTAATAACACTGCGGTGTTCCACTTCTAAGTACACCAGTCCTCAACAGCTCTTGTTGCCACAGGTTTGCAATGTCTGTAATATTGTTGTATATCATTCCACAGTGCTCAGTCCTGCTTTCATGTACATCCATACTCTTCCTTTTGTTCATTTCCCTGCACTGCAACCTGCACTGGCTGCTCTGGTCCCAGAGTTCTGCTCCTAGAGGTGTACCTTGCTCCCTTTCCCCTCTCTAGCTGGAGATAATGTTCCCTGTCCTCAGCAAAAAGTGCATGGTGCTAAATTTTATCAAAAGAAAGTTTTGGATCCTACATGAGTTCATAGAATATTCTGAGTTGGAAGGTACCCACAAAGATCATAAAAGCCCAGGTCATGGCCCTGCAGATCCTACCACTGCCCTGTGTTGCAGCCTTCACCATTGAGAAAAGCCTCCAGCATAACATTCTCTTTTGCCAGTGTGGCCAGAATAGCTTGGAAAGAGGAGACCCAGGAAGGGTAGCCTAGGAAATCTGTCAGCCCATTTCAAACACCTCTGATATGTGGACTTTGTTGTGGTTTGTTTTTCTTTTATAATATATATTGAGAAGGATTCTGGTGGTATTAGTAGTTCTGACTGCTTGTGTAGATGGGCTATGTGTTTTCTTGGTAGACCATAATGATGTGTAAATCCACCATGGGCTGTCCTAAGAATTTGCAGATATTTTCAGATCTAATTTCCTGTTCCATTTGTCTTAGGTCTCTGCATGGGGTGGTTATGTTTTCATCATCAACCTTATTCCACTGCATGTGTTTGTTCTGTTGCTGATGCAGAGATACAGCAGGAGAGTCTACATTGGTAAGTTCTGTTCATTGCAAAGTCATTCTCAAATACTTAAAACATGATAAATTCTGTTCATTGCGAAGTCATTCTCAAATACTTAAACATGAGATACAAAATTATTGTACTGACGTGTTTTATATCAAGTGGGTGTTAAGTAATTGCATATCAGATTGAGTTGTTTTAATTTGATTACTGATTATAGTCAGTTATTTTCTACAACATGGAAATAAGGAGTTGAAGCATACTCACACTTCTAAAATTTCATGTATGTTGCTGCTAATTAATTTTTTCCTTTCTAGTGCATGGGAAAGAAAAATGGCTGGTTTGATGTAAAAGAACCCTGTTATTATCTTGTAAATTTGTGTTACATGTGTGCCTTTAGTAATGTTTTATATTTTTTTCTTTTCTAAGTATATAAAACAATTGGTATTTTTAAAAGTTATACAGCAGAAATTATGCAAACATCTAGATAAAGACATAAGAAATTTTGAGTAGCCATGTAAACTTTAGATGACTGAGAAAAGGCATGCACAGTTAGAGTCTGTCCACTCCATGGGAATCCTTAAAATTTTATTGGATTAATTGGTCAGCCTTCCTTCCTGTTTCAGGAATGTTTGAATCGGGATCCTGGGAGCCTAACTTTTTTATTGATTTGCCTGACATTTAAATACTGTGTAAACTGATTTTACTGACACTTTACCAATAAAATCAGTCGGCCATGATGTAGGTGTGTGAATGGAATAATTACTAGGCAATTCAGGTATTCAGAGATTTAGAAGTGAGCTGGAACACTTTAAATGTGAAGCCTTTACCATAGGTAGGTGGAGAACATAATGTGTGCTGAAGTGTAATCACAAAGCATTTCATATTTGTAAATATATTTTTATTCCTTATTTTAATACTGTTTTATCTTTGTATTTTCAATTATTTTAATGCTTTTTTTAGTCCCTGATAGAGAAATTTCTTTATGTACGTATGTGTGAACCATTATATATCACAATTGCTTAATTTACTCAAGTTCAGTTTTGAATTTTTGTTATCAAAACTATAAATACTGCTTCCATACTTCTTTGCTACTCTGTGTAATTAAGAATTGGAAATTCATTAAAATTTTAAAAAGAGAGAAAGAAGAAGCTCTAACCCATCTTAGAAATGCTAGTATTAGTTAATTTCTTCATTAACTACTTCTTCCTAACTTAAGGGGAAGTAATTTATCTTGTTTTCCATTTAAAATAGTTTTATTGAATATTTTCATTTTCTGATTTCTGTGGATTAGGCAAGAGAAAATTAGATCAACTAATTATAAAATCCTGAGGCAATATGGTAGCCAGAAACAATAAAGAATAAGTGCTCTTGCTTTTTCAGCTTTAAATTAACTAGTCTTTGAACTTATGTGGGAAAAATAGTATTGCATCTTCATAGGAATTAAAGGGTTTGGCAGATGTTTGTTTTGCAAATAGCTGCAGTGTTTTGAGATGTTGTTGCCCTTCAGCAGTGAGGGATATGTGCTGCCATGGAGTTGTCAGAATGAAAATGTGATCAGTGCTCTGCTGTTTCATTGCAACTGCTGTCTTAATTGAAGCCTTCATGGGAAGCCCTAGAGAAGTCTGTACATCTCACATTACTATGTCATTTCTAGGTTTGTTTAACAGGATGTTTTTGTAAAACAGGTAAGAATGTTCAAGCACTTCTGAGAGGAAATTCAAGTGTGCTTCACCTCCAAACTATTCAGATAGGGAAAAGAGTTTACAAAAGCTCCTTGAAGCAGGGAGAATAAAGATATTTGGGGAGTTTCTGTTGCAATTGCTACTGTGCCTGCAGCAGTCATATAATTCTTAAAAAACTAACCATGTGCAGCTGAAACTTTTGAAAAATATTGTCATCTGACAATAGCTAGGAAAAGCTACATACTTTTTACTGTTATGGAGAATTTTGGGGATTTTAATCTCTAGATCAGTTGTTTAAATTAATTTCAAGGCAGCATGAGGCATTTTATAAAGGTTGTGTTAAGTTTAATCCAAAATAACAAAAATGTAGAGGTCAGTATTTGTCAGAGCCAAATTTTTAAAAATAGTGGTGGATTCCTGGTATATATTTCTCATAAGAGTGTTCGTACACCAAGGAAAAGGTTAGTGGGACATGATAGATATATCTGGGAATGTAACTCAGAATCATGTAATGAGTAAAAATTTCCAGAATGTGAAGGGTTTGCCAATTTTAAAATATTTTAGGGCTGGAAGGCAGATGACTTTATTAGCCATATAGCTTCTGACCCATTTGGCATCAATAGTGGTGGTGCTACCTCCATTTGAAAGCTCAAGCTGTGCTTTTCTTTTTTCATCTTGACAATGGCCATTGCCTTTCATTCATATCCTCTAGTTTAATCATTATGAACAAGTGCTTACAATTCCAGTGTATTAACAGAGAGATGAAGAACCTCTTTATTCAGATACAGTAACCATTGATACTATTTCCTATTATTGTAGTCTCTCTTTAGTTTCTCATATGTTTAAAAAATAAATTATTTTACACTTGGAAGGGTATAGATTTATGTTATCTTTGCACACTTCAATTTTATAGTTTTTCATAAATTTTTTTTTTTAGATTCTATATAATTATCAGAATATTTAATAAAACATGTGAGGCTCTTCCAGAATTTAAAACTTCATTTCAGTAATTCCTTGTTATATGTTTTGTATTTTATCATTAAAAGAGTGAACAGGCATATATTTATATCAACTACTTCAGTGTTCTAAATTTCAGATTGAGTGGTTTTTTTCTGGTGCTTGTAATCCAGTAATTGAAAGTATGTGGCCAGCATATGATTATACTCTCCAGAGAAGCTTTTCAGCAGGTGTTTCCAGTGTTTGTGTGGTGTATTGCAAGTTAAATTCTTTGTAAAATGACTTTATGCACAGTAGGTCAGAATGGTTTTGTTCTCGAGTTGGTCAAAGTTATAATCATAAGAACAGCATGCAGGGATCAAAGTTAACTTCTTGTTCTTGCAAAGACTATGCAAACTGTAGAATATAAAGGAATATTAAAAGTATGTGATGATATATTATCCTGATGTTTCTAAGTTCCTAGAAAAATTGTCACGTTGTGTAAATTACCTTTTTAAAAAAATCTTTTCAGTACCAGGCACTGTGTAACTTTTTGAAAGAAGTGGGAGTAAGAGATTGGAATGAGGGTGGGCAGTGCACATAGCAAGTATAACAGTTGCAGGACTGGGCTTAAAAATGGTGATTTACAGTGGTCTAACAAATGTGAAATGCAGTGATTTATGCCAACCATTGAACTTCCACAGGATGGCAGTGTTGTAACAGTTGCATGGTACAGTAAATGATTTATGTTGTAGTGAATTCTTCAAAAATTGAGCTTCCTACAGGAAAAATGCATTTCAGTGACTTAAGAGGGCATAGGTGAGTAGCTAGGCCAAGCTGTGCAATACAGGTGCTTGAAAGAATAAACCATCACTTCTGGCTGGTTTGGAACTCAGACAGTGCCCTGGGAGCATAATCCCTCAGCAAGACCACATAGGTGCTATGGAAATGACACCACTGCTCAGTGATGCACTCCTCAGAACTGACCTCATGGAGGTTAGTAAAGGACTCCATGAGAACAGGGATCTCTTCATAAGATCCAGCTTATCTATAGCCAGGTAGTGGTTTAGGATTTGTAGGAGTTTAAAAAACTGACAGGTGGATTATTGCTGTTTTCCACTGAAGGAACAGAACTTCATTTGGACTTTAGGTTGGCTGGTTACTTCAAATGTAATCAGCCTCATGGCTTTTCAGATTTGGTATTTTTATCTTCCCCTTTCATCTCTTCTTCACCCTGTAATATTGAGGACCAAAACCCCTTTCAAAATAAAGTATATGAATGTTAATGCATATACAATAAGAATTCATATTAATAATAGTAATTAATGATGCTCATGGCCTCTGTTTTCTGGGGGGTTATAAATCCCTAGGGTTGATACAGATCTATCAATACATATGCTTAATATTAATTTTTAATTCTATTGTTGTTCAGTTTCTTGCCTTCCCTCTGCTCTTGTGTTAAATAAAGAATAATGGTGCCTGTTTGCATTTTCTAAAGAAGTAGTGGACTCCTAAATGTTTTGCTTTTTTGGGGTCTGGTCCCTCCAATTTCTCCTCATATAGAAAGCTTCTTATGTCACTTGTTATTTGAGAGCTCTTTCTACATCCATGACTCTCAAAACCAAGATGGGAAGAGAGAACTTTTTACAAGCTGGAGAATCTTAGGTAAATGGCTTATTTTCCTAGGAGGAGATAAAACAGTGCAATTCGAAAGAGCAGTGCTCTGCTACATGCACTAAGATTGGTTGCAATGGACAGCTTTATTCTAGTCAGTGAAGAAAAAAAGCAATTGGGGTGGCTGAAATATTTAGCATACTACAGTTCTGTTTTGCTGTCAGTGAAGTTAGGGCAGAAGATGGACTTCTCTTTGAAGATGGAGCCAATGCTTTTTCAAACGTGTATTAATTCTGTTCCCATCTCTCTCTTCCCCTCTCCTCACATTTTTCTCTCCTAGCATATAGCACTTTCTACATTGTGGGGTTAATATTATCGATGCAGATACCTTTTGTGGGATTTCAGCCAATTAGAACAAGTGAACACATGGCAGCTGCAGGTAAGAAAATGAAGCTTCTGCATCCAACAGCCTCCTCAACACAGGAAAACCTCAAACTTGCAGCTTTTTTTCCTTGTATTAGAAAAAACACCGGCTAACAAAGCAAATTGTTAAAGAAAGAGGTACAATTTAGTGTCTTTTGGGAAGTTTTCTTTCCAGTTGACATATTGTCATCTTTTTGTGTGAGCTAATGGAGGTAAAATGCTTCCATAAGACTGGATCAATTAGCATTCTGACAAGCACTTATTTACACATTGATAATCTCTGCCAGTTTGCAATACTAAATGCCTTCACATGTTGTACAATTGAAACATTGGTAACACAGTTTTTACTGAGCCATTTGGTTTTAGAGTTGATAGTCTTCTGTAATTTTTCAATGCAGGCTAAATAGAAATTACTTAAATTACTAATCAGGAGGGTGATTTTTAAATAACTGATTTCAGTCATGTTTGGAATTTTTTTGATTTCTTTAAGTTGATTTTTTCCATTGTTGTTGGCAGTCAGACATCTTGATTTCTTGTCAGAATAACCTCTGCTAACACTGAGTTTAACTGCATGCCCTGTTTGTGTGGTAGAGTTCAGTTTGTTAGATTCCCCAGGGTTTTTTTACATTTAGTCACTTACCAGAATGTCTTTGGGACCGTGATGGGACCGTCAGTAAAACTTAACACAAAAATACATTCAAAATGGAGACTTGCAACAATCTGAGTATAATGGAAAAAGAAAAAATTACCAAGTCATATTTGGATTCTGAAGATTTTTTACATTTATTTACTGAATGGAATTCTTGTCTTTATGAGTTCAGACCCAGTGAATTTCATTGTGTACTTTGAAGTCCTTGTTAATTTGAAGAAAGACAATACACTTTTGGTTTATTTTATTCCTCTATCAGCCAGTATTGAATTTTCACTTTTGAAAGGATTCATCAGTGGATTGATCTGACTATATACTGTGAAATGAATAATAACTGAAATACCATGTCCAAGTTCTGGGTTTAATGTTAAACTCTGAACAGCCTTTTTGAGTGTGTCGAGTGCTTCACCATTGAATTCTAGTGTTTCAACACTAACTTTATATAGTTCAGTTGACTTAATACTTACTTGGTTTGGTTTTTTCTTTCATTAATTCCTCCTGTTTTACTCAGTAGCATAGTTTGCATATATTTCTGTATTAGCATTGTGTGTTGCCTGAAGTCTGTCTCTTAATTTTTTACCACATCTAGCTAGGTATGTTACCCTGTATTCTTGTCATAATCAATGCAATCTGCTTTTCAGGGGATTCTGTCCTTTAGAATATTTTATCTCATTGGCAGTTTCTGGTTTTGCAAGTGTCATGCCTGTTAAGTATTAAAGGTTATTTATAAGAAAGTGATGTTATACTAGTTTCTAGATGTTAGGGTGTACCTTATGTTTATTTTTCCAATTCAAATATTGGCAAATATGCTGGTTGCTTTAACAGGTGTACTGTTTTTGAGTATTTAAATAGAACTTTCCTCTTTCCATAGGTGTTTTTGCACTGCTGCAGGCTTATGCGTTTTTGCAGTATCTGAGAGACAGGTTAACAAAGCAAGAATTTCAGACATTGTTCTTCTTGGGCGTCTCACTAGCTGCTGGTACTGTATTCCTGAGTGTCATCTATTTGACATACACAGGTAAATAAATGTGAAACTCACTTACCTTCACAGCTTGTAAGCCAGATGATCAACATTTGGTTTATCTAAAGTAGTTATTTCAATATTTGGACTATTTAGTAGCAGTTTTATTTTTGTTACTTATGCTATCATAATTCCAAAAGAATTCTTGACATCTCTGTTTGTTTCAAAGTCTTCTAAAACATGGTGGTTTGATTTGCTTTTCCATGCATAAGTTAGCAGAGTTTTCAGACTGGCATATCAAAACAAAAATTGGCTTCTAATCTCAGCATGCAGCCAAATATGTATTCTGTTGCAGTTCTTGGGAAGTGTTGATTTCATCTTCTGAAATTCACTGATCAGTATCCCTGCTTCATCAGCTGGAACAGGCCTTGTTCCCGCAGCTCCTGACAGGCTGTGTGATCTGGGCTCCTGACCACCTCACAGCACTCTGATTTCTCTAGATTTTCTTAATACTCTTGCAGAAGAGGGTGCCCACATCTGGACCCTTTATCCCAGCATCTGGAAGAATGAGCTTCAGGTTTTGACTGAAATCCTGCCTGCCACAAGGCATGTCAGCACTCTTTTCAGCTTAGCACAGTTCCTTTTGGCCTCTGCAATATTTTTGCTTTCTGTGAGCCAGTGGCTGGACCCCGATCCACTGTGTACTACCTTGAACTTGTAAGGACAGCCAGTTTTCAACCAGTCAAATGGTGCATTTGTCCTGTCCATTCTTCTTCAGCTAAAAATGAGCAATGAAGAAAATATTTATCAATGTATATCAGGAGGCTGTGTTCCATGTGTTTTTCAGCAGCTCAGGTTACTGCCCTGTAGATTCTCACATACAGCTTCCTGCCTTGCCTAGTGGTGCAGCAGTAGCCAATTCCCAGGCACCAGGCACCATCATCACCCAGGTGAAGATGATGGGTAGTTCTCATGTTGGCCAACTCTTCCAGCACCCTCAGGTGAAGGCTGTCTGGATCCAGAGAAGATCATAACCAGTAGTTTCCTGTGTGCTGACAGCTCTTTCTTCACCTGCACATAGTGGGTTGGGAGCAATCTTTCCATCTGAAGACTGAAGGGAAAAATATGTCTTGTATTACAATGTTAACCACAATATTTAAATGTCTAGATACTAAACTAACCCTTCAGTCAGATTATACTAATTTTGAGTATAAGATAGAAGGAAGACTTACTGAGTCACACACAAAAACTTGGGTAATAGTGAAAGGATTTAACCTTCTCTTATTTCTCCTTGTCTGTATCTGTCTTCAGGAGGAGCTGAAACAATTGCAAAGAAAGTGAAAATAAAAATTTAAGAATCATCTAAAAACTTATAATAATGATTTTTATCTTTCATCTAATAATTATACTGTTTCTTTTCACCTTATCATATTCAGCTTATCTAAAAGCCTTGTTTCATCAAATAATATATGTAAAGCTTACCAGCATGTCTAATAGCAGCTTTTATATTCCATGCCACTAGTAGATTCACTGGGAGAGAAATAAAAGGAAACCAGCATTTCATTTAGTGTTTGTGTTTTGGCTATAGAGTGTTGCCAGTTTCCTGCTCTGGCATTTCAGAAAAATTAAATACTGTCTTATCACTTATGTTTTCTTTTTCTCATACTCCTTCACAGAGTATAGTTTGCTATCTGTCATATCATTTGAGACATATTTAGTATTGCATTGCTTTGACTTTTGGAAGTGTGCGTGTTTTGATACTCAGATTGTGCATAAAGAGTACAACGTGATCCTGTAAGTGTGTTCTACAACCAGCTTGCTTCATGGTTGGTAGATTTTATAGCCTGCCTAATGCAGTAGGTATGGTTCACATATATTACAAGTTCAATGAAAATTTCTTTGGGTTTGTATTGTAACTTGAGGGAGTAGAAAAATTATTTCATTTAAAAACCTAGGCAGCAAAAAGGTTTTTCTTCCTCCTTCTCTTTTTCAGGTTATATTGCTCCTTGGAGTGGCAGATTTTATTCATTGTGGGACACTGGGTAAGTAAGGATATAAGATTTAGATATCGGTAGCATTTTACTGAAAACTAATAATCATTTACTCCCCTCATCCCCAAATCCATTTAGTAGTTCAGTCAAGGAGAATCAGTTATCTAAAGAGAGTATTTGTAGTAGCTGTTTTGTGGTCTTTATAACCACTTCACTAATTTGTCTGTGAAAATTCTTGCTTCTTTGCAAGTCTTTGAATATGTAATATGTTTTTTCTGTATGAAACTGTAGTATGTCAGCATGAAATAACTGAAAGCTGTGCCAACACTTGACTACACATTTAAAAATTACTAAGAGCCTTAAACTATTTTCATTGTGCAGTATTGCACTAAATCACAAAAATGTTGCACATATGATCTTGCATGTTGCCTCTATATTACATTCATACATCTGTTTTGTATATACAGATGTCCACTCTGAACAATTGTTTTATTAATGTATGTTTTCACAGGTAAAAGTCTTGTTAATCTTTTGTTTTGGTTAACTTTTGAAAATACTATGTTGGATTCTTTAGTCAGCCCAGAGAAAAGGAATCAAGTGGAAAGTATTTTTCTCAGATAAATATTTTAAAGTGAAATTCAGGTGCTAGATTTTTTTTTAAGATTTAAAGCAAGGATAGAACAACTTCGAACTCTGTGCAGTTCAGACTTTTTTCAGGCTCCAAAATCCAGCTCACAGAGGATTCTGTCCCAGCTCCATAATAAATGTAGTAGAACAAATGTTAGTAAAGAAGCCTCAGATTTATTTGAGGAATATATAGATTTTGTTCTTTGCCTGCCTATATATATGTATACACACACACACGTGTGTGTGTATATATATATATATTTATATTTATATTTATATATTTATATATATATGTATATACAAAGCATTAAACTTTTGAGGGCTTGTCTACATTAGAAAAACATATTGTGTTAAAAAACACAATACAGTTTTGAATGAGAACTAGATCTCAGTGAAGAAAAGGACATATGTTTGATACCTCACCATTCAATCATGGTAGCACCCTAGATTAGGTCCATATGTATAGTAGTCTGTAATATAGAGCACAGTTTTGTCCTTGTCTGCACTGAGTGTTTGACATGTTGTTTAGATGACATGTGTTTCCAAGTGTAGACAAGGCCTGTTTTTTTCAGTATCTGAAAGAATATGGGTGCATCAGTAACTGATCTGTTATTTACTACTGTAACTTCCTATACTAAGAAAATGAAGATACTCTGTGTAGAGGTTTTGAAATACAATGTTGAAAATTTAGGAGATTTACTGGCATTGATGATTCTCTTCAAAAATGTAGTAAAGGTGCTTCCATAGCTGTGTGTTTTCATTTTGGTGAATTTGGCTTCATATTTAGCCATTAACAAGTGAAACATCTATAATTTTAATTGTCTTAATTAGTATGGAAATAATTGTTGTTTTAAAAAATTATGCACCAAATGCTTCCTAGATACAGTGAGGCCTGAGGATTTCTTTGGTATAAGAGTTTCATCAGATTTCTGCTCATAAGGGCACTTGCCATTTAAAATTGTAATGCTTCCTTTGAGATTAATTTCAGAATTCCTAATGTTTGCAGGTTTTAATAATTTTATCTTTTCAAAATAATTTGAACTGAATTTTTTTTAAAAAAGGTATGCGAAAATTCACATCCCGATCATTGCCTCTGTGTCTGAGCATCAGCCTACAACATGGGTTTCCTTCTTTTTTGATCTGCATATTCTCGTGTGTACTTTCCCAGCAGGGCTGTGGTTCTGTATCAAAAACATCAATGATGAAAGAGTCTTTGGTAAGAGAAAATATTTTTAAATTATTTTGAAACAGTTTGCCTTCAACTTCATTTTACTTTGGTTTTGTTTGCTCAAAGCTGATGTGTGGCTTGTTCTAAAATATGGTTTAAAAGTGATGTGTTTAAAGGTGATTAAGAATTGCCTGCACCCAGCAGTCTTTAAAACAGTTTATAAAAGTGCAGAGGTTGCTGAAATGGATATGGAGTGTAGTCCCAGGAGGTGGGATGCAGTCATTTGTTGTGTTCAGTTCTGCAGCTGCATGTTCTGGTGGGATGCGGTTCCACAGTACAGGTTAGCCAGAACAGCTCTGTGCAAAGGCGGGGTCCCTACCTTTGGCCATCTGGCAGTCATCCTATCACAAATTATTAAAAATGCCTTTGCTTTACAGGTTTTGTGCTATTTTAGTGAACAGAATCTCTTGTTTTGGAACAAGAGCTAGATAAGGCACGAACCAGAATGGAAGTGTGGGGTCTCCCTATGTCAGTGACAATTATTTTTTTGTGCAAATCTGTATTGTGAAAGCTAGCTTCTGATTTTGAATGAGGCTTGTAAAGCAGTTGTAACCCATATGGAGGAGTGAAGATCACTCAGGTCTTGGACTTTTACAGAGACAGGAGGCTCCAGGCTAATAGCTGCCTCTGAGGCAACCCAAGATGTGTGTGGGCAGTATGAATGTTTACAGTGAATGTTTGTCAATTTGCTTTCAGCCTCCTACTGAAGGCTGCACCTTCCATTTAACACAGCATAAAGAGACCTATGAGTGAGGATGGAGAGCCATACTGCCTCATCACAATGTAGAAAATATTTACATGATGTAATCTGATAAATCAGTGTCCCTTGATATCTGTGGCAAATCTTTCACAAGAGAATATTGTTAAACTGTAGCAGATGAGTCTTCCACAAGGAAACCACTACTGGATATTCCCATTCAGTGTATACAGGATTTTTTGGGGTTATTTTTTTTCTTTTTAATAAATGTGTTCCTAATGTTATGTAGTATTCTGAATATCTTGGTTTATATTTTGTGGAAGACAAAGTGGAGATAATACTGCTCAAGAATACTTACTTCAGAATAGGGCTCACAATACCATTTTATTAATCTGTATACAGTTGTAATGTAGACAAGCCCCCAATTTGTCCACAGATACCTCTAACTTAAATCAAAATATTTACATGAAATTGTAACACTTTCTTTTGCTTTTTCATTTCTAATAACTTGTTTGGTCTAGAGCTGTTTGATTTTTTTTAATCAAATGAAGTTACCTATTATTCCAGTAGTATTATTGATATATAATATTAAATTTCACTAATGTATCTTCTGACACATTACTAATGAATATTGAAAATGGGGTTGTGTTATTGTTAACAGTTGTGGAGATGAATCTCAGGAAGGGTTTGAGGATTCAAAGGGATAAACGTTAATTCAGCCGTATGTCTGTACATTAAAAAGCAATGAAATGCAAGATGCACACTCAAGCCTTTATACACACAGATGCTCAACCCACTTCCAGAAGTAGTTTTATGAAGAGCATGTACGTGTGCAGTCAGAGTGAGGTATTATTTTCAAAGTGTCACCATTAGATGTGTTTCCTTGCAGTTGCTCTGTATGCAATCAGCGCTGTTTACTTTGCTGGAGTGATGGTCCGCCTGATGCTCACTTTGACTCCAGTGGTCTGTATGCTGTCAGCAATTGCTTTCTCCAATGTCTTTGAGCGTTATTTGGGTGATGATATGAAGAGGGAAAATCCGCCAATAGAAGACAGCAGTGACGAGGATGACAAAAGGAACCCTGGCAACCTGTATGATAAGGTGAGGGGAGGAAGCAAGAATTAGCAAATTTGGGTTCCAATGTCAAGGATGATAGAAGTTGCCATAATAGATATACTTGTGTTTGTTTAGGCAGGCAAAGTGAGGAAACATGTGTCTGAGCAGGAAAAAACAGAAGAAGGGCTGGGTCCCAATATCAAAAACATTGTGACTATGCTGATGCTGATGTTGTTGATGATGTTTGCTGTTCACTGTACCTGGGTAACCAGCAATGCATACTCCAGCCCCAGCGTGGTTCTTGCCTCCTATAACCATGATGGGTAAGTAAGGTCTACACTCTGAAGTGATTAAAGCCTTTTTTACTGCCATTGAATTAGCAATTTGCTTTTCCTTCTTTAAATCACTCCTTATTATATAAAGCAATTGTGACCTGAATAAAAAATTATTCATACTCTAATTTTCAAAAAGATACAATGTTTTCTGAAATATTTAATGAAATACATAAAAATAATCCTACCCAAAGCCAATAAAAATGATGGTTAAAAAAAGCCTTGGAGTGAAGTGGGAAAACTTGTTTAAGAATATATATTTGACTTGAAATGCATTTAGTTATGTCTTCAAAGCAGTCGTGTCTTCAAAGCAGTTTGTCTTTTGGACATTCATCTGTCAGAAAGTTCAAACTTATGACTGCTGGTGACAAAATCCCTCAAAGGGAGCTGAACTCTTAAGAAAACCCTTATTTGTGAACCCAGACTTACCATGGTGCAGTTAATTTGTTGGTAGTATTTGTACAGATGCAAATAAAGTGAACTGTTTTGCAGCACTCGGAATATCCTGGATGACTTCAGAGAAGCCTATTACTGGCTCAGACAGAACACGGACGAGCACGCCAGGGTGATGTCGTGGTGGGACTATGGGTACCAGATAGCAGGAATGGCCAACAGGACCACCCTGGTTGATAACAACACTTGGAACAACAGCCACATCGCCTTGGTAAGGGTGGCAGTTCTCTATGGAGCAGAAACACCAAAATGTTTACACTGAAGTCCAGTATGAAATTGCAGATGTCTCTTAGGGTGGTTAAGGAGAAATTGCACAGAGTGAGAAACACAGATGTGGAAGGGACCTACTTCTTCCATTTGTTAAAACAAGTATAGGGATCAATTTTGCTCCAGAGTTTTCGTTTTTCTTACTCGGAGCTTCCAAAACTTCACTTCCACTTCAGTTTATCTTCTTTTCTTTGGGGGAGCTTAGACAAAACGTAAGGTAACCATTCCCCTTGGGATTAATGCTGTAACAGCTAGTACCACTGCATTACTGGCCTATCAAAGTAAGGATCCTTGCATTTCAGCAGTGTCACTGCTGAGTGGATTTCTGAATGGCATGTGAAAACTGACCACAGTTTTCGGACACCTGGGCAATCACAGGAAGTGATTATTTATGACTAGCTGTGGAAGTGTAGCAGACTTAATGTAATTCTGTTTTCTCAAATTTGCAGATAAACAAAATGACTGCACCTTTAATGTCTTTCAATTCTGAGGACTAAGTTTAACCTTTGTACATGTGCTTAAGCAGGGTGTTAGTATTCCCTGTGGTTACAGGGCACCACCTTGGGCAGCTTGTGCTGTGCAATGACTCCTCATCAATCACATTTCTTCCCAGAATGTTTTGCTACAAGGGCAGAATGGGGTAAGGGCTCAAGAAATTAGGATAATTAGGATAGTTTCTTGTATTCTTTCTGTCTTGGGTCAGTAGTGAGTACAGCTGTGGACCAGATCTGCCAAAAAGCAGTGTACAAAGCCAGCAAATTAATGAAGCAGTGCTTTGAGCAGTCCCAAAAAAATGTGTATTGGGGGAACAGAGATCACACATCCACACTTTTTACAGGGCAGGAAACTCACATTCAGCTAGAAGCAAGCTTGAGAAATTGTACTGATGGTGTTAATATCAGTCTAATGTCAGTCTACATGCATTGCCATGTACTCTGAGGCACTTCTAATTTGGGTGTTGACCTGACAGCACTGGTGGGTTTTAATGGACACTCAGCTCTGATATCTGTGTGTCTCCCTCTGCTACAAGAGGTAGAAATGCAGATACTGCATCCAAACTCACAGTTTCTTGCAGGACAAGGTGCATCATATGAATAGAGACTGTGGAAGTCATCTGTGTTGCCGAAGCACAGTAACCACACACATTGCAGCAGCTGGCAATAATGGCTTTCAGTAAAGAATTCTCTCGAGGATGACTGCTGCATTGTCAAGCTCCATTTCGGAATGAAGACTCCATAAAGGGGGACCCAAGCAATAAATGTGTGTTGTGGCCAGTACCTGTACTTGTGCTGTAAACGAGGCATGCCCTGGAGATGTGTCCAGATGATTTTCTCCTGCACAGAGATGGAAATCTGGCAAATAATCTCACATTAATTAGGATAATGGCCAAGAAGCTGAGGTTCTTGGTCTTATGACAGCTTACTGCCTAAGCTTAGTGCTCTCTAATTACATTCTCAGCTGAATGTTACCAAGTCAGATGCAATACTATGTATATTGTAGTTACTGCCTTAGACTACAGCAATACCTTACTATGCCTTAAGAGCTTCAAGAGCAAACAAAACTGCTGAACTGCATGCCAGTTACTGACCAAATTCTCTTAAGTGTGGGAAGTGACCAGGATACAAGAGGTGCTGGATACAGCTCTAAAAAGTTTTATTCTGACATTTTCTCTGTGTAGATTTACCTTGAATTCAGTGCTGAGGGTGCCTGTGTGCTACTCAGTGCAATGCACAATGGCTGCTTCATTAATGAAGGACAGAGCTCAGGAAAACAAAAAAAGAAATCACATTTCAGATCATTTGTACACTTTGGGCTGTGTCTAAAGCTTTGAAAATAATTTGTAATTAGGTATTTTCTGCAACACTTAAGCTTTTGGTAATACAGTTATGACTTGGAAAATGTGTAGGTGCCACAGAAGAAAAACCCTTGTTTCTGCATTTCATACTCAAAACATTCATTTCAAAAGGCTGCGCTCTTCTTACAGAGGAGAAAATATTTCAGTTTAGGCTGGGATTTTGCGATTCTAAATATTCACAATGGGTTTTCTTTATCTAGAATGAAAATGTTGGCTTTGGATGGCAGGTAGGTATTAGAGAATCACAGAACCACAGGCTGGAAGGGAATGCAGTAGGTCACTGGTCCAACTTCCCTGCTCAAGCAGGGCCATCCTAGAGCACATGGCACAGGATTCCTGGGCTTTGGTCTGGCTGTATTGATCTGTGGAGCTGTTCAATAGGCAGCTATGCAGATATCTAAGATATTTTTGCAATGATACAGGTGGGAAAGGCAATGTCATCAAATGAGTCTGCAGCATATGAGATCATGAGAAGCCTGGATGTGGATTATGTTTTGATTATTTTTGGTGGTGTGATTGGCTACTCTGGTGATGATATTAATAAGTTCTTGTGGATGGTGAGAATAGCAGAGGGGGAACATCCCAAAGACATACGGGTAAGTGGAACCTCTACTTTCTGGTTTTTTAAAACAAAACCTTTTATTTATATTATCACTTGTCTGGGAGCGGTCACTACAGTGGTGGGAAATCTCTACTACTTAATTGCCATTTTATTTGAAACATGTGCTGGCGTTGTTTTTCTAGAATAGTAGGAGTGCAGTGGCCTGTAGCCCAGTTTCTTTCAATGTTTTTCATTCTGAAAGGTCAGTAGCCTCAAAAGCTTTTCACATTTTTGCACAATACTAAAAGTAGGATTTTTTCTGTAATTCTTGTCTGTATGTCCCTCTGTGCATCATCACATGCTTGCAAAAAGTCTAACTGTTTAAACTGTTTAAACAGCATTACAAATTTCTTCAAACTCTGTAATAGTAGGAGACAAGTGAAAGTGTTAATATTGACTTATGTAGAGTTTAAGCTGTTCAAACACCTCTGAGATTGCAGAAGTCTGTAGTAATATTTTCTTAAGCCTAACAAAAACTCCTAGATATTGAGCACAGGCTTAAGGGAGTAGCCCATGTGCATACTTTCATCTTGTACTTGAGATGAAAATGGCAGAAACTGTTTGTTTAAACATGGAGAATATATTAAGTTTATAGTGACCCTGTAGATCTTGTATATTAACAATACAGTGTTCGTCGCCTTTCTGAAGAATAGATGCCCAAGTATATTTTACACTTTGAGGTAACTTTTCCAGAACCACTTACAGTGACATGACAAAACTTCTGACAGCACAAAGTACAGATTCAGGAAAACTGATCCATTGAGGTCTGGGTTACAAGCAGGTAGTTTGCAATTATTTCACCTTTAATGAGCACCATTTCTTTCATTTAAAGGTTACCTTAAATCAGCTTTTAAACTGTAAATGCCAGTTGAGACTCTTAGGTGTCTTTCTGTGGGGAAAGGAATGAGAAATTCCCTTAAGATTTTAGTTTGCATTGACTCTTTGTATCTTTTTTCTCTTTAAAGGAAAGTGATTACTTTACCCCTCAGGGAGAATTCCGGGTAGACAAGGCAGGCTCTCCAACTTTGCTGAACTGCCTCATGTATAAAATGTCCTATTACAGATTTGGAGAGATGCAGGTTAGTGCTACAACTTCTTCTGAATCTTAACTGAAATGTGAGAAAACAAATATTATTTTGATGTATTTTCTATCTTTTAAATTAAGCATTGCTTGTAGTAGCAGGATTTGCAGTAAGATTGAGCTTTACAAATTAAAACACATCCAATCATGGTCTGCTGTTTATAACCTTTAGCAAAAAGCTTTTCTGCTGTTAACCCACACTTGTACTTCATTTTTTTGTGTCCTTCACATTGCCCCAGGTGAGTATCTTGATTGCACTGTGCTGTGTGCTCACTAAAGCATCAACTGACATTGTGGAGAGCTGTTTGTTTAATAGCAACATGCAAGTGGAACTATTAACTGTTTAATGTCTGTCAGAAACTACATGATTTCCATCCAAGTCATGTCAGTGTAGAAAACAACACTACACTGTGTAGTAAGGGCAGCAGTTGTCACTCCTCTTTGGGACCAGTTTGGTTTTTTCCTTTCCATTTCTTCCCTTGTTGCCCCCACCAGGGGCCTTTCCTTCTGATGTATTGGCATAAGAATTCTTTTTTCAGTGGATTTACTTGTAACACGGTGGGGCCAAATTTAACTCATAATTGTGAACTACTTCTGGATTATATGAAAAACCGTGGAAGTGGAAATAATTGCAGTATAGGCAAGAGCACAAAGGCAGCAGCTCTGCTGAAAAACACCTCAGGCTGCTGCACCTCAGACTGTTGAGTTGTTTCATCTCTGAATGCAGACAGGGTAGTTTTGCTGAGACATTGTCTCCTGTGACAGCGGTAGGAGTAAGAAGGAATTTGTCCCTCAAGATCTCAACGGTTTTTCTGTGTAGTAGAGTAACCAATGCAAGAGAAGTGTTGCCCCTTGACGTGGCCAGCTGAAAGCACTGCCTTATAGTATGAGGTTTCACAGTTTGCAGTGATTGGTGCTCTGGTTTTTGTCTCCAACTAACATGAACTTTAATTTTTATAGCTGGATTTTCGGACACCCCCAGGATTCGACCGTACACGCAATGCGGAGATAGGCAACAAAGACATTAAATTTAAACATCTGGAGGAAGCCTTTACCTCAGAGCACTGGCTTGTTAGAATATACAAGGTCAAACAACTAGACAACAGAGAGACACTGGATCATAAACCTAGAGTAACCAACATTGTACCGAAACAGAAGTATTTGTCAAAGAAGGTGGGTTCCCAGTGAAGTAACTGAAAGGGGTCAGGAGTTTATTTTTAACAGTGAATCACATAGCTGGTGAATTATATATTTCCACTAGCCAGAATGTTATGGATACTGTTCATGTTAGTGTCCAATATCAGACCTGCCTGCTGGTAATAATTGTTAATTTACTGTCTGCTTAACTTAAAAGCATGTGAAGACACAAGGCTAGATTTTTTTTAGGCAGAATGCTAACTCTACATAGAGTGTGTCACTGGCTGTTACAACTCTTAAGTCTTCATGTAACTGGAAGTATAATCTCTAAAGTACATCAATTCATGTTTCAGTAACTATGGCTCACTAAGTAAATGTGGAAGTTGCTTTCTGACTTTGTTTGAAAGTAGCGATGCCTAGAAGTTTACAAATGGCAATTTTGTATGAAATAAATTAAATATGAAACTTTTGTTGATGGAACTTTAGTGTCTGTCTGCTTACTGCTTTAAGTCATCTTCACGGTTTTAAAGTGTTTGTTGTGCTGCCCTCCTTCAGCCTGTTAAGAAAGGCCTGTTCCCAGGGGAGCTGGGGAGACTGTTAGCAGCCCTCTCCTTCACAACATCTGTTTTCTATATATTCAAATAGATGTTGCAAAAGGAGCTGCAGAACCCTAACAAACTAGTATAGGCAGTAAACTTAAACTGTACAAGTAAAGAACGTTCTCTGCAAGTAGAGAATGTTAAATGTAAAGATGGTTATTTCTGTGATTCAACGGGAAGTACATAAAATAAGGCATTTGGGAGTTGCCACTGCAGCTAGACGTATCTTGAAATGATAAGCTTTATTGTGCCTGTCATACACTTAACATTGTAACTTTTGATCTTAAATGGCAAGCAAGGCTGTATTTATCTGTGATAGATGCACTGACCCCACTTGAGCCTTGGATGTGTAATTTTCTGTCTAGAAGTTGATACAGCTTCTGAAGGCTGCAGTACAAACAGGCTGTACTTCTCCTTAAGAAATCAGAGAACCAGCGAGAGCATGGGGCAGGTCTCCAAACTAGAATGTATTTCTTAAATACATTCCAAGGGCTCCGTAGTAGCCACCATTTTTCAGCAGTTGCTTCCTTACTGGAAATTCAGTCCATCTGCTATTATGTTAGGAATGACATTGCTGAACCTCAGCGATTCAATATGTGTCTGAATATTACATATTAGTTTGTATCTATCTCACTTTATTATAACCACGTTGATGGTGTCATGTTGATTAAATGCAATTTTTTATAATAGGAATAGACCCTGCTGCTAAGCACAGCAAAGTGCAGCAAGCGTGGGAGCTGCGTCCTGGCAGGTGTGTTGAATGTACAATTCTACCTGCCACAAACTATGTACACAAATTTGAAGTTAATTTTACCAATGACCAACATTAATGGTCCCCCCATTACTACCTTAAAAAAAATCTAAAACAGGCTGATAAAGGAATGTGCAGGAAGTGCTAACTAAGCAACCTACAGATCAACAGCAGAGTTTAGAAGACTAAAATGGGATTATTCAGGATTTTTTCTTTTGAAAAATGCTGCTTTGAGCAAATATTTCTACCTAACTTTAAAGAAAATAAAATAGCGCAAAAGATGCAAGAAGGTATTTCCAAACAAAACTAAGACTTGTATCAGTTTTGCTCTTTGGGCATATTAGAGTTTTATCATGTTGGTTAATTATTAATTCTGCCTCAGCACATGCTTTGATAAGAATTCTTCAGATCTAGTAGACAGGGTTACAAAAGCACATCTTGTGCAAAAGCAACTGTTAGGCAGGAATTAACAATCCCGGCATTAAAAATAATAACTGGATAATGCCTAGTTGAGGGTTTAGCATTTAAGCTCTTTAAAATCAATCTAAAGCTCAGGCACTGAATGCACATCATTAAACCGCGGTCAAGACTAAATCATTAACTAATACCTGTTGTTCTGTTTTTCTTTTTAGACCTCCAAAAGGAAGCGTGGCTACATTAAGAATAAACTAATTTTAAAGAAAGGCAAGAGACCCAACAGGAAGACAGTTTAAACACACTGTTCTGATTGCTAATACGAAGCAGTTGTCCTTGAGATAACCAGTCTTTGCCTTTAGCTCAAATCATGTTTCACAGCAACATGAGGGTACAGAACCATCATTGGTCCAGATTATTGTACAAAATTTTCAGGCAATGTCTGATTAAAAATATTGGCTTATTGAGAACAGCTGTTTTAGATTTGTAATGTGAAGCAAGACAGAGCTGCTATCCAAGTCTAGCAGCATTTTTTTTATTGGTACATATTATCCTTCAAATCTGTTGAAAATTTGGACTGACTTTACCAAAGAACCCTGTAATTTGGTCCTTGGCACATGCATTACTTGTCAATCTTTTCTGGAGAACACTGTTCAGCTGAATATTAGCAGTATGAAAACTGGAATGGTGACATCTGAAAATGACTCTTTTTCAACAAGAAAGAGATGGCAGAGCTCTCTCAAATTCAACTTTCAAAACGAGTTACTCCCATGATTATTTTTCAATGGTTTCTTTCCATGTCCTTTTACTCTTGCTGCAGGCTGGTTTTGAGCTGGGGTGTAAGAAGCAAAGCTGCAGTTTTCACAAGAGGTGACAGGACAGATTAATTGGACAAGCTGCTTTTGTTCAACACAGGATTGCAGTATTGCTGCCTTACACTGTCATTTCACAAGGTAGACAAGGCAAATCTTGCACACTGTAGATACAAGGGCTAAATTTGTAACTTCCTGAAAGATCTGAAACGACAGTAATGAATGCTCTAACAACACACAACTGAGCACCATGGAACTGCTGGTGCTTCAGAACAGAAATTAAACTATTTTAGGTGAATGTTTACATTGGTAAAACAAGTATAGCCTGCTTATTGGGGAAAAGAAGGTTGACAGGTATACAAACCCCTTTTCTGTGGCTATCAGAGGTAGAAGATTTGCAAACCTCTTCAGCCCTCACTGCCTTTCTGGCAAGGGTGGAAGTTTTTCTGGAAATCTGTTTCTCTGCATTTTATTTGGAGTGCTTAAATCAACTGAAGAAATTCCTGCTCTAGTGCTATTTGCTTTGTCTGTCTTTTATACTGGTTTGGTTTGTTTTTTTTTTTTAAGTGGTGAAAACTGTCAGATTAAATGCACTAAAATATAAATGGAGACTGAACGTGTTCACTTTCCAGATATAAGGAAACTTTATACAGACTTGAAATTTTTCTTTAATTAAAATGAAAGGGTTTTTTTGCAGTTTTCCTGCCACAAGTTGTAACTTTTTATAGAAACAAATCTTGCATCAATAACTTGATGTAAAAAGCAGAATAGTATGTACCTTTCATGAAGAAAATGTAAATTTACAGTGTTCTGTGAGAATGTTACTGCTGACTTCTTTCCCAAGGTGTAGAATATTTTTTTGATTTATGAACTCATTTTTGACTCCAGTGGTTTATACAGACCAATACTACAGCTGCAACATTTTCACAAAGGTAATTAAATCTGGATTTCTGGCCCCCGCCGTTTGGAGATTTCATTTTATTTTGTTGCTTTAAAGCTCAATGCAGACCAGTTGTCAACTGTAGGGGAAAATAAAGTTAATTCAAGTTTTGTGTTAAGGCTGTTGTGTCAGTTTTGTTGTGATTAACTTGGTAACATGCTGCTGTAGTGAAGCCACAGCATCTTCTTAACTCCCTCCAGCTTAAACTAAACCAAATCCAGGGCCTCTGCTGTGATGAAATTAAGGTGGTTGTCATATTTCCAGGGAAGAGCAGCCTGCCTTCCCAACCACACATTACAGCAACTCCTTCCAGCATCTGGAGCTCCTCAAGCTGCTACAGCTGCTCACCCACCAGCAGAAGGGCTGATTGATGAGGTGATGCACGATTCCTAGTGTCATGCTGCTTCCAAGCCAATCTGCATCCTGACCATGGGTGAGAAATAAGGGATCTAACATTTGGAAGAGCACCTGAAAGGCAGCAGGACAGAGGCTGCCAGTCAGTCTGTGGCTTGGCAGTAACTCAGCCTTGTTTTAAGAAAGGAAATACAGGATTGCCCTCCCCTCTTCAGGTAACTTTACATTTGGACAGACTGACTTCAGCCTTAGGTAGCAGCGTTTCTTTAACAGCAGAAACAAGTGAATCTGAGGCATGTGAAATAAAAATAAGCCAACTGCAGGGATCCCAGCCAGCCTGGGCCTGAAGTTGCCTACTACTTACCTGAGCTTTATTTTTTTCCTAAATCTAACGTGACTTCAAGGATTCTGCCAATGTTCTGCAGTTAAAATGAAATAAAAAGTTGGGAGTCATTGAGGCATCCACATAGAAAAAGCAGCATTACAAAGAAGAACTGGCACTGTCTCACCTTCCTTGGTTCCTCAGGAATCTGCACACCAGGTATGTTTACAGCTGGACCATGGAATCAAACAGCTAAACTCACTCCTGCCTCATTGGGAGAACTGAACAGCGCTTCTACCAGCAAACACTATCAGCATCTTCCCTCTTCATCTCACACACAATTCCCAGACTAGTTTATTTCCTTAGCTCCAGCCATCCTTTTTCCTTTTATTTGTTCTACTGTGTCAAATTTTGAAGAATAATTGTCACAAAACAGTAAAAAAAACAAAAGAAACCCCCACCAAAACAATAAAACCAAACAACAAAAGACAAGTGAGCCAGGCTCAGGTCAGCAGTTGCTAAGGAACTAAAGCTGCAAGTGTCTAGAACTCAATAAGACTGCATAGCTTCTGAATTTCTTAATCATTACTGGTGGGAGCAGTGAGGCAGACAGTGCTGTTGGTAATCCCAGAAGAAATATTTTGACTTGCAGAAGTAATTTCATAACAAGGAGAAAAGTTGTTAATTAATGTCTTGATAGATTTACTCTTGAAAAAGCCACTGAATGCTTTGACAGAGCCCCTGGTACATACCAGTCTCATCAGGAGTAAAAGCTGAAATAATAATACTTGGCTGTGACTAAAACGGCCTCACATCTTTAACCCAAGTGGATAAACTGCTCCAAGATGGGGCCTTGAAGCAATGCCATGGAAGGCAAGGAACAGGGCTGGGTAGTGTTTCCTGCCCTATTTACAGGCAGTGTTGTTTTCCGTTTTGCATAAAAACAAAGTGTTCCAGCAAGATTGTTTCCAGCACACTGGATGAATGTTTAAAGAAAACCAGAAGGGCATTATTCAACACTTGAAAAATGCTGACCACGATCTGTGTGATTCCTTTAAGAACATTTTTTCTCCTCACGCAAGTGTCCAATGCTGCAGTAATGTAGAGGTGCGTTTTAAGAGGTTCTAATCAAGAATCTCTGTTGGTGATAAAGATTAAATGAAATGGGATTTTCAGAAACAAGTGTACACCTTTTCCTATTTCCTTTTTACTTGCCAAAATGAAGCAGATGTTCCCCAGCCTTTCCTAAAGCTGTTGTTGCTGCCCAGCTCTGTTTTCCCTGGGTAGAGCTATCCAATTTAACCAAAGAACTTACCTTCAGAGTGTCTGGGAGAATAAGCAGGGTGGAAAAGCCTGGCACCAAACCGGGATTAACCTAGCAAACTTCCATGGGAACCATGCTCAGGTGTCATACACAGCTCCTGGACAGTCAGTGACTGACACCACTGAACTAAGGCTTCCATGGAAAGAGAAAGGGCATTCCACTACTAAATGAAACAAATTTTTATTCATGAGCATTCTCATTTTAAATTAACAAATTATGAAAGGAAGGCAAATCAGAAGAGACTGCCAGAGCATCTTTTAAATGATAAAGGTATAAATTTTCTTTCTGAACATTTCTAATTTAAGAAAGAAAAAGGTTGCATAGGCTTTCTACAGGTGTGCACAAAAAAAAAAAAATTAAGTACATGGAAGTTTTTACATTACAATTCAGTGTACATCAGCTACTTGAAAAGGAAAGTATTTACTTGCAATTCCAAGACAGCTATTGGAACGACCTACAGAATAAGGCTTATGAATATTTACTTTTCAGTCCTGCAAAATATACTGAACACATACTATAAGAAAAATAAAATGACACTTGTGAATCTTGTTCTGGAATCTCTCACTGATGGGATCTTTTCTGAAAGGACTTTTTACTTTCATGTCTCCCAAGTTAATTTGGGAAAGAAGCAGTGGTAATGGCATCAGGGGATTCTTCATAGCGTCAGAACGGAAGAAAAGATTGGCCAGAGCACAAGTGGAATGTCCTCAGCATGCAGAAACAACCAACCATGCAGACAGAGAAAATCTTCAATAAATTACAAGCAGAAAATTATTCAAATTTCTCCTCAAAAGAACAGCTACAGCATCTCTGTAGCCTTGACAGTCACACCATCCCAGCTGAAAGAGGTCCACTCCTTCAGGGGCCCAGGCCTGCATGCCTGAGACACAGAGGTTTGCAATGGCTATTTAGTGAGTATGTGTCTTGTTCTTTGGTGTGTGAGAGTTCTGGGAGGATGTTCCATGGGTTTAACTCTGCTTTTTCCATTGTTCTTTGTGATGATACTAAAAACTGTAGGAATACTTTTAGGTACTTATCGGACTAATCTCTAGAACAAGAGTGTATCCATTATAAAGTGAATTCTTGCAGGTGATAAAGTGTTCCTGATGATACTCAGTAGCAGTTCAGTGATTACTGCAACAGCATCGTTTTGGTTTTGTTACAGAAAACTGTTACATCAACTATTCCTAAAAAATAAGTTGGTTTTTTCCCTCTTAAAAAAAAAGTGTCAGTTACAAAACCAAGCTCATACAATCCACTTTTTTTTTTTTTTTAAATAGGATTTAAATAATTTAGAATGTGAATCTTTCTAATGTATAAAAAAAAAAAAAAAAAAAAAAAAAAAAGACAGACAAGAGGACTAAATAGATTTAGGAGGAAAAGTAGCCACACCTTCCTTAAATAGATCTCTGAAGTTCAAATCCAAAGGAACAACTAATGGAATGTTTCCTTGTGCACACACCTCCTCCGCTCAGCCTTCTGAGCTCAAGAGATTTTAACATCTACTGAAAAAACAAAATGCAGGACATAAGGACAGATGTGAGCCGTGCTTTGACCTAGATATCTCTGTGGTATAAGCATAGGTCAGTGTATGAACAAAGCAGACAAAAGGCACAAAATTACTCAGCTCTACAGATGGGCATCCATGCTACTGTGTGTTAGAAATACAGTGGTTTTGTTACGGGACACTGTGGAAAGAAGCACTGAGCACATTTTACACATGCCTTTTGCTGCCAGCTCTCTCAAAAATATCTTCATTTCCAACAAATACAAACTAAAAAGCGACACAGCCTTAACACACTTCTAGAATCCACTTTGTCAGTATCACAGTGGGTACCTTACAAAGCAAGATCAAGCGACAGGAGTTTTTAATTTTTCTTTTTAACACTACAAAACAAATTGTATCCCATTTCATTTGCTTCATTCATAAAGTTACTGTCTCAGTGGAATAATTTACTAAATTGTTACTTTTACATCAGTGAATCATTTATCTGGGAAGGCTAGTTATATCACCTCTACTCATCCAGATGTTTTATCAGAAGCAATCCCATTTAGTGGAGCATGTAAGCCAGAAGTGTTGGCACGACAGCAGCCAGAGAACATTACACAGCAAGATCAAAGTTACCAGAGCAGCTGGCTCGGGGTGGTGACCAGAGATCGACTGAACAGCTGGAGATGAACAGACAAAGCAGCGAGGACACAACGGGTTAGTGTGAAGAACAACATTCTGGAGAAGGTGTTGCTACTTCTTACAGGGTGGTAGGAAATTCACACTCGTCAGTGACAGGAACACGCCCTGAACTCGGCAACCCAGAGCGGGCACAGCCAGTGGATCATTCTTATGTCAAAGTGAGTTACTCGCTGACTGTTCAGACAGATCGACTGCCGTTAAGAGACGCGTCACGTTTTAAGTGCAAAACATTTTTGGCAAAAGTGAAAAATAGAAAAACCTTAACCAGTACTAATAAAAAAGTATTTTCTTAAATACTAGCACAGGGCCTGATCCTGCAAGCACACAACTCAGGGAACCCCGGCCGAGGCCAGCCAGGGCTCTGTGCCCTAACACTTGGAGGAAAAGGTCTCTGAGTCGCTATTGGTGTTGGTACTGTTTACATGTAGTGTAAATAACACACACAACACATGCACACCGTGGGTACTTAGGGACGTGTGCCTGTGTGTCTGTGGATCTGCACACACAAAATGGCTCCTGAATAAACTCGAGCTCCTGGTTATTTTGAGATGCATCATTCACAGTACACAGCTTCCCGTGGGGATCTTCTGGGAACAGGACCTATCCAAGGACATCCTGAAGTTACATACTGTATCATTTTAATGCCTTTCAGGTAAAGTTACGAGGCAACTGCTCTCTCCTGTCAGTGGGTCTTCCAGAGAGGATTCACGTACAGCCAACCGTCACCCTGTAAGAAAATTAAGCAAAGTTTACAAACAAGACTTATAAATACCATATTTGTACGTCCACACAAAAGCTAAAATAAGACCAAACAAGAAGTCATCCCTGTCACCTCAAAATTTTGTGTTTAAAGAATTGACAAGTAAGGTAGGGGGGAGGGAAAAAATTACAAGGGGGAAGAGATGCAATGGGAAGATGCAAGAGATGCTGACTTAAATAGCAGCTAATGGAACCATTTCCTCAGTCTCCTTTCCCCTTCACCTTTCCTCCAAGAAAGGGGAAAGATGAACTTGGTAAAATTTGTTTCCTTTCACACACATGTAACCCAAGACTGTGTTTAGGATGTCAATACTTACTTACATTGGATAAATCTCCCTAGATTGTCCTCATTTTAGTATGCTAAGATTATAGGGGAAGTGAGTATGCAGAATTTGAGAAGTAAGGGCTGGATTTTACAGAAAAAACACATCATTTTACCTGCCTAACATTAGGCACCAAAAATGCAGATCAAAATCAATCTAACTGAAGAAAAGTGAACAAGTTCACAACATAGACATGGAAAAGCCCACTGCTCTCATTCAAGAGCCAGACTCTGTCAAAAATAAAATTTAAGCAATCAGTGGTACATAACAACACTAGCCCATGACAAAAGCCACAGACATTGACTTGTCCCCTGTGCAGGAACTTGCTAAAGGTCTAAACCAAGAAACTCCAAGTACCTCTTTGGCAAAGTATTTGGGTTTCCAGGGAGTTGTGAGCGCCGCTCGCTGCCGCTCCTCTGCTCGCTGTCTCTCTTCCAGGCGGTGCTTGTGCTCCGTGGCGGCATCGATGTTCCCCTCCTTCAGAGAGTTGGTGACCTGCTGCCACAGGCGCCTGCCAGGGAGAAGGAGCACAAGGGAGGGTGAGAACAGCTCTGCCACAGCCCACTGCTGCTGGACACCAGACTGGTGAGCAGCAGGCTGAGGCCACGCTATCCATGCTGGTTTTCCAAGTCCCACAGCTTGGGAACCACCACTCTGCTAGGATATTCATCACATTTGTGGACCAGATTTTCAGATTCACTCAGCTCCCAGTATTTTGCAGTGCAATTTTCTCAGCAGACTCTGTTTATATTCTCTTCACCACCTGAGCTTTTTTTCTCAAAGCAGGTGGTTTTATTTCTACCATTTCTAGTTCACATTCCTTACTGATGTTCCTCCATCCCCCAAATAGCAGGCGTTTAATTCTGCATTTTTTGCAGGTAATTTTTTGAATTATAAATGAGTGTCAGCCAAAAGCCAAAAGTGCATTGAGTGGTCCAACAAGGTCACTAGCAGAGGAACTGATTCTAGGGAGCCCCTGTAGTCTGTGCTCTGTATTCCCAGTTACAATATTTACCAGCACAGAGCTACACGCTTCTCACACAGCTCTCCACGCTCAGATACAGTGCCTTAGATCAGCCTAGAAGAAGCTTTGCCCAGAAAAGCACTGAGAAAAACCCTCATAGAATGGTTTGGGTTGGAAGAGACCTTAAAGATCCTCTAGTTGCACCCTCCCTGCCATGAGCAGGGACACCTCCCACTAGACCAGGCTGCTCAGAGCCCCATCCAACCTGGCCTTGAGCAATGCCAGGGATGGGGCATCCACACCTTCTGGGCAATCTGTTCCAGTGCCTCACCACCCTCACAGTAAAGAATTTCTTCCTAATATGTAATCCAAACTGCTCTCTGTCTGAAACCAACCATAGCTTTCACATCTGTCCAGGGCTGTTTAAATGAGGTTGTGTTCACAATGTGATAAACTGCAGATCCTGCAGAGCCACTGGATGGATGCAATTTGCTGACTAGTATCTAAAAAACACAATAAATACACTGAAAAGCTACTGGTTTCCTTATTTACAACAATCTTTATGTTCCACACTACAGGGGAAAAATGAGTTTGTGGATAAGCAAGTGGTCTAGAAAGTAGACAAATTGTATCTGACCCTGCACAATGACTCAAGACACCTTTGTAAAATAAAAAGACATTTACAGATAATAAAATGTAGTTTAACTCATATTTTTAAAACCTTCAATAAAATCTTCCTAAATTCAATTAAAGTATCGATTTTTCTGAAGATAAACATCAAGAGTTATTGACAGTGAATACAGAACAGGTTTTTTTCTAATGTATTTAGTCCGAGTTAGGCACATGATGTAGGTTCCAAGAGCCTCAAAACGACCTGTGTGTGTGTGTCTTTATATCATAATGCCTCACATTTTATATATGTTTATACAAATATATATTCTAAAATATATAAAACATGAAGCACCAGTTTCAATGATATGCAACATACAATATACATACCACTCTGAATTGCTTGCAACAAACTGACTGATTTGCCTCCCATGTTGCAATCACTCCAAGAAGCAGGTGAAAACACTGCATTACCATTTTCCAGATGCTCATTAAAACAAATATAGGCATTTTTCCCATCTACAAAATTGATGTACTCGTCACTACAGTGTAATTTATGCTCCAAGGAACCAACACACAGCCTGAGCTCTCTGTGCCCAGATTTTGTGCTGTAGGAAGCAAGGAATTTTTGAACCACAGCACTCAGAGCTGCAGTTGGCTTCCCCACTCTGTTCCCACCCAAAGTTCAGCACTGCAAAGCCTCTGCCCTTACCTTGATTCCAGTGGCCCTTGGTTTGCTGTGGGCCTGATCTTTTTCCTGATAACAGGCAGTTTGGTGGTGTCAATCACTTTGGTGTCTCCGTTGCTGTAAGTGAATTCCAGGGTGCCATTCCACTCTCCCTGTGCCTTGCACACAATGGTGTTCGTTGGATTGTGCTTCACTTCAGCTGTAACCCTGATTCAAGGGGGAAGGAAAAACAGACCACAGAAATAACTGGTACCATTTATTACCAGCACATGACAGCACTACCTTGCTGAGGGTGCAAGCAGCCTTCTAGCTCCACAAATCAATTATTCAGGCAAAGTAGTGATGCTGCCTCCAAAAAAGAAAGACTCATCGCAGGAAAGCTCCTCTAACACAGCAACAACTTTGGGATGACATTCTACCTAACTACAGTAGTAACCCAACTTAAAATTGTGATACTCAGCTCAAGCCCAGACCAAATGGTTACCGCAGCAGCCTGAAAAACAATCCATGACATCCATGTGACATTTGCAATACATGACACTTTCATGCCGGAACATAACGCTGCCAGAGACCTATGTCAAAAACTTTGGGTATCTTTGATTTCTTCTTTAGCTCTGCAAGTTCACTTCTCAGCTGCTGAGAGGCAATGAATAAAGCCACCTCTCCAGTCAAAGAACTGGTCTGAGAGTGAGCAAAATAGACACGTAGGATTGGAAAACTGAAATGCGGGGAGAAGTTCTGTGAATGTGTCCATGAGCACGCACACATGTGCTTTAGAAAGCCATGTAATGTGTAAACTCAATTTTTTAATTACTAAAGTAATACAGCACAACATCCCCAAATTTTTATTCACCCTGATGGCACCAATTATTAATCTACAACTTTTAAAGAAAAACCATGTCAAAACAGCCCCATGCAAACATTTACCTGAACACAACACTGAAATCTGAAATAAAACAGAGGTAACCATGCAAAGCACAGTCTCCTCTGGACACTGCAGCAGTCCACAGCAGAACAAGAAAGGGATCTGATGTTAATAACCAGGACATCAACCTGGGCACGGAAGCAAGACAGGAGGCTGTCCTGCACAGAGCCTCTTTGCACCCTTAGTAAAGGGGAACCAAAGAAGACAAATAACATTTTCACCATCTGGAATTTCAGTGCAGAGGCAAAGTCCCCAGTAGGGAGCTACCACTATGGTCAGTGACACTTTTGCTTCTCTCCTCTTTTCAGGAGCTCCACCTGGAACACCAGTTCATCTGCAAGACCCACACAGAAGCAGCAGCTGGGGTAGAAGAAATATGGCCTTTTCCATGTACATTCTTCTGATCCTACACTTACACTTTTACAAGCAACAAAGCCTGGAGAGATCCATTCACTTTATTTTAATGAGAGAAATACATCCAATTCAGTTAAACAACATAATATGTATTGCTACAATAAACTGCCCTAGAGCTTTAAGTCATCTCCAGCACTAATAGGAATAGAACTTTAGCTATCTGTCTGTAAAATACTGCAACAGAAGAACTGAACAGATGCCCTAGAGCCTTTTCCCTGAAATCCAGCAGCAGGTAAACAAGAGTAAGACAGTAATGGCTGTACCTGTGGACCTTCCCTCCATAGAAGGGCTTGGTGTGGAAGGTGACCGTGGCAGAATAGCCTGTTCTGGCACAGTTGATGTTGACTTTCCCTCCAAGCTCCACCCATGGGATGGTAAGGATTGAGCGAGCGTAGGCACTGGGCAGGGTGAAGACATACTCCTCTTCATGTTCCAGCAGGTGAAGAACACCTGTGCAGAAGAGGAGAAAGTGAGGTGATAAAGGGTTCACTGATAAGATCTGATGGTCACTGACCAATTACCACCATCAAAATGCACATCCACGGAGAGCACGTGCAGCTCTCCTTGAAGGAGGGCACTGTCTGCTAGGAAACTCTGCTCTCTAGAACAAGTTTCTTCCAACAAGCATTTTCAAAAGCATCCCATTTGACTGAGCACCCTGATATATTGACTGCTACCAAACAACTTCTCAGAAAATCTGACTGGATTCCTTACTTTGTATTACTGTTAAAAGCTGGATAAACATAGAATGTCCACCTAAAAAGCCATACTGAAAATTCAGATGCTCTCTCAGTGTTGTACCATAATCTCCCTCCAGAAAAAATATGGGCATGGCCAAAGGACTGTTCACTTCTCCATTCAGTTAGAAACAGCCATGTCCTCCACTAATTTCCTCTTGATGCTGTGAAAGGCTGTAAGTCTCTGTGGGTACAATAAGAAAACATGGCACCTACAAATTTCCTATTAACTTTGCTCTTTAATTTCATAATGCCTGGTTTCTCACACAGGCTTTGAAAAAATCTTGCATAATCAAAGAGGTGCCCAGCAGGGCCACTGCTCTATTAGCACCAAGTCCAATATCTGTCTCTACCAGGCAGAGAAAATGGTAATTCTATCTCTTTCTATAAAGGTCCCTCCACCCTCAGCACCATGAGGCTGTAACTAAAAACAGCACACAACAGCAGCAGTTTTTCAACATTACTTGGAAGTTGCACAAAGAAAGTTGCTTTCCTGATCAGACCTTTGCAGCTTCCCCTGAGGCTAAGGGTACAACTCTATCCCCATAAAATCTGTAGTTTGATCTTCAGGATAACAGGACATAAGACCAGGAAAAGAGCACCATAAACCTCGCACACAGAATTAGATCATGCCAAATGTCTGCAGTGTATTTTTTATTAGAGTTTTACAGTCTTTTGTGTCCCATTTACTAACTGCCTAAAGGCAAAAATGACACCTTTGAAAATATTTTTTCACAACAGGGACTGAAAATAACCTATCACAGGAAGAACTCAGAACCCAGAAATATTTGGAAATAAAAGAAAGGAAAGTTATTTTGACACAGTAATAGTATCTGTTTAGTAGCAAGATAAGCTGGAGCCCATTTGCCTTCACCCTGGGGCAGGCAGGGGAAGAGCACACTGTTAGTGGTATTGATTAATCTATCTGTTTAAGGGAATACTGACACTACTTTTTCAAAGTGATCTCACATTTAATGATGAAAAAGCACTAAATAGGAACATAACACTACTGCTGCCAATATGAAAATATGCCTTTAACACTGCATGGAAAAAACAAACTTAAATTAAAACACACTCAAAATTAAAAGCACAGAGCTCTAAGGGAGCCCTGATCTTGAATATTGGCTCCAGCTAACAAAACTAAATACAGGCACAGGAAACTCTGCAATTTGTCACTTCTGCCTTCTGAACTATTTCACAGGAAAACATTTGCAAACCAGAACAGCTTCATGCAGTTGTTCTCAGAACCTCTGCAACCTCGGCCTCCCAGCAGCGACACAGCCAGCACATCCACTCTGGCAGCTCTGACACAAGGAGCTGGGAGTGCAAAAGCAGGCAGAAAAGCCGTGTCTTAAAAGGACCTTTAACCATTTAGTCTTGGCAAGCTACAAGCTCCTCACGTCACGTGCTGAGCCCTCACCAGCAGGGAAAGGCCAGGAGGACATAGCCAGAACACACAGACATATTTTGCCTCGAGCTTCCTCGGCTTCACACCTGCACAGACATCCAAGCAGGAAGGCTGAACTACCTAACTCACCCTGGACATGCAGACAGGAATAACTTATACTCAAAAAACTATTCTGGTTATCAAACTCATTAAATGGATGCTATAATACCATTCAGTTAATAAAGAACAATTTTTGTAGAATCACAGAATGGCCTGGGTTGGAAGGGACCTTAAAGATCATCGAGTTTCAACCCCCCTGCCATGGGCAGGGACACCTTCCTCCAGACCAGGCTGCTAAGTAGCCCATCCAACCTGGCCTTGAACACTTCCAGGGATGGGGCATCCACAATTTCTTTGGGCAGCCTGTTCCAGCCCTTTAATACCCACTCAGTAAAGAATTTTTTTCCTAATATCTAACCTAAACCCACTCTCTTTCATTTTAAAGTCATTCCCCCTTTTGCTGCAGCTACATGCCCTTGTAAAAAGTCTCCCTACCTCTTAATACCCACTCACTAAAGAATTTTTTTCCTAATATCTAACCTAAACCCACTCTCTTTCATTTTAAAGTCATTCCCCCTTTTGCTGCAGCTACATGCCCTTGTAAAAAGTCTCCCTACCTCTCCCAATCTCTTCTGATCACCACTGTATGTGATGTTCCTCACGTGAGAGGGAACTGGTATGATAAACACAATTTCCTTATGGGTCAGTACAGGTTTGCCTCTGTCCCCCTGATGGGATCAAGAGCTTTTTCTCCCTAGTCCGGTGGGAGGGGCTCAGAGCTGCAGTGCTGCCAAGCACATTTAAAGTGGAGAGCAAACAGCAGCAGTGACCTTCAATGTAAATATTTAACCACCACAGCAGGTTAGATATTAAAAACTGAACCCAGCTCTCTTGGCAGTATTTTTAGCACCTGGTAGCATATTTTCTGAATTCCTTGAACACCTGAATAAATACATTTTTTAATGAAGCACTATCTCACTTGAAATATGACTCCAGCTCCATAATTACAGTCTAAAAGAGATTAAAGGGCTGATCTGAAATACCCATGACTTGATAATACTTTTAGTATTAACCTGACTGTTTTGCATTCCACTGTTCACAGAGCCCACATGCAAAGCCTCATTTAAATGAAGCACCAGAAACACTGTGGCTGCACCAGCAAATCTGAACAGAGACCTGCGCTCCCTTAGGGGAGAGGAAGCCAAAAATTACACTGAGATTCAACATTTGTAACAGGTACCACAATTTGAAGTAACTCCCCACCCAGCCAAGTGTCAAATTGTAAACCAATTAACTGAAAGCTAACAGTTACTTTACAATTATTTTTACATCTGGTTATAATCATTACATTGCAACTGATCTTTAAAAACAACTGCTGGAAAATACACAGGCTATTTTTCTTCCCTTGCTTCCCTGCTGTAAGGGATGATTCAAGTTTAGTTTGAAAATGGCTATAAAGTAAATATACATGAAAAACTGTAGAATATTCTCCCATTTTTAGTTTTTTCCCCTCTCATATCTAAGAGTTCTTTCAAAAAATTCCAATTCCTTAAAAAAAAAAAAATCTGAAGTATTTATAGGCAACAATTACACAAGGAAGAAGTACACCAGACCAGCACTCTGGGAGGAACAGTGGATTTAGTAACCTGGTTTGTCAAGAAAAAATGCTACAGAGAAGGGTAAATTTGTTAAAAACCACTGCAGGATATTGAAATTCCCCCTTGACATGTCCTCAACACCATTTACTCCTCCTTTTGACTACAGCAATGTATTCAGAGTCACACCCCTATCCATGAGCCCTCAGCCTGCATTAAAGGAAGCCATGGGCCTGGCGTATCACTCTCCCAGTTTGACTCTTACATGTCCCTCACTGATGCTGCAGCTTTGTGAATTGATTTCCCAGTAACACATATTGACAAAACACCCCAGAGGAGGCTCTGGATCAATAAGCTGCAGAAGAGACATGTGGGATTTAATGCTTCCCACTGCCTGCGTGGAGATCAATCTGAACAACAAATGGCACGTGGGACACCAGGGGCCGGGGGCTGTTTCACCATTTAAGCAGCTCTTCACCCTGTCTGTGTTTCCCAGAACACACAGAGAGGAGCAAGGTACATGTGGGCTGAGCCCCAAAGGGGTGCTGGGCATCACAACTGCCCAGATCCCAAAGGAAAACAGGAAATGCCAGAACCGGGCTCCTATTGTCTCAAACCTTCCAGGCAGCTGTGTTGAGCACTGCTCATTTTTCAAAGCTTGGAACGATTTGCTAAATTAAGTAACGAGTGCCATGCTATATGAAAATGGTTCTAAAAACACTGGGCTAAAAATATTAATGCAAAAATGAGGACTGAGGGAAAATCTTAGGTAGCTGTAATTGCATGGAGCAATCAAGCTTTGGGACTGGTAAGTTTTAAGTCACTCATTTCTCAGTAACAGAAATTATAGACCTGTACATCTATTAATACATAATATATGTATATGTATTTGAACAGAAGGAAAAAAAAAGAGAGGAAAAAACATTCATTGCTCTCTTTTAAATTTACCCTGGAAAGAGCACTGAACCTTTTACCCAGCTATCAGATCTTTTCAAGTTGATTTCAATTTAGACAAAATAATTTTGGAAGCCTATACCTCACTACTTTTTAAAACATTTAAAATAGCAGAAGTGAAAACATCAGATGTAACTAGCCACTTGACAATACAAAGCAATCCATTTAAATGTACTTTATGCTCTCTACAAAATTAACCCATAAATCAAAGATGACACTTTTTGTTGGCTTTTGCTGCTCTGAACCAAAATCCAAGAGCAGAAAAGGAGCAGGCACTAAGGTGTGCTCACCACGGCATCCTTACCCCACGACCAGTATCCTTTTAAAGATCCTATGGACCATGCAAAAACCATTAAATATTTATATTGACTTTCTCATCTTTTGCTAATTTAAATCTTAATGCAACCCTGTTCATTACAGCCTCATCTTCTCCCTCACTCCTTCATTAGTACATAATTAACATTAACCAGAATTAGGGACTGCGTATGCAACCTAAATTCTTTTATGCAAAATACCCTCTTTTCTATTCCGGATGGCTTTCTCATGAGGAAACTCAGTGCTGACTACTCTGAAGAATGGGGGTTTTGTCATACAGCAAAGAAAAGTTGCAAGATTTCATTAGCAAGCCAGATTTAGAGCACTCATAAACAGAAATGAAAAAAAGGCTAGCATATAAAACAGCTCCCCACATGGATTTCCAGCAGTGCTCTCCCAATTGTTCTGCATCTCTGCAGCTGATAGTTACTTTGAATCAACAAACAAAAACCACAGACAGAAAAAAAATCTTAGTCACTTTGAGGTGCAACGTACAAAAAAATGACACCACTGAGACACTGAGCTGAAGCCCTTGTGTGCCAAGACCATACCATCCTTAAATCCCCTAATTCTTTAAATTCCTTTATAAACCTTTGTACTTCCATGATATTCTATGTCAGCTTCTAAGAAAAAGCATAAAAAGCAATGTGCTCTATACATCTAAGGACTTGCTATAAAAATATGATTCAAAGCCTCCACAGACACATTACCATATTCCTTACACACTATAGGTCCAAAAATTCAGTACTATTTTCTTTCTGCAAATAGAAAAAGCTTCACTGAACTGTTGGAGGGACACATTGTATTGTTCAGTAGAGAGCAAACTTTCAAAACACACCACAGTTGCTTTATTGAACATTAGGCTACAATGAAGTTTCTGGTCATTGTCACAGAATCATAGAATGGCCTGTGTTGGAAGGGACCTTAAAAATCATGTCGTTGCAAACCCTCTGCTGTGAGCAGGGACACCTTCCACTAGACCAGGCTGCTCACAGCCCCATCCAACCTGGCCTTGGAAACCTCCAAGGACAGGGCATCCACAACTTCTCTGTGCAACCTGGTCAGACAGAACTGTAGGGATACATATCTGACTAGAGCAAGATGGTCACTCACTATCACTAAATTATCCAAAGCATTAATTACAGTTCTCTAACACTCTGTCTGGAAGGATGTTTTTCCCCTCTAACATATCAATTAATATTGATTTAATCTGTAGTATAACGAACCTAATATTGAACCAACAGCAGAATTATTTAACCCAAGTCTCAAAACAGGCACAAATATATTAGAGGCATCAAGGAAACTGTATTTCAAGTAACATGATGCCACATCTTAAATCCTTTCTGGTCTTCCAAAAAGGGAAAGGCCTCCACATGTATGTAATTTAACTCCAGCAACAGGCAAAAAAAAGGGCTGAATGCACATAATGAGGGGAAATTAAAAAAAAAAAAAGAAGAGACAAGACAAAATGCCAACAATAGCACATGATTAGTTTGGTCATCCAATGGACAGTAGCAAAAAACCCCGCAACAACCAAAACCCAGAGATTTTGAGGATCCATGAGATGTTACTTTGTCTCTCATCAAAAGTAGGATCAGTGATACTTCATTCCCCAGAAACTCACATAATCTGCTTTTAAAAGATTGAAATAATATTCTACAACCTTACTAGCCAACCTCGGTGTGTGAAAGTTTCTCCAAGGAGCTAACTTTAGTTTCTACCCACCTTGAGTAGCTTCATGTGCCTTCTAACTAACAGCATCTTTCCACAGTCCAACTAACTTTGCTAGACTAATCCACCCCATATGAAATGTTGCAACTCTAACACATCCCTAAACACAAGGAAAAATCTCCAAATTATATTTCACATTACAAAAATTATTAGGCACATAAATACAGGCTGAGGTTTTCTACACTTTTAGTCCAACAGCTCCTTTTTGTCAGTTCAGCAATATATTGCCTGGTACTCACACTGACCTCAATCTACTACAGAATTTATACTTATGCAGCACATAAGAAAGAAGCATCTGCAGTAGATTCTAATTTTTACACAGCTTGACAAACCCACACACCAACTTAATCAGGAAGACTTCCCTAGACCTAAAATAAATAAACAAAAAAATTAAAGAAAGTGCAGTTTCAAGTGAAGGAACTGCACTGCAAAACTGGTATTTTAAACTGAGGCTGTCAGGCTTAGGCTTGCTGTTTTCAGATGACAGAAAAGCCTCAGTGGTACAACTTCTTGCTGCCCATTGCCAGTCCTCAACGTGCAACAGAAATGCCTGGGCTGCACTGAAGTGTCTCCTCACTTCTCAGAAATGCTGTCACTGTGAAGGTTCCTGCTCTTGCACTGCTTACATGAACAAAAAGATGAATACTAACTATGAACTGGTGAACCCAGACTTCCTCCCAGCATGCACATCACAAATACAGCAGCAAACCTTGGAATAAAAGAGTTTGCTACTGCAGATGTTCCCCAAAGCCCGCCTCCACTCCTGGGATGTCTCCAGGATCATGAAAAAAAGAAAGAGCATAGGGAAGAATGTTATTCTCATAAGCACACATTAAACAATCCTTGGGGTGAGTAAGCAGTTAATTCTTAGACCCTTTCTCTCTCAGAACTGGGACACATCAGGACTTTGAAGTCTTAAATAATCCCCACAGTAGACACCCCCAATCCCAGGGAACTTGTGTGTGCTAGCAGCAAGAGAAAGAAATTTCCCTACTCCTACATAATCATAAGTGACTTTGTGTTTAATTTTATTTCCATTAAATAGTTCCCTTCACTGAGCAAAAGAGTACTAGAAATGAACATGTACCAGAAAAATGCAGAATGTTAAGCCAGTGACTCAGGCTGGCAGTAGTATAGGCAGGGGACAGACAGACAGACCGACCAATTTCCATTCTGACACTCCCTTCCCAACTCCCTTAACTCCATATTCAAAGCAAAATACCTAAATCATAGGAAGAAGAAAACGGGTGCTAACATAGACTTAATCACAAGGGTATCAAAACCAGTAGTAAGGAGGTTTCATGCCTCTTCTATTAAAAAAGGGAATATATTGCCATCAGGGAAGGACCTGTATTTTTTCACCATAGTTATTTTGTTGCTATTAATAAGCAAAACCAAACCACTGCATTTCCCACTCCATTTTTTTTAGTGCCTTTAATACCACAGTATTTAACATAATGGTGACAAAAATAAGCAAGTTGTCTTCATAGTTCTGAGAGTACAGTCCAAGAACTAGTTAAGGTAAAACACTAAAATCTATACATCTTACCCTCATCCATAGTATCTTACCCTCAAATGGCCAAAGGGATTAAATTGCTTAGAAACACACATCTCAATGCATTAACAGTCAGTGTCAACACTGGTACAAATGTGTGCATCAGTTCAGATCATCCATTAAGGATTTGTTATGACTTCCTGTATTTCTGAACTCAAGCTGGGCAGTGATTTATCACAATGCAGACTGCATGTGTATGACACAGAAAATCAGGATTCACACCTCTAACACGTGACTTTCTAGAAAGCTTATGAAAATACACTAAATTTGCAAACACTACAGAAATCATGATTCCTTGCAGAAACTATGAAAAACAAATGTTAGATTTATGCAAAAACATGTCCCTTCTCATTGCTTTGTTCCAATAGTGAACACCAAATCCCATATTACTTTAAAAGTGACCAAAAATGTTCTCACAGAATATGCTATAATTTGGCATAAGCTATTATAACTTAATTATTTCTGAAGTCTGGCCATATATATTAACAGAGTCTTATCAATATAATCACACATTTATATATGCAATGTGTATTTCATGTTCTGTCTGGACAGCAGTAGGTTATATGAATCCTACAGTTTTAATTCCAAACTTCATAAAAGCAAACAGTCGTAAGGTTCAAATGAAAGGTCAGAAGGGACAGCAAGTAGGAAAAACATTTGGATTTCTGTTGACACCCAGAAATACTGGCTCAAAAAAAGCAGAATAAAAGCACATTTCTTACCTTCACCTACCATAGAAACACCTATTGACATGCCCATGAACTTGCTTTTGGTCCATACGTGAGCGTTCACACACATTTTCTTCTCTTTGCACTCACAGTAAAAGCAAGATACTGGCGGATGATGAGACACTTGCTCGGCTACAAACCTCAGCTTGTAGCACGTGGACTGGTCCTGGCCCAGCTCCTTGGCTGAGTCCTTAGAAAGCGTGGAGGCACCATTAGTTCTGAATGCTTTCACTTTATCTTTAGGCACGTCCCACGAGCAGTGAAAGGTTTCACCAATTATGGGGTTATAGGGCTTCTTGGCAACTGCTCCCTTTCGGCCTTCGTGAAAAGCTGTTAGATAATACTCCACAAAGCAGATAATTCTTTCCTCGGGAGTGGCTCCAGCTGCAATTGACAAAAATAGGTCTGGATGGGCCATGAAATTTGCATACATCTCCAGCAGGGATCTTTTCTCCAAAATAAATGTTGGAAGCACTACCTGTATGCAAAGCAGACAAAGGCATATATGATTTCCCTGTGATCACACTACTGAGGGGAAAGGGGGAGAGGGAACAGTTAGAACAGCTGTAATTCTGACCCTGCCAAATTTTGGGATAGCATATTCCCTCCCATGCCACAACAATTTAATTTTCTTTGCAGTGTAAATAATGAGTGAAGGAAAAAGCAATGGCCTTGATACCCATGCAGGCTGCTTCCTATTTCATTATGACTTTCAAGAGCAGCTGTACAGCCCACCCCTGTACAACACAACAGGCATGGGCTGTATCACACACATGGAAACCCACTTTTTCCTCTCCTCTCAGTTAACAAACCAGCCATTGTTTTCCTTGTTTACAGGACACAAAAACATACTTGGATATAAACTAATGTACACCAAACGTCAACAAACCAGACTAATCACAACCCTCCAAAATGGGAGGGGCACACCCTCCCAAACCACCAGAAGATGAGTATTTTATATGAACGTACCAGTCACCAAACTCTAAGTGGTGGAGAATGTAAGGGGTACATCCATCCCTTCTGTCAAACATCTGTGCTCCATATTTCACCCCTGGGCTGCTGACCACCCACTCTCCATGGATTGGGTCCCTTCCAGCCTCTAACAAACGAACCCAAGGAGATCCAACCACAACCAAATCATAGCCAAATCTCCAGTCTATTTCCATCCCAAGGAGCCTTCCCAAGAGGCTGTAGGCAAGAAAGCACTCCCCATTTGCCCGAGCATGTCATCAAATGTCATGTCTCCCCTCAAATCCCAAGTCAAATCCCTTGCCATCCCCTAAGATCGCCTGTCTCCCTCAAGCCCATGGCACACCCCCTCAGTTTCAGATGGTACCATGTCACTGCATGGCTTCACTTTATTTCAAACAAGTTGAAACAAAAACTGCATAAACCATTACATTCATATTATGGGAAAATCTCATATTATTTCTGTGGGCCCAGAAAAAAACCTGGGGCTGAGCACTAGGCAGCCTGCCCAGGAGGGAGCCAGCCCCAAGTGATTTGGGTACAGTCTCAAGGGCCCTCTCCAGCAATGCAGATGCTGCCAGGTCACTCCACAATAACACTTTGTTGGAAGTTTCCAGTGAAACATCCTGGAGGGCACTGCAAGGCAAACAAGGGCTAAGGGACACAATTTATTTCTCTCCCTTCTTTCCCCCCGTGCTCCCCACACTGTGCAGGTCCATCGCAGGGGAGCTCAGGGGCTGCTCTCGTGTGACCAAAAGGAACTTCTGGCACACACAAATTTATCTTATGTGAATCCAAGTGGCTCAATGATGCCAGATGCAAATCAACAGCTATTACAGCAATTCTTCTGCTTTCATCTTTAAATTTTCACTGCATTTTCACTTTAAATTTTTATTTTTTTCCCTTTCCCAAAAGCAAGGGTTATTTACAGCAGGCAGGGAGCCACTGTTTGTCACAAACACATTTGCTTTCCCCCTGCTGGTCCAGCTTGCTATTCTAAGTGGGACCAAAGCACAGATCAGCCCTTTTGGATCCCATGGATAATGAAATAGAAGCTTTCAAACTTTTATTAATCATTCAGCCCTTCTCAAAGAGAACTTGTAAACAGGAACAAGAATTCCAGTCACAGCAGCTCAAACAGAGTCTTTACAGCTACACAGCAAGTCACAGTACCTTCTGCAAAAAGAGAAAACTCCTGTGTCTGGTAACTTATCTGCTTATTGGCTCTCTTCTGTATTTTATATTTACACATACAGTCCTTTATAGGCTAATAATTTTTACAAGTTTAGATATAAATCAAGCAAAGTTCCATCTGTAATATGCCTCTGACTCTACTCTCTAAGCCTTGAGGACTCCACATGATTTCTGCTACCAACCTACTGAGGCCCTGAATGATGGAGAACCTTAATTTTACACTGTGTGTGGCAGACTGAGTGCTAAAGACAGCATACAGTGCTGGTGGTGTGACATGACAGGCTGAGGAGATAGGTTTTCAAAAGTGAAATCCAAAATTTTGAAGGCAAAGTGGATAGCCAGTAGAGTTTGGTTTTGGGGTTTTTTTATTTTTATTTTTAGCTCTTTAAACAATTCCATCTTATTTGCAGCATTCTCATTCTGACCAAATATTCATTATCCAATATAATCTTTAAAAAAAATGCAATTCAGCAGCTGAGATCCTCAATTCAGGATCTCATTTTAATACAAATTGTATACTAAAACATCAGGTTACTAGAGGGGAAAGTGAAAGCAAAACATATAAAAATCTCACATATTTTCTATCTAGAAATACCAGTGGTGCCTTTGTGAGTTCACTGCAGAGACTTCAAAGGCCAAACTCATTTGAATAAACAGCACTCTGCATCCCACTATGGCCAAGAGCCTCCCTCTAAAGACAGTGACCTTTATTAGCACAAACAGAGGAGAAGAAAACTGCAGACCATCCTTCAGATGATGCATATTTTATGGTACAACACTAACACTGCTGTGGTTTCATCCCATTGTTGTGGTCATAGAGCCTTGGTACCTCCTCCCTTAAGCCCTAGATGTGTGCTTTGCTAAACCCAGCTACACCAGCACTGCCACCAGATGAGATGTGATGAATCACTGGCCTCTAACTATTGAGTTTCAAGAATCAATTTAAAATCTGAGTAAGGCCTGAACTCCAACTCAAATTATCTCACTTTAAAAGCCCAACTAAGCTGGAAATGACATCCTTAATTGTGGCAGGAAAGGATCCACTGAATAACTGAACTGTTTCCACACAAGGAGGCAGAACTATGAAATAAAAATATTTGACTTTTAAAGTTTACACAACTGCAGTATTACAAAATATGCCTACAAAACACGGCCTTTTATTAAATAACCTCACAGCCTTGAAGTTTCAATATGCAACACCACCACACATTCATATAGCAAAAAAAAAAAAAAAAAAAACACACCAATCAATTTTTTAAATTGCCCCATCTTGATTTCTGCAGAAATAAGAAAAATGAAATAAACAAATTTGCAAGTTTACAGAATTCTTCTTGTCCAGAAGCTGGGCTTCTTGTCAACAGCTTGGGCTGCTGTGCACTGGTGCCAGCACTCCAGCTTTTAAAGGAATGAGCTTTTTAACTTTTCTGCAGCCAGACAGAATGAACTGTCCAGAAAAATACACTTAGGACATATGTTCTTTATGCTGGCTTTAGACAGGACTATGAATTATTTTTTTAATTGCATATGAAGTCAAAACTGACTAATTTTTTCCTCTGAGAAAATGCCAGCATGACAACCATTTGGACAAAAGAAACACTCTAGAATAAATACCAAGTTGCTGAAGTCTGAAGAAAAAAAATCACCTCACTGCATGCTAAAATGTTAGAACAATCTATTCTTACTCTCTCTCAGGCTTCAGATGAAATGAAAGCAGTTTAAGAGGCATTCTTCCATTTTCATTGAGGTTGAAAAGACAATACTGGTTGAAAACTTGATTATAACCTCCTAGGTTTGAATTCACTTAATTAGATCTGAATGCAACTGAGAAAAATGAGCACAATGTCTTAAGAATAGAGATATTCATCCCCACTATTATTTACTGTGAGGAAAAACATGGGTGTCAGCATCATTCCCTAGTTTTTTCAGAAATCCAGCCAAGGTACTTCATGCTGAGATATCTTTCTCTTAAAGGTGTAAAAGCTTTCTTTTCACTGTCATCTGTGTCACTGTGGGACTAAAATAAGCTACGTTTCATGCCACTTACATTTTAAAATTGCAAGGTAAAAGAATATTGACAAGCAAAGTAAAAACTTATGACATCGTGAACAGATCACAATGTTAATTTACAACAGGTTGACATTCTGCAGAATTACTGGAAGCCCCTTTACAAAGAATCGCAACCCTTTACCTTTAGCACATATTTATTGTGTAAAGGAAGGTAGGGGAATGCAGGGGAGTGGATCACCCATCTGTAAAAGTAACTATAATCCATTAGATGCCATTTGCCAACAAAGGCTGTCAGTGGATTTTGGCACTATTTTTCATTTTCTAAAAGTCTGAAGAACAAACAATTCAGAAACTTGTTTTTTTCCCCAGCAATTCTATTTTTAAATGAGGCTGAATGTCCTATCCCAGTCCGAAGCATCAGTTGTGTACCACATTCTGCTGCTGTGAACTGCTCCCCACCCAACTCTCCCCAGCAGCTGTTGAAGTCTATTTGGCCACCATGAAGTTTAGCCCCTTCTAGCAAATGCCCACACAGATTTAATACTTCACTGCAGGTGTTCTCCTTCACAGCAGTTTTTACTCCTTAACTCCTCACTAAAAGGCAAAGCAGTATGACACATTCCAGAAGTGAAGCACCTCCACAACATTAAATGTGGCTATCTTCACTGTGGGAAACTGCTGTCAGCACAGGCAAGGCCACGGCTAACATAAGGATAAGATGTTTCCTGTGATATGGAATGTGAAGGTAATGCTCATGCATCCAGAACCCAAAATCACCAAAGGCTCAGAAAAAGCTGTTTGTTCATGTGAGTATCATGCAGCAATCCACAGCTCTCAGAATGAACCAAAGACACAGCCCTAGGGAAGAAGGCACAGGAAATGGAAACATGTAAAAACATCCTCTAATATTAGCAACCCCTGTGCCGCAACCACTTCCAGCAGAAGATGATGAGCATCAAGGTGCTCTGAAATCTGACTTTCAGAGGAATAATGAAAAATGGGAAGAAGCACAGCCAACAAACCCAGCTTTACTGTCAGATGTCAGCGGCCCTAAGGGCCTCATGTCAGTAAGCAAAGTTGATAAAAAAAGCAGCCAGCTGTCTTGTATTTTTTTTAATCCTCAAAATGGGCAGAAAAGTGATGTGCACATGTGGCATGTCTCATTAATACTTATCATATGTGTATTCATGCATCACACAGACTACAAACAGATCTAACTCTGCCATATGCCTGTTCCTTTTCTCATTTCAACATTTATCATTATCTTTAAAAACCGTGCTCTAAGAACACTACATAAGAAACAGATTATCATATATGTATTTACCTTAATATCTTTCTTGTAAGTGTCTACTCTTCTCTTATTTACAGGAATTTCTCTTACTTACATTAACTGTGTGTCTTTGGGTTTTGCCTACTCTGCCATGACAAGAAGATGACGGTGAAAATCAGGAAAGAAAAATCTTGTCTTTTGCCAAAGACAAATTGTTCTGAAGATGCAAGAACCACAGATAAGAAATCATAGCCTAGTTTGAACATTATAGAATCAGACAGCCTTAGAAAACCAACACAGAAAAGTGGAAGAGCTAAGAAAAAGTGAGAATGTAAGGAAAAAAAAAAAAACAAAAATGAACTGTATATAACCCCAGACATACTAAAAAGTGACAAGTATAAATTATTCAAGACGAAATTATGAAACTTTCATTTTATTTAGAATAAAACATTCATTTCTGTGCAGCTACTCAGCAACAGAACACAGGATTGCTCAGTCTTAAAAATGTAATTATTTTAAAACACTGGCAATCGTTCCAGAGGAAGCAGGAAAAACTACATTGAGAAAATTTTATTTTGTAAGAAAGTTATTGTTTTTGATTAACATGCAAAAAAAAGAAAAGCATACAAACTCTTCAGAATATCAAAATGCCCATGAGAACAACTTCCTGCAAAACTACTCCATGTGCCAGAGAACTTCTCTGGTCCTTCCAAATTTTGTATCACTTGTGGAGAGTGTCAGAATGAGCTCTTATTTTCATATGTGAAAAGTGGACAACAGGAGATTTCTTTTAAACAGAAAACCCTTGTGCAAGGAGAGGATATTCCATATATTTACCAAAATCTGCTTGATTATTTATTAAGCCCCACAAGAAGGTTTCACTGGAATACAAGACTATCCAAAAAGAAGCACTCCTTGCTTCCTTAACATCCACCTCATTACCAAAACTCTGAGGACTCAAGGGAAAATTCCTCTGTAATTTCTTTGCTTGTATCAGTATGGACAAGCTTGTGACAATACTGGTTCTAGAACCAGAAGAATACACAGAAGTTTAGACTGCTGAGCTGCTCAACACTGACAAGAATTGATACACTGAAGACTGTAATTTCTTTACCATCATGGGTTTTTTTGAAGCTGACTTGCAATTAAATGGAATCCAATCCACAAAGCAATTATGAGAACATGTATATCCTTAATCCGTACAACTGCCATTTTTTTTCCTCAAACTCCCAGTGCACCCTGACGTACTTGGTGGGTTCCATACACAACATATGGTTACTCTGAAAGACTTGCAAAAAAATAAGCAAGAGTGTTGGAGGATTTTTGTTTCTTCTTTTTTTTTTTTTCTTTCCCTCTCCCTCCATCTACAAAATACCTGATGAGGTCACTTCATGTGAAAGCCTGCCTAGCAAGAGACAGCACTCCATAGCTCTCTGGAACCACACTTTTATAAACAGGAAAGCTTGGCTGTCCACAGGGGCAAAACACACTCACAAGAACCGGCTGTGCACACAAACACACAGAAGAATGAGGAAAAAAAAAAAAAACAGTAAACAAATATAAAAGAGATACAGTGCTCATACCCTGGTAAGGTCCATGCCAAGTTTGAGCTGAGAGATGAGATGGAGAATTACACTGCGTTGATCATCCATGACTCCTAAATCCTCCTCTTCATTATCTTCAGTATCTGTCATTTCATCTTCAACTAGGATCAACTCAGAAGCTGAATGCTGAAATGAAAAGAAACGTCACCATCTGAACAAAAAGATACAGAATGGCTATTTTCTCCCCACTATATATGTTTAAAAATGGAGCTGTCTTGATAGAACTGAAGATAGCCTCTGTTAAAGCCAAGAAAAGATACAAACTCAAAATAAATAAAAAATCCAGTGATGGGTTCATAAAGCATTTTGATCCTTTCCTCAGAATGAGAGTACTAAGTAGGAGATCTTAATTTACACATTCTCTTCTCATATTTATACTGCAGTCAACTCAGATAAAACTCATAGCACATGTAAGTAACAAGTAATCTTTTCATTAAATAGAAATATGCAGTTGAAAATGAGTCTTCAAGTTTGCTCTATAAATCTCCCCAGCAAATATTCATGTCATACATAGATGCTGCATGACCCGATTTCACAGGTTTTTTCCTTTCTCTATCCAATTTCAAAGTCAGACACCTAAGAAAGTCAAGATATTAACTAAAGAAGATAAAAAGACAACTATAATTAAAGAACGCACCTCTGAAAAAAACCTAAAGACATTAAATTTTGGGAAGCAGAGCAATGCCATAACTCTTTATAACTATTGCAACACTTCATCACCTTACAGCACAACGCCCGTGCTGCTGAGTTTCCAAAAATACAAGCTGAATATCAATAGACAGGCACCATGCCAGTCCCTTCAAGAGGAACTTTACAGCAAAAGGGATAAAGACTTGTGATATTTTATTTTTCCTCAGGGTTTACAATGTATAACTAACAATAATCCAAACAGGTGGTAGTTACTTTGTTCAAGCCATTGAAACCACTCTGTAAGCCTTCCAGATATGTATTCAAGTAAGCTTTTTGTACTTCAAGGGGAAAAAAAAACTGGGTTATGTAGATGAAAAATTACAGCCCAGCATGTCATTATTGCCCAAAGATTCCATGCTGTAAATGAGACAATACTCCCTGTAAAAGTTAGCATTCTTTCATGCTAAATTGCATTTCTGCAGGAACAGCTAGCTCATTACATAAAACAAGAAATTTTTCATCTCAGTGTGGAAGCCTACGCAACTGAAAAGTTTCACTAAAACCAGCTAATATCCAGAATCAGGTTTCAAAGGAATATTTCTGAATGATCACATTAGAGACCCCTCAGGTGAACTGCAGCTTGTGTAAGGGGAGTTTCTTTGAAATTAAGTTACTATGGAGGTTTCCAAGATTTGAATAAAGAACTTTTTTTAATTACTTAAATGTTTAGGTAGCTATTCTTAAAATAAAAGCTATTTGGTGAAGCCCAATGACATCTGCAAGACACTTCACAGTTGCTTTATTTAGAAAGTAGAATATGTAGATTACATAAAACAGAAACTGGTGAGCTGTAACCTCAACAACTTAGAGCTTTTCAAAAGGACAAAACCACACTTTCTTCTTCCCACTCCCTCGGAAAATAAAAGGAGAGAAGATAAGCCCTTTTCTCCCAAAATGCACAGCATTATTACCCAACTGATGCCTCAATGACAAGTTCAATTAACGTAAAACCTGACAATCTCACACAAAATTATCAGTTGGGGAGGGATAAAGCACTGAAGCCTGGCAGAGTCATACAGGCTATGATTTATTTTGAGGTAGCAGGGAAAAAGCAGTATCAGAACTTACAGAAGATGCTTCCACAGGAGGCTTCCCTTTGATCCAGCTTGACCTCATTGAGAGCACTGAGCTACCGAAGAGGCTCTGCTGCTTCTGTTACTGCCATGAACCGAGCTTGCGGCAAACAAGCTCCAGCAGGAATTAACAGCGCTACAAAAAAAGCAAGGGAACCTCCCCTCCTCACTCCCACCCCCTTTTTTTTTTTTTTTTTTTTTTGCTATCTGAGGGGTTGGAGAGTGTGCACCGGATGGCAATCTGCTCCTTGCGTTTCCAGTCACATGGCATTGAGATCAGTGAGCTTAAATGCACGCAGCTCCAACTGGGAAACGGTGCTGCTGTTCCCAGAGGATATCCTGATCGGCGGCTCTCCAGGAGGGAGGGAAGGGGCACAAATTTGTGTGAGTATGCACAAGTGTGAGAAAGAAAGAGGACAGAAACAGAACATGCTAGCAGGTAACATCCTTCTACATGAACATAAAACAGCTGCGTAGCCTTAAGTAGCTAACAGCATCAGAAAACAAACTAATTACCATTGCCAGTCTGCAGACTAAATTACATACTAAGAATTTTCTTTTTCTCCCAAAGATTGTACATTTACCCAGGGCCAGAAAATCCTTGTTTCCTTCTTTCTTGATGAAATAGGTGTTAGGCTTCCCTTGCCTCTTAACTGTTACTAACAAAATAGCAAGCAACTCAGAATATTCTGTGAAATTACCCCTCTCTGCTACTCTGAAAAACATCCACGGTCAGAGCAAGCTACCCTATGGACACTTGGGGTGCTCACTAAACTAGCATTTGCACTGCTCTAAATTAAAGCCTTTCTGATCATCAGGGAGGATGAGCACAACGTAACATTAGGATCAATTGTGTTTAATGAGCACACTGTAAAGACTAAAATTTTAATTACCTTTACTATTCCTATTCTAAGGACTTGTGCAAGGTCACCAAAAAAAACACAACTCTGCTATTACAGTCATCAACACACTAGTGACCTTCAGTGAATGACATGCAGACAACTGCTCTTTTCTCATTTTTCAAGGAAAAGAATTTAAGGAAGCAGTTTACAATTCATGCTACAGGAACTGAAGAGCAGTCATCTTCAGAAAGCAATATCCTTTCTATATTTCTCCCTCTCTCCTCATTAGCTGTTCTACGTAATTATTAAATAGGTTTTTAGGAGCACATAAACTAACTTCAACTAATACATTTTCTTAAACCAACATGTAAGCACCACACAGTGTGAGTGGACACATGCAGTCACAAGATACAAAGCTAGTGCATCTTTAAAGTGTCATAAAAGTTGAACCATTCTTTAATTCTTTTTCTATCCATGAAAATAGTGTGCAGTTTAGTAGTATCCAATGCGTAAGCATTCAGCAGAATGCAAAGGATTATGTGGGCTGATTATCCTTTAACGGCAGCTTTTCTGAATTATCAGACACAGACTTTTTTTTACCTTGTCCTGTAAAACATAACTGCACAACTGACCTAGGAAAGCAGCGATCTGCTCCACCCCTGTGTGGTCAGAGCACAAAGTAAAAGCTATTGAGCTGTGCACTGCCCAGCTGGGGAACGAACAGCATAGCCTGCCTTAGGTGCTGACCCTGAGAAATCCAATACTGAACCAGTTACAAACAACCACAAAAAAAGGGGCTTATATTTAAAATCATTTAAATCAAAATCGGTTTCCAATACTGGATTGAAGCAGCAGCATTTTTCAGAAAAATCTGAAGAGAAAATAAAAGATAATTTCTAAAAATCCCAGGAAGAGATGCACTTCAAAGTTTAAATGCCAAAGACATGAAAATACACACCGGCAGAGAGCTATTTTAAACAGGTCACCTCATTAGAGCTGAGATCGATTAATTTAGAGAGGTCATCTGCCGGGACACAAAATGGATGTTCTAGTCAGCAGTCTCCATCAGAAAACATGCTGATTCTTTTTTAACAGATGAAATCTGTAAGGGTAAGAAATTGTTTCTGAAGGAAACATTCTGCATTTTTAAAAAATGGAAAAACACAGTGGGTTGTTTTTAGGAAAAACACACTGACAAGCCTGGGATAAAATCACAGAGTCAAAAGCTATACTTCTGTGAAAGGGCAAATGTGCCTCTGTCCTTCTACAGCTTCTTCCACAAGTTAAATTTTCAAATTAACTGTTAGGTAATTAATACAGACATACAGCTCGGAGCTTCATTTTCCAACATACTCCACAAACCACACAATGCAACAATACATTCAAGAATGACCTGGGTCTCATCTTGGTTAGTTTTTTGAGGGGCAGAAAGGAACACATAGAATCAGAGTCTCATTTAGGTTAGAACAGACTTCTTGGCATCTTCTTGTCCCTTACCCTGCTCAAGCACATGCATGTAGAACCAGTTGCCCAGGACCATGTCCAGCTAAGTTCTGATTATCTCCAAGGATGGAGACTCCACAACTTCTCCAGGCAACCCATGCCAGTGTTCAATGCTCTCCACAACAGAAGCGCAATTTCTGGTGTACAGATTCACTTCCAAGTGCCCAATGCCTCTTGTCTTATCAATGGGCATTATTGAGAAAAATCTGTATCCCTGTTCTTCACCCCTGTGAGATACGTATATGTACATTGATAAGATATGCTTGAGCCTCCTCTTTTCCAGGCTGGACAGTCCCAGCTCCCTCAGCCCTTCCTCATGGGAAGGATGCTCCAGAACCTTCCTCACCTTTGGGGCCTCTACTGGACTTAGCCCACTAAGTTCATGTCCCTCTTGCACTGGGGAGCCCAGAAATGCACACAACACTGCAGATGTGGCCTCACCTCTGCCAAGTAGAGGGGAAGGATCTCAACCTAGTGGCAACACTCTTCCTAATGCAGCCCAGGAAGCTGCTGGGCACAAAAATATTTTTGTTGGTTCATGGTCAGCTTGCTGTCCCCGAAGATCTCTGCAGAACTGCCTTCCAATCAGATGGCTTCCAGCCTGTACTGGTGCAAGAGTTTACTCTCAAATATCCTCCAGATAACAGGAACTGGCACTTCCCTGAGCTTATCTTTAAGGGCCTTCTCTGTGTCCAGACTGCCAAGATCTCTCTCTCTCTCTCTCTCTCTCTCTCAATCGCAGCACTCAATCCCCTGGCTCATCAGCCACTCCTCCCAGGTTTTTCATCACCTACAAACTTCTCAGGAGCGCACTCTGCATCATCATGCAGGTCATTAATGAAGATGTGGAACAGTGCTGGTCCCAGTATGGACCCCTGAGGTACACTGCTAGTGACTGACCTCCAACTGGACCTTGTACCACTGATTACAACCCTCTGGGTTGAGTTGTTCTGTGAGGATGTTAGGGAAGACAGGGTCAAAAACCTTACCAACATTAAAGCCAACAACATCCACTGCTCTCCCCCATAAGCACCAAGCTAGTCACCACCATTGTGAGGGCTATCATGCTGGTTAAGTGTGACTTTCCCTTTTTAAGTCCATTAAGATTACTTCTAATTGCCTTCTTGTTCTTTATGTGTTTGGAGATACCTTTCAGGGTTAGTTGCTCCACCACCTTCTAGGGGTATGAGGAAAGGCTGACAAACCTGCAGGTCCCCAGATGTTACCAGAACACCAAGAGTTCCTTCCTGCCCTTTTTTTTAAAAATGAAATGACATTCACTTTCCTCTAGTCTACACAAACCTCTCCCACAACCTGTTAGAGACCCTGGAGCTCTATAGGTGCAGCTTAAGTGCTGCCTAACATGTTCCCCCCCTCCACCAAGGGTCAGTCTACCTCCAGACTTTCCCTCTGATCTCAAAGTCTGTTACCAGTAAAGGCCAAGGTAAAGAAGGCATAGAGTAACTCAGCCTTTTCTCCACCATGATAGTAAGCAGAGACTGTGTATATCCTGAGATATCAGGGACACACTGAGGACCTCATATTCTTCATATAATTACAAAAAAGCACTCTAAGAATCTTCATTTAGGTATGAAAATATTTTTATGCACTATAAAAAGGACTGTAGTCAGGAGTAAGTGGATGAATCTTAGGAATTTAAAACATCCAGATAAAAACATACCATTTTGTAATATTCCAAGGAAAGTATTAAGTCCTTCTATGTTCAAAAAAATGCAAAAGATTGTTAAAAAACCCCTATTTATGAAACATGTCTGCATCAAGAGAAAGATGGAGTAAGTTAGAAGAAATATTAAACAGATTTAGCATTCTCAAACTAGACAAGTATTATCATATTTTCCACCAAGTCCTCTAATTATCTTTGGTCCCTATTAGTGCATATAAAAGTCAAAGGCCTCGTTTTGATTTTCAGATTGCCTTCAGTAATGGCACAGGTTTGCAAGCATCATTTACACTTTAATTTGTGTAACTCGAGAGCTTGCAAGCAGGTTTTCTGTGGGTGTAAGATTAAATATAACTCCGTAAGGTCAGGGAGCTTTAGCACATTTACACTAATGCGAGAAATTGGCCCCACAAGATTTTCACCGGTCTCAATACTAAAGTTAGAATTCTTTTTGTAAAGCACATACAGTAAGAACACCCCAAAGTAGTAGCATATAATGAGCTGTAAGCTTCTTGCAGGGCTTGTCACTGGATCAGAAGTGACATTAACTACACTAACTTGCATGTGCCACTTCTCTTCTTCCACTGGGCACTGCACATTTAATTGCACTTACTGTAGCATGCACCTGGCAGAAAAGCATGCAAGCTTACTGTACCCATCCCTCATTAGCAGTGATCAAATGTAGCTTGTGCAGTAAGTTGAACTTATCAAAGTATTTTATATATAGACTAGCATATTGTCATGCTACTGGTTGTCGTGGGCTGTCCCTGGCTAGGAGCCAGGTGCCCACCAAAAGCACTCCTTCACTCCCTTTCTCAACTGTGCAGGAGAGAGAAAATACAAAGAAGGCTCATGGGTTGAGTTAAGGACAGGAAGAAATCACTCACCCATTACCTCATGGCTAACACAGACTTGACTTGGGGAAATCAGTTCAATTAATTACGAATCAAGTAAGAGTAGGGTAATGAGAAAACAAAAACACATTTTGAACACCATCCTCCCTCCACTTCTTCCTAGGTTTAACTTTACTACTTCCTAACAGCTTCCCCACAGTGGTGCAGGGGCACAAGGAATGGGAGTTGAGGTCAGTACTTCACACCTTGCCTGAAAGGAAGTGTGATCCAGACTCTTTGCTTGCTCTAGCACAGACTCCCTCCCAAAGGGGACAGTCAGCTACAAACTTCACCATGGTGAGTCCTTCCCATGGGCTGCAGTTCTTCACAAACTGCACTTCCATGGGCGCCTTCCACAGGGTACAGCCCTTCAGGCACAGCCTCTTCCAGCATGGGCTCCTCCTCAGGGCCACAAATCCTACCAGAAAACCTGCTCTGGTAGGATTGGGCTTCTCTCTGCACAGATCCATAGATCCAGATCCTACAAGGAATCTATCCCAGCATAAGCTTCCACAGGGTCCCTGCCCCAGCCAGCAGAGGGTCCTCCAGGGGCTGTGGGTGGGTATCTGCTTCACTGTGGTCCTCCAAGAGCTGCAGAGGGAGAGCCTGACCCACCATGTTTCACACCACGGTCTGCCCATGAATGTCTGCTCTAGCAGTTGGATCATTTCATGTCCTTCCCCTCCTTCTTCACTGATTCACTGACTGTGGTCTCTGCAGCTGCTTCTCTCACATTCTCACTCCTCTCTCTGCTGCTGCTCTGCAGGGTTCCCTTTTTTCTCCCTTCATAAGTCAGTTATCCCAGCGGCACTACGACCATCACTGATGGACTCAGCCTCAGCCAGCAGCAGGTCCATCCTGGAGCCAGCTGCCATTGGCTCTGTCCAACACAGAGGAAGCTTCCAGCAGCTTCTCACAGAAACCACTCCTGTAGCCTCCCCACTACCAAAATGTTGCCACACAAACCCACTATAGGTTTTGAAAGGAGGAATCATTCCCATATAGAAAAATGAATTTAATAGAAACTAAACCTAAATCTTGAAACAAAACAAAGCCTGAAACACATTCACTACTCAGTGTGAAGACTGATTTCTGAAATCATCCTCATCCACTCACTTTTTCTCTAACTTCCAAATGCATTGTCACTTACAAATTACCAAGCCTAAGCTTAACTGTAAGGCAGTAAAACTTTTCAATATCCAACAAACTCCTGATCTCTTTATATAATTTTTTTTCCTCTATAAGAACAGTTAAAATTAAAAAAAATTGAAAATACTATTCTCAACCTTTACCACCACACAATGTAAGCAGAGGAAGGTGAGAAATGGAGACGGCAAGTGGTGGTGAAGTCAGGTCATTGCTTGAGCCCTGGCCTCCCTCCATCTTCCTGTAGTCTTATTTATGCTTTGCTTCTGGTGACATCTGTGACTGATCACTGCAAAGAATGAGTAGATTAAAGACAAAACCTCAAACACACTGACATCCCATATGCCTACTGTAATGTTGGCACCTGGATACCAAAGTTACAGTGATTTTCAAAGAGACTTAAGTCTGTCCAGTGTTCAGGTTTGATGTTTTCAAAGCCACATGAGCCCAGAAGCAAAGCAGATCTCAAATAGAGAATTTAGAGAGCAAAACTTATTACCTGTGTACACCTACATTTCATCCTGAAAAAGGTTTCTTAAAGGTAGCAAAATAGGCAGGCTCAGATCATCTGCATTTTTTTTAAATTTACTATGAATATTTCATAGAAGCTGTTCCCCCCAATGCAAAAGAAGTCTACCACCTCAAGGGGGAACCCACCCCTGTCAAACCCCAAATCACTCACCCACAGTCACACTTCTAGCATTCTGTCATTAGAGCTTAGCTCTAACAATGATTAACCAAAATTAAAGTTAACTTTCAAAATACTGAAGCAAGCAATAGAGGATGAGAATCAAATGAGAAGGATTTTACAATGAAAAAGTGAATGCATTGTAACTTACACACAACACCACCATGGCAAGCAAAAATATCACTTTCTTTTTGTCATCTACACAGAAAACCAAGCAAGACAGTTACTTTTTCCTTCAAGGAAAAATGGTATAACAGAGAGATTTTCTACTTACCTTGTATGCCAAGAAAAAGAATCCAGCCATATCTATCTGAATAGGTAAGTAACTGCTGTATCTGAGTTTGTGTTCTGAGAGTGTGGGGCCAAAGCGTTTAAGTAACTATGGATACATCATTCAGCACTAACAGGTCAAACCAGGTTTTATTTGGTAGAAAAAGCTTACATCAGGAAAGAATGTCTACAGAGTGGCCAGAAATTAATGTCTTGCCAAATGTGCTATTTGTGTTTGGTATTTCAGGTCTCCAGAGAAAACAAAATTCTTCAAACTAGGACCATCAATGATTAAAACATCTCTTTTTTGTGTGTATGGATAATTTGTATACATTTTGTGGTTTGTTGCTTGGGGTTGTTTTTCCTTGAATATGCTAAACACATTTGATGTTCAGAAAATCTCTCAGCTAGGGACAAGTGCAAGGATCAAAGTGTGGCAATCTGTCTATCACACAAGATTAATTTGATACAACATGTAATAGCAGAGATATCTACTGAACCAAGAAAAACCTGTCCTTCTTCAGGAGATATCCCCTCACTGCAAAGCAAGCAAGCAAGCAAAGCAGAAATGAATCCTGGCACTAACACTGCACAGACAGGCTGACACACAGACAATGCAAGCAAAGAAAATGATCACAAAACCTCTACCTTAGGTGACAAATAGGTCTGCAATCTTTTTCCTTCTCAACAAAAACAATCTGCCAAGCATCTGGAGACAAGCACATTATCCAGATACTACACACTTAGAGAACTGTACTAATGTCTTTTTGTTAATGTTTTGCAGGAGTATCTCTGGGAACACAAGTCTTTCCATCATTAAAGAACAAGCTCAGAAAGCTTCCTTTTCTCACACTGCAGATGTGTTTTACTATGACCTCTGACTACATTTAGGGCTGAACATAATGTAGCAGTGATGACGACCAGACAATAAAGAGATTTTAGAAGAAAAAGGACTGGCTTCTTCTTTAAAATATAGGAGCAAATGCATGTAACATGAAACAAAGAACATCTATGTTTATGTTGCATATAGCCTGTGCAATCATTCAGAAAAAAATGCTCAAAGCTAACTCTGAAAATGATTACGTTTAAAAATAAAGACTCTATCAGTGACTAAACATCCTGTTAAACAGAGTTCCTCATTTGGGTTACCTACAGCACTGTAACCCTGCTATGCACCAAATAATGTTTATCAGACAACTTTTTCACCATATGTTCATATTTTCTTCATAAGACAATTCCTCTTGCAAAAATCGATTTTCATAAAACTAAGGCTGTCAGTTCTGAAAATAGGCTGAAAAGCAGCTAATTCCCAAGCATAGACTCCACAGGGAAAGATGAAATATCTGTACCAGTCCACACATGCTTGTGAGCACCTTTCATGAAATGAGGGCTACTGAAGTACAGAACTGTTTAATCTGAATCCTAAAATACAAGAGGACTTTGCATTATTGTATAAATTCAGTAAGAACTGGGAATAAACATATTTCATCACTGGTATCATCAGAAGGAATAGTAACATGAGACTATAAAACAAAATGCCTGAATAGAAAAGCCCCACAGACTTGTCCAAAATTAAAGCAAAAAAAACCTTGAAGGCTGGCATAAATCACAACTGTAAGATAGAGAGTACCACAACATAAACAATTTTAACAAAACCTATACCTAATGCAATACAGATACTAGTGAAGAACAATTTCCTCAAACATATTCAGGGGTTTTTTTGGCTACTTATATTTTTTAGAAGCAAATGGCAACAAATAGAGTATCTGACACTCTCCAGAGTGTACAAGCTTACAAACCACAGAGTGCAGCAGGACAGATTCCAGCCAGTGCCAAGCAGCACTTCAGGCACTGCAAGGGGTCTGAAAGTCACATGGTTATGACTTTTGGGGAGCTGAAGACAAAAGACTGCACTGAGCTGCAGGTCGGTGCAGGAGAGTAGCATGGGGGGAAAGGCTGGCAGAACTTTATATACAGAACTTTAGACGCTCCCCTGTATTACAAGGCATCCTCTCTAGAATGATATCCTTGGGAAGAAACCTGAAGTAGTAGGTTCTTCAAGCCTCATATTCCCGTGAAGAAGGGGAGGACAAACACCTTCTGGTAAGGGCCCCAGCAGGTAGGTCCCTTTTAGCTGCTCACCAGACAGTACAGCACATTGAGTATGATGCCTTTCCTTATCAAACAACCCTTTGCTCCCATTGACAAAATCCCTAGAGAACTGCAAGATTTCCTGCAGAGAGGCTGTGGGACCCCACTGTGGGAGATGTTCAGGACTGGACAAGCTGACCTGATTAGCACTGCTCTCACAGTGTTGAGCTGCAGGACCTCTGGAGGTCCCTTTCAAGCCAGAGTACTCTGTGATTCCATTATGATTCTGCCTGCAATGCCCAGAAAAGTTAGGAAGTAACAGAGCTGAGCCATTTAGCCAGCTGTAATTCTCTTTTATGTTGCTTTGAATGCTAGCTAAGCAAATTTACTGCAGAAAAATACTGCCACATTAGTCAATAATACACCACTCACATATGCAAAGAGGGCACAAAAAGATGGACAACTACAAATTTAACCTTTACAATCATCTGGTCCTGCAATACCAATCTATATGTAAATCCAGTTCTCACAGTACTATTTCTTGTACGCAGTATCACATGTCAGCACATTTGTAAAAGGACAGAAATGGTAAAGACATGTTAATCCAAGCAGTATTAACAGTCTTGCCCCAAGACAACACATTTATTAAACCACCCTGACTCTTCCTGCAATTTCATCACTCATCCACCATACACATTCACATTGTTGGTAAACACACAAAACTCAAAAAACCCAAACAAAAATCCTTAAGTCTTTGAAAAGAAAACTGAATCATTGTAAATCATAGCAGGAGACCATTCAATGTGTATGTGAAACAAATTAGGCCTAGAAGATTGTCTTTTATGTGTCTAACTCCTTGAGGCCAATGGAACTCTCTGCTTGAAAAGCTTCTAAGAATTGTTCTCAGTCTGATGAATCAATTGCTTGGTCCATCTCAAACTGAAAACTCTCTATTAATGTAGAAGAGTTCTGCCTTTTTCACCTGCTCCTTCCACCTCCTCCTCTGGGACAAATTTTAGAATTCAATTCTGTTATCACAGCTGGGATTTATTTCCACATTCTGTGTTTTCAAATAAAGAACCACTACACTTCATCACCACAAGCTGAAAACCCCAGTTTTTTTTCTAGCAAGTCCAGACAGAACAGCTGAAGCCAGTCTGGATGATTCACTAAGCAAGATAAAGCAATGCCAACCTGAGACAAACTCTCCCTGTAAGAAAGTTGAGCTCAGCTTAGTAAGGTCTAGTTAAGGAATTGACAGTCTTAATGAGATGGGTAAGATTTCTAATGGGCAGTATCACCAAGCCTGGATATATACACATACTAAGAAATAAAACTGATAGCACAAAGCAAATTAACTGGCACATAACAAATCGGCACACAATCCTGAAATAAAATTAACATTGACTTCAGAGTTCCTTTAGCAAGGGGCACAGGTTTTATACTGAATAGAGTATGCAATTGATCCACTTAAAGTTAATTGTTAAGCCTTATTGCAAGGGAACCCAAGTTATTTATATTCCAATGATTAGATTTCACTGACTTTTCACTAGTAATTATGGAATGCCGCATTAATCAGAACCTCATGTTTATTCAAATTAGAAGCAGATTTGGAATAAGGGAGTTTTTTACACAGAGTATTACTCTCAATTATATAGATAGCAGCTGGAACACATGCATTTTGGAGGCGGAAGTGATTCAATAATATGCAGTGGGTTTGGCTGGTGATAAAATTTGTATTAATTATTTGCATAAACAGTTTTACTAGATGACTGTTTGCTGACACAGTAGCTAGTCCAGAAAGCTAGCAAAAAAATCAAATCAAAATTGGCTAGATTATCTTAGTCATTGTCAGTGCTGCTGTAGCAGGCTTAGGGTTATTTAATTCTACTTTTAGTCTAATTGTACATTTAATCCTTAAATATACATTCCCTTGATTATCCTTAAATATACCTTCAATTGATTACCTCAGATTTCATTTTTTAGATGGTCTGCATAGTGAATGGATTAACTGGTACCATCTTTGCCTAGAGATTAATTTAGCTAAATCATTACAGGCCATTCACTGTGCTCTTCAGCCTGAAAAGTACTTAATCATGCAGAGGACAAAAAGCAGAGCACACTGAGAAACCCTGTAATGCCTGCACTAAACAGTGAAAAGGGACCATCTGTAATACTGCAAACACTACTTTCCCCTCCTGATCTGTTGTTCTTCCATTACTGCACTTGTGGCTAGCACTCTGTGTTCATGGCTAAGCTCATGTCCCAGCATCAATTATACACATTTCTGTCAAGTACAAAAAGGAATTAGGAAACACTAGAAACAAATTTTACCAGGAAACAATCCACATACCTGGGCACATCTCCGAGACACAGATACATAAAGGTAATATTGAATTAGAAATAGTTTATTTTATCCAGCTGAGTGTCTAAAATTGCATGAACGTTTTTTAAATTATTTCTTTGCATCTCTAATACAGTCTGTAATAACTCTAAAGTCTACAGTCATATTAGGATATGTACTTAAATACAGATAAAAAACAAATTACAGCTTGAAAGAAACTATCACTAGAAGAAATGGGAAAAAAATACATCAACTTGTAACACTAAATAATGCAGTAACTCTTCCAAATAGAACAGCTCCCTGTTACAGTTGAAAACACCAAGGTTTAGATCATCCATGGGACCAAAATATCTTTAATAACCTGGACTTGACTGCCCTTGCAATCACTATCACAATTAAAACCTGCTTTAGCAGTTAGATAATCAGAGCTAAAGGCTCAATCCTACACAGCTCAAACTTCAATCCCATTAAAAAGACACTTCCATTTGGAGCAGCCGTACAGCTGCTCATGCTCACAGGCAAGGGAAAGTTAGGGACAGGAAAGCAGAGAGAGAGCACAGACACCAGATCCACAGGATGGGAACAATCTGCTGGTGTGGCATTTTAAGGCATAAAATCACATGAAGAGGACTATATTGCAGATCTAGCCACAGAACAATTTTTTAAATAAATTCTTAACAAAACTATTAGATCCAAAGGAAATTATTCCTCCCCTTTCAGGCCCCACAAAAAAACAGCCTGTTACTTATTTGTATTTAGCAGTCAAGGGAAGAATTTGGCAGTCACTTATTGTCAGCTCAGAGGGGGAATTCTGACCCCAAAATGACAATTAGCTGAACTGGAATAGTAGTTCACCCATGAAAGTGATTCACACCTTTATTCTACTTTGGCACCAAGTTTATTACAACTGAATTTACTATGAGATTCAAGCTAATTAATGTCAGTATTTCTTGAACAGAATTTCAAAATTATTAAACCTTAAATGAAGAAAGCAGGGTCCCATTTATGGCAGACTGGACAGAGACCAAGTTCACATCACAGGTCTGAAGAGTGTACCTCTGGCACATTTCACACCAGACTGATTCTGTTCTGCTTTAAGGAAAAATCCTAAAAATTGCCTTGAAATTATAACACATCTTATGCCAAAAAATCCAAAGTGGTTCACTAGGGAATGCACAGGAGCATTTTACATCAACTATCATTAAATTGAGGATAGTTCTGTGCAGCTCAACCCTTCCATCTGATGTTTCAGGTAGGAAAAAAAAAAGCTAACTAAAATTTAGAGACTTATAAAACATTAAAAACAATATGGCAAATAAGAGACAAAATTGCTTGATCTGGGAATTCACTCTCAGAGGTTATTTCTTTCAGTAAAGATAATAGGCTTTAACTTCATGCTGTCCTATATCACAATTCTAAAAGAATAATAGGCAAGGAACACACAAGAAAATAATCTCTGTCACAAAATCTTTTCTCTTCTGAACTGGTTAAAGCAGTATCTCAAATGATATCCCTGCATTTGGAAGCAGAAAACACCCTAAATAAACTCAAACAAGTAAACACTAACATAATATCTCAAGAAGATAATCTTTAGCTTCTACCTTATTTCACCAGAGAAGAAACTCTGCATTACTGAAACCCTGACAGTACAACAGACCAAAAAGAAAAGTTTTACTTTAGTCGCCTATGGTGTCAAAACTCAGCTCCAGAACTCTCTACATTCCTCAAGAATGCTTAAGTACTCAAAGAAAATTGCATTAGATGAACCTTGTTGTTCCAGAGAATTGTAAAGATCCACACACTTCTTCATAAACATACCAAATGCTGTCCCTGGTATTTTAATGACGCTGCTTGCCGCACAGCTGCCAAGTGTCTGCATGTTGTGCTGAGAATCAGCACAGTTATCACTAAACACACTCAGCCACCCGCTCATGCTGCCAGGAAACTGCTGCCACTGGCAGGCAGCTGGATGGGAGAGATTCCTCAGCAGGCACCCACAACCCCCTCTGCCCCAACACAACATCTCTGTTCTCTTCTTGAAATCACTGCTGATCCACGTTCCTAAAATTACCTTTGCCTTATAAGTAACACTCCATAATATAAGCAGCTGAGTCTGCTGCTCCTCAAGGTTAGCCATTTAATGGCATTTTCAGTTTCAGACGAGAGGTCAATTCACAATTTATTTGGTTGGTCCATCTACTATATAACACAGTTAGTCAGAAAGCTCTTTCCCATTCCTTTGGGGTATAGCTTCTGACTAAGAGATAGAGATTATACCATGAAATTACAGATTTTTTTTTTTAATAAAAATCTAGACCAGTCAAAGAAGAGAGTGGAATTAATTTTGATAGCACTGATATAGGAGCTAGCACTCCCATAACTTCTGCAAAAGCAAGGCTTATTTCTTCTGGCAGGTATATTTGGAAAGTTGAGCCCCATTAATACCCCAGCAGTTTCTTCAAGAAACCAAGATTGTCTAGTGCCTAGTTGGGTTTTCTTAAAAAGAATAGCATTAAGACAAATAAGCTTCATTTGAATGACACTTGTGGATTCCTCTTTTCTTCTAAAAGAAGCTATCAGATAAATTAAAAAAAAAAAAAAAAAGAAATCAGGGCATTCGGTGTCAACAAATTGCCAGCTAATGACATGTAGAAGCATTTTCTCATTCTCTGCTAATGTTACTAACAACAAAGTATCTGGACTATAAACAAGTTATGATTTTAATTTGCTTTTATATATTTTTTTACATGCTAAGTAATTAGCACACTCAGTGCTTTTATACCTTTGGAAATAAAGTGTCTACTCAGTGCCAGATCTAGGCACTTGCCTTGGACACACAAGGCCACAATATATTTAAAAATATGATTACATCTTGCACACAGAACTGTTAAATTGTGGCAAATCAAACATATTTGACAACTTTGGCCAGGTCAGATATCATCTCCTGAGTGACTACCTGGCTCAGATAACATTCTTACCAGGGTAACTATTAAGTTTCTCAGAAAAAAGTTTATCAAAATGATTAAAACTGAAAAGTGTATCAGCTACATTTAAAAAAAACCTTCCAATTCAGACCCAACAGTATCCATCTCAGCACCACACACACAGACTCTGTGTAAGAGAAGACACAGGTTTCTGAAGAACTTCCAGGAATGAATCCTGGTTTAAGCTACTTCCTTGGAGCAAAACCAAATTTCTGCTCATTAAAGTGTACTACTACATTAACAAAAATTGCATGTCTGATTCCAGCTGTTTCTTGTTGCTCCACCAATCCACAAACTTCTACTTAATCCTTCTACCAAAAATACCATTTTGAGCTGACCTTTTTGTAAATTAAAAATCTTACTCTCTTTCTGCCCCCAGCTCTTTTTCTTCTTTTTTAATGGCGAATGCCTCAGGGCCTCCAAATGCAGGTTGCTGATTTCAGGAAGACTGCCCACAAAGCACTGAGGATTCTGTACTAGAAACAGTGCTACACTTCCTTGTTTCTATTCTCCTCTTCAAGGGTACTCCCTGCTCAATAAATCATGAGTTCCACAAGCAAAGCAGTACCTCCAGCCACGCACACAACTCAGTGTCTCTCATCAGCAAATGAACAGGAAGGGATTAGACTCATAAAAAAATATTGTCATTTAAAACATGTCATAAATGGCTCAACTCAACTGCAAAATGATAACTTAATGTGAGTAAAATCAGCTGCTGCTCTTTATGTGCTTGCTGCAAAGTTCATGCTTCCAAATCCCATTTGGCTTTAGTGGATGATCAAGAAAAAAACGAATAAAAACAAAAACTAAAAAAAACCTAATGAAACAGATTTCAGTGGTTCAGTAAGTAGTAACTCCCAAAACAATACTCTTAAATAGCCTCTTGTCTTAAAAACACATTGTAAAAAATACACTTGGCTTATCTGAAAAAAGAAATTACACAGCTTCCTAATAAAAACTAATTACAGGTAATTTAAACATTTTGGTAAATGGACACTAGGAGTAACAGAACTCAAAATGCTTTTCTAAGGACAGAGGACCAAAGGAACATGTTAAAAAAAAACCTGGTTTATCTGTGAATTATTTTGAACTACATTCAATTCAACATACTACAAAAGAACTGGAAAAACAGCTTTATTGATGTCTCCAGCCATTACATATTTTGTTAAAAGCGATGTAATTTAATTTAATTTAATCCATTCCAATTGCCCAGAGCATTCACTAGTTTCTTCAGTTCTTTCAAAAACTTTGTTTCAGTTCTCCAGGTCTCACATGCTCCAGGTGCCCTATAATCTCTACGGTCTCAGAGTGAAGTGTTTTCCTTGTGGGCAGGACTGGTTACTGAAGCAGACAGTAGAAACTGGAGAAGTTTGTCATGATGAGAGATTTTCAGTGCATCAGATGTCTGATACGCAGCTGTGAGTTTCCTCAAAGAGTGGATGTTTCAGAATTGCCCTTTACCAAGCAAATGCCACAAAAGCACAAATCAGCTGGTTGATGCAGGATGATGTGAACAAGTTCTGCCCATAATCACTTAACAGGAAAAGGGATCAGGAAATAACATCATTTTTCAAATCAAAGAACAGTCAGCTATACTCAAGAGATGCCCAAGAGGAAACAGCAACACAGAAGAGCAAGTAGCAAGCAAGTAGTGTCTCCTGTTTATCTCAAACCAGAATGAAAAATAAAAAAATAGCTTTTATTTGCATCAGAGGGTAGAAACATGTACTGACAGTCTGTTGATTGTTTTTAAGATTAGGAAAGAAACTGTACACTTGCCAAAGTTTGCTTACCCACGCACCTCAGAGAAGTAAAAGCACAGAACAATATCATTAACATATTTTTCCAGTTTCTGGAGTGCATTTTTGCATGAAACTTATCATTTTCACATGTAACTTCAAACAAAGAGTACATTATCAAGACAAAATACAATAATTTATCAATGAAAGTATCCACCATCACACATGGTCTGTATCTAACCAACAGAGGTCTCTACAGAGACCAAGCACGCTTACCTCAGTGTTTGGCTGTAGTGCCTGTGCATCCTGGGCTGCAGATGGTACTATGGTACTTGCCCACGTAATGTTGGCACTAGCAGATGATAAGGAGCTGAGGGCACCATTTTTCAGTTCCTCTGTGGAGTGTGACTTGGGCCCAGGCCATCCCAGGATACCATCTGAAGCAGAAAATAGGTATCAGCTTACGAGAGAAAGATTACAGATTTCCTCCATTCACCTCACCATTCTACTGATCTAAATGAATTTTATCTCTTCTCTGCTTCCATGTACAGCTTTACTTCAGTAAAAAAATTATCTTGTACTTTCTGAACTAGCTTATGCATTATCTCAAATGATATCCTTGCCTTTGGAAGCAAGAAACACCCTAAATAACCAAAGTAAGCATCTTATAGGCAAGCTTTTTTATGATTTTTTAAGTCAATAAATGTTACCCCTACCACCAGACTGTATAATTCTATCTGGCATACCTTGGAAATTAAGCAAGAATTCTCTACCCACTATTTTCATAGCTATGAAGTCATTCAAGTAAACCCTCCATTTCTTCTGCCTGAAATCAAAGTTTTAAGCCTAGCAGCTGTATTTTATTTCTGTCTGTACTACTGAAAGTTTTTTCTAAAATGCTTTACTGGTACCAAGATCACAGTTTAAAAGAGGTCTCATTAGAAAGATACACATTAAATATGAATCAAACGAAACTTGGCATCAGAACAACCCTTATTTCTGGGGGCACTTGATTTCCTGGATGGTTCTGTATTTAAGGATGCCATGACAGAAAGTACAATCAGCTAAGGCAAGTGCACAGTTGTTCATCCCTAAGTGCTCTAAAACATAGTCTCAACAGACAAATTACTAGCCCTCAGCACAGGACTTAAAATTTCAGCTATTAATTGCACACTGCTCTAAAACACAGAGATATGGGTAAGAAAATCACAGCTCTTCACTCATTACCATAATTTATATATGAATATACAATTAGTGCCACAGGGAGGATTTCCTCTCACCACTGACAAATTTTTAAGACGATGCAGAGCAACACAAAGTACATTAAAGAATGTGCACTTTCTCCTCTCCATATCACCAGGGTTACCAGAGACTGCCTCCTAAGTGAAGTAAATGGTTAGACCTGGAGAGGCTATGCTACACAGCATTACAGTAGCACTTCCATTACTAAAAAATGGGCCACAAATCCCAAAGCTGACTGAATTCTTACCAAATGCTAGAGACAGAACAGTTACGGAACATTCCTCTCATCTAAAATGGCACTAAGTTATGAAGACACGGCAGGAGTTCAGATCTACTTTGCTTAGGATGCTTTTGTGGCGCCACCCTTTGCTGAAGAAATCGTGAGGAAAACATTAGCAAGTAGTTTAAAAAAAAATTATCTTCAAAGATCTGAGTAACCAACAGGGGAAAAATCCAGCTTTTTTTTCTTTTTTAAAATGTGTATTTCATACAATTACACAAAATTCATCTTGCCAAAGGAAGAACATTTCTGTGGCTCTGCTGTCAAATTATTTCTCACTCTTCATTATTTTGCAATAACAGATCTCAATCTAGTTTTCTGTTTCTCTCTGTCAAAGAAGCTGAATAATGGATTACTGTTGCTATTTTCCTATTACAGAGACACTAAAAAAAAAATTGAACTGACTTCTCTTTATGCCAATCTTTAAAAATATGTCATCCCATAATTTCCTTGGGCTATCCATTTTCTCTCTGCACAAACAATCTATTTGGCCATCACTGTAAACAGTTATTTTTGATTTTTTTAAAATCTAGTTTATGTAAATAACCACAATAAAAAGCTCCCACATGAAGAAGTACCTCACTTCAGGGGAAATTTTAAAGTGTGAACATTTACTTCATCATCACAAACATGTTTTTAAAAGCACTATACTGCTTTTCTTCTTCAGTGAAAACACACTGTAAAAAGGTCTTTGTATTTCTCTGAACATTTTAGAGTCTCCAAGAGAAATAGAAACTGTTAGATCTAGGCAAGCATGTTTTCTCTCCTGTATCAAGAGCAATGCTACCCTCACAAAACAACAAATCTTGTCAGCCTGATCAAATTTTAAACAGACCTTAAAAATACATTATGACCAAGCCAACACCAACAGGATGCCAAGAGTTACAGTCCAAATTATATTAAAGCATATTCATTTCCTCAGCACTTTGCATATAAGAAAAATTGTTTCGTTAAACTGTGCATCTGGAATTTGAGTACTTTGCCAAAGAGAAATATGCAGGAAAAGATCACACATCACAGAAATCTAAACAAATAAACAGTATCTCTCTGAACAAATTGAAAAGAAATCCCCACCTAGTTTCAAAGTGCCATCAGGGAACCTGTGATGATCTTTAATCTACAAATCTTACTCTGAGATGTCAGCATTCCCATATTATCCCCAGGAACTTGCCATATATCTAATACAGCAGCGCACATTTCAGGCAGAAGTAATCTCTAATAAGAGAACTTATCAGAAATTATCTTAAAATTAACTCAGACTAGAATACAATCTCTATGAAGAAAGTGAAAGGCCACAACAATATGGCTCCTACTTTACTCATATTATGAATTTTCCAAAATTTTCAGGACAGTTTTTCAGGGGTTTCTTCACTTTTTCAATACACCCAAAATGTTCTCATCTGCACTAGGACAAATTACTCTTATCACAAAATAGTACAGGTATAGCTGTTGTCTATGCCATATATAATCCAGTTGTTTTACTGGAATTTACTCTCCACAGACTGAGCTGCCATCAGTAAATCATTTGATCCACTCTATTAGAGTTGCCATCTTTGCCCTTTATGGGACTCAAAAATTTCTATCACTAGTTCAATCCCTGTTCTTATAAAGACTTTAAAAATATATCTATGAAAATTAAGCATGATATGAGAAAGTTTATCTTCTGAGTTAGATAAGAAAAAACTGCTGTCATTGGTTTGGGACAGAAAGGTAAATTCTAATCTATTTTGATACATTTCAGAGCTCTAAAGGAATTCTCCAGAAAGGCAGTCACAAATTATATAGAAGTATTGACAACTACATAACTACTTTACTACTTGCTACATAACTACTTTACTACTTGCTTTAAGACTATGCAAAGCACTACACTAATTAAAACAAAACATCTGTTTCTGTAGTAAACGATGCAAAAATTAGAAAGGACATACCAAATACACAACTAGTAAAATCAGCCGGATCTCTTCTACCTACATGGTGTTGGTTCTGTAGTTCCAGGAGTGAAAACCCAAGTCTGATTCCTCTAAAAGTTCAGAGCATATGTATATACAAAACAAGAGTTCTTATAGAACATACCCAAAAATTAGCTTCCTTCCCACTTCCCCTCAACAGCAGCTTCCACTGTGATGAACGCGCAGCAGACAAGTGCAACAAGGCACATGAGAACACTTGTACCCAAGCAGAGCACGGCATCCAGACACAACCATTTATCCTTTCCCTATAGCAGTGCTGCAGTTCACAAACATCTGTTTCAGAGGGCACAGTAGGTTGTATCACACAAATGCCCTCAGGAGAAACATAATTCCCTTCTACAGGTGCACACTGCCGGAGTGGGGGGAGTTCTCTCTCAACAGAAGGTTTACTGGAGATTTTACAGGTTTACAGTTAAGCAACGTTGATCATTTTCTTTTTCGATCTTCTGGCTACCTGATGTACCTTCAAACTCACTTTTGCATGATAAATGATGCATGAAATATGCTTAACACCTATCTCAATTCTATAACAAAAACCTCTCTAATTTTAAGTCTTCTGTGGTCTTGACTGGGAGACTACAAAAAACACCCTATATTTTTTCCCTGGCACAATTGTAAACATCTACTTAAAACACTTTCATGACATATTTTAAATATGTCATGAGTAAATATACTCTAGCAAATATCCCTTAACAGTGCAGTGGTAGGACTTGAGGAGAAACCAATATTACACCTGGATTCCTTCCCCTACCAGGGATGGATGCAACAGCTTGGTCTGTCTGCTGAATCTCTACAGCAGACTGAACCACCAACAGCAAATGGCAGCTGCATTTCTGCTTTCCACATGAGATTGTATTGGCTAATGTTGTGTGGGGACCAGAAAATAATGTTATTTTCCAATGAAAGAAGAACATGTAAAGAATAATGCATTATTCAGGAACAGGAAATTGTTCTGGTTATTCTTGACAGAAGTAAGGCTGGGGAGAGTGCAATTAATGGAGAACTGACTGACCAAGCCAACTTCAGTAAAGTACTCCAGTAACAAAGAATTTGTACTCCTGTTTTCTTTCCTCACTCTTCCCTTTCCAATGCATTTAAGCAAAAAAAAAGAACTTACTTGTCTCCTCATTTTTCTCTCTTGTCATCAGCTGCAAGAGAATTTCTAGTGGTCATTTGTCAACAAATTGAAAGCACCTAGTTTTTGTCCTTCCTATCCATTTACTTTCTCCAAAAAGGAGGCAATAGAGAATAAAAAGCTCAAGTATATCCGGCCCCCAACTCCAGAACCATATCTGATCCATTTGTTTCCATGGGGCCCAAAATCAGCAGCATTTGCACATTAAAGTGAACTGCAGAAAATCCACAGTAAGGATGAGTTTGGTTTTTGTTTTTAAAAAAGTCTTAAGAAAAATGAAACATTCTACAGTTTGGAAAAGCAGGCAAGGGAGAGACAGAAAAATATAGGAGCGAATTCCCGTTGGGAAGATGCTTTATTCAGTAAATGAATGGCCAAAGTAAAATGCAGATTTAAAAAATGGATTGATCTGTGCAAGCTGCTACTACAGGAGAAGATTGTGTCTGCCAAAACACCAGAATTAAAAAAAAAAAAAAAAAAAAAAAACAGATCTAAAACACAACATACGCTGGTAGAGCTACATCAGAACAAACATTCAAGTTTGCTGTGTTCACAGTCTGGGAGAGAAGAATGCTAACAATTGCAGTCAACAGGCTCTGGAGATACTCTTCTGCCAACGGCTGTACACAGAGCTGGAAAAAAATAGCACTAGAACTTCTAAAGTTAAAAATGAAGACAAAAGTTTCTTCTCCACATTTTTATTTTTAAAGGTACCCTCTCTTTGTCTGCATGACAAATAAACTCAAGGCTGTCAGAAGGTACTTTTGATGTACCTAAGTGGTGACATGCCCAGCCAAAAAGAAAGACCTTGACATTTTCCACCGTCCTACCAAAAAAATGTAATTCCCAAACACAAAGAAGCTGGTAAAGGTGCAATCTCTTATCCTCAACTCACACTATATGTAACCAACACTTTCAGCTAATAATACCCTTTTCTGGCATATTTTTCAATGAAAGAAAAAAAAATACAAACATTTAGCCAGTGATCAATGCAAATATCTTTAATAACGACAGCTAGAAATTATTTTGATGTTAATTTTACTTAAAAGTAGAAACACGGACAGGATTTTGCTTCACTGACTGTTCTTGTTGATTTACTTCCAAAACAGACAATCACAAAAACTCTTCCATAAAGCTTCAGACTAGAAATAAAAAAAAAATCATTGACTAGTCTTCAAGACAAGATTGAAGACTTCAGTTTAATCTTCATGTCTGCTTGTAGGCTTGAGGTCTAAGACTGACAATTCGTGAGAAACATGAAATGGAAAAATCACGTCATCCTTAAACTATTCCATTAGAAAGGATGCCATAAAAATATTTTAAGTCATGACCTACATAATTGTAGATTCTGGACAAAATTCCACTACAGTGAATGCTGATTTCTTTCTACTCTAATTACTGGAAAACAAAGCAACAAAAGTATTTACATCAAAAGAAAGAAGACACTTTTTTTCCTTGTCTAAAACAATAAATGTCAGTGTCTGTTTAAAATAGGGACCATTTTATTATAATCTTCATGAGAGCATTCCATAAGTACTAGGTCAGAAACTCTCAGCCACTTTTAAGTCTTTGCTTTAGAGGCAGTAAGACTGCAAGGCCTCCAGGGAAGTCAGTAAAACTTGCACAATTGGGTATAAAGACCCCAAGGACACAAGGAAAGGTACAGATTAAGTAGATAGATGTCTACTTTTAAGGCATAATAGTGAAAGCTTTGGATGCTGAAGGAAAGAAACTCAGAGGTAGTGGGTTCAAGTTAGCCCAGCTAAGCAGTTGAGTATTTCTCACACTCCACACAGGGAAGACTGTTGCCTGCCTGGACTGGACTGCTTTCATGAACTGTAGGCTAGAAGCAAGAAAATAAATTATCCAATTCCTATCTTGTCTCTATCTGTGCATTCTGCCCCACAATGCCCACTAGCATCTTTACACCACACAGCAGGTAATGAGCCAGCACTGGGGTGGAAACATTCAGCAATAAATTGCACAGGACCATGACATCTCACAAGCAAGGTGTTTGAGAATTCCTACCACAGGAGCACGTGGTTTTTTAAACTAAAAATGTCATTTTCACCTGACAGTGACAGAAAAGGTCATCTTCTGTTGTACTTGCTGGGTATAAAATTAAAATAATTCACCTGGAGGACACAATCAAAATGAACTAGATCATCTCTCAGAATTAGTTTGCCAGGGGATTACTTAAAGACTTTATTCTGAATAGGTATGAGCTTATGCAGCTTTGATGACTCTGAAACTCTACCAACTCAGCACAAACATTAAGTCTATCAAAGTACGCCTGGAAAAGATTAAGTGTGTAGGAAAATCAGTAATCAAGACTTGTAGGCCAGGTTCTTTCAGGCAACTGTGTTGCATAATAAGGCCTAGGGAAAAAAAATCATTTCAGCCAGGGAGAAGAGACTAAATATTTCAGCAGCTTTTAGTTCCCTTCTTAGTGTGTTTTTTCTTTTTTTTAACTTCCATACCAAAGAATAAGCCCACACACACACTGAAGAATTAACTGCCTGCATTCAAGCTCTCAGTTACACCAAAGATGCTGGTGTGAACCAGTGCTACAGAATTTTGATTCCTGATAGATTCTTGTGCAAGTTTACAGTCTTAGGAAGAACAAATAAAAACACTTATTAGATTTTACAATTCAGTATTTCATAGTCATGACTTTCCTTTTTTTTAAAAAAAATATTCCCCTTAAGCAATTACTATTGCTTTGCTTGCTTTTCTCTCTTCCTGTCCATAGATCCTCAAAAACCATTATCAAGTCAAAACAAAGAGTGATTTAACAGAAGATTATGTGGACACAGAGTCAAGGACACCTGCATCTCAAGTCATCTATCTCTTGACAGTTCACTTAAATCACATCAAGATGAAAAACAACCTTCAGAGACCTTGAAACTAGAAAGTAACTTTTCTTCAAAGGTTGCTTTTCATCTCTGTTTCAAACCATTCTTTTCTGAAATAAAGTTATATCAAATATTTTAATTCAATACACTTTAGCATTACTACTTAGGTAAGTACAAAGGAGGTTTGCATTTTCTACAACAAAATGGCAATTTTTTAAAAATCAAGTTCCTTTATGAAACTGATCAGTACCTGGATATGGGAAAGTCAGCACGTACCATAGGACAGGTGTCAAAAGGTTTTAATTTTTTTTTTCCAAGAACTACTTTTGTATCATTTTCCTGCTTCCCAACTAACCCTTTCACATTTCTATTCTCCTCACAATGGGAATGCTTCAGAGGCTGTCCCACCATCTCAGCAGCCTTGAGGGCATGTCCTGCCCTGTAGTGAACCTACTCCAAGTGAGGGCAGGTTGAGGGGGATTGTTTCGGAAGCACCCGAAGAAAACACAAAAAGCCACCCTGTATCCAGAGTTCTGCTGCTGCTGCTTCTCTTACATCAATACTTGCTCTTGTTCTCAAAACTTGGCAGTGCAGTTTACGGATGGGAAAATGCTAACCACCCTCCCAGAAAGCTCAAGGTCCAACTTCCAATATTATGGACAGATCCAGAAATGGGTGAAGTGGAAAAACTGACATAAATGGGGACTGAGAGGCTCATGCCTGCAGAGCTCACTGTAGTATCCTATTGACATTTTAGGCTCATAAAACTTGCCACTTTTTTTTTTTTTTTAAGTATGGAGAACTCTTTCCAGACTCAAAGAAAAACACAGACCAAAATAAATCCACCTCAACAGCATCCTTCCATGCAGAGAACTACAAATATTATTTTCACTGCAGCACTGCATAGCATTATTTTTATCAAACAAATCTGTATTGAGATTGAAATCTATGAAAAAATTAAAAAAAAATAGAGAGGGAGCAAACCAAAACAACCAAGCTGGTTCCACACTGCCATTAACAATATAGGTTTATGTATACCTCTTCCCCATGCCCCATTTTTTTGTGTAGTTGTCTTCAGGACCAATTTCTCTGAGAAAACTCAGGATCACCTCTTTTTCTTCTCTCTTCTGACTGCAATACATCTTGCATCTTTTTTTTTTTTAGGCAAAGAATTACAGTGCTTGAGGCTGCAGAAGCTCACAGCAGCTCATCCCAACTTGCCTCTCTGAGAATGGTTAATTTTGCCTGCTTCATATCTTAGTTAAACACCCCAAGGCACATGAAACAATACCCAAGGGAGCTTGTGCTCACCTGATGACAGTGTCCTGTTATGCTGTTGGCCCACTTGATGCATGCTTTGCTGCAGTAGACTCAGGCATTCTCCAAGGCAGCTCAGGGTGGCAGCAGAGGTAGCTTTTAAAAGTAGCAAGTCCTGATCCAAGGCAGTAAGAGGTCCAGAATTTGGGAGAGATTCAATGGCTTGTACAAGATTCTTCTGTTGTCCTTCAGCTTGGCTCATGATCTGTAAAGGTCCAAAAACATCTGCTGTCATAGGAAATATCATTATGTAGTTGTTAAATTCTTATGGATTGAAATAGTGACTAAATGTGAAGAACTACCACAAATGGATGTTAATGTTCTGATCCAAACATACCATATACTCACCTACAAAAACGAAGGGCTTGAGACTACCAAAGGCCTGTAAAAATGTCAAGACTATGTTAGAGAAAATAGTCTCTTAAAATAGTAGGTTCACAGTAGGTTTAATAGTGACTCATACTTTCTGAAAGTCTTTGTAAGGAAAAGTATGAAAATTCTACTTCCTTCTCCATTATTAATTTAGGCTTAGATTTTCTTGCCTTTGTATGTGATCTGAGACGCCCAAGGAAGTTACACTGTCCCTCCTCCCTTCCTACATAAAGTATCATCACAGTTTAAGAACAGGCATTACCCATTTCTCAAACTAAGGACCTATTTTTAGAAAATGCAGTAAATTTTAAGTTTACAGACATTAGCATAGGAAGCAACTTAGAGTACTTATTTCATATCCAATATGAATACAAGCTGTCAGGAAGAAAGTTAACGTCTTTCTAGGTTTGGACCATCTAGATGATGAAAGGGTTGCTTGTATAGCAGGTAAAAACAGTATTTGAGTAGGCTGCTCTTTAAGCAAATTGGCAAGCTTTCAAAATCCTAAAGCCAAAGAAAAAGAGTATGTTCAAAATTTCTCTCTCCATTTTTGCAGTCTGTAGGAAATCATATATGCATATGACAAGCCTCTTTCACTTACCTTGCAAAAAACTTGCTGCAAAAACTTACAGGACTACACTTGAGATACCCAAAGTTTTCAGAAAAATATATCTGAAGATGTCATAATAAACAAAGATTCAAGCTCCATTTGTCCACACTACTGTACTGTAAAAATGTATTATAAACTTCATTATTTTTTATTATCATTATTATATCTTCAATATTGTGTATTTCCTGCAGCCTACATTACTGTAAATTGACTGATTAAAAAATATATGTTGAGTGCACTAAAAAGCTAGAAAGGAAACTGAACTCAGAGATGAAATAACCACTCTTGCAAAAAAAGACTAGAATTACACAAGACGATGATGTTGCAGTTCATAAATTTAGCCAAATGCCTTGCTGAAGGTTAACATGACATTTTAATAATCAACATTTAAAACAGAGGCCAAAATTTCAGTAAAAGCCACAGACAATTTTAATTCCCTTTGGCAGAAAACAAGACCTGTCAGAAGGTGACACAGACCTCTCCAATATGCAGCTTTAGGGAACCAGAGAATCAATCCCAGGCAATGCAAGTATTCCTCTTCCACGGAAAGAGCACAAGGAGGCAAACAGAAGGAACAGGCAGGAGAAAAAAGATGACCATCTCCCCGGAAGACTAAACAATATAATTGTATGGAAAACTGCTTCTCTCCTTTTCCCATCCTGCATAAGGGTGTGAAATTGAAAACCTGACTCTCTCATACTTCACAGTGACAGAAATCTTCTATTTTCATTTCCAAGTGACTAGTTTTCCTAATTTTTTTTTTGTGCGGGGGGGGGGGGGGGGGGGTGTGACGACCGGGTGGGACGAGGGATGGCAGCTTACAAATCCCAGACTTGCTTCCATAAAAAAATAAAACCAAAAGCAAAATTTTGAAAACTTCAAACATTTTAATTTTCCCCTCCCCCTTAATGAAGGACTCTATTCTTTTGCAGATTAGACAGGAGCATAAGACAAACTGATCAGGGAGTTTAGAAAACATTTGGAAAATTAACTGAATGTTTGCAGCTATCACCCAGCCCAAAAGTTTACAGGCTTTGTCAGCTGTATTCTTCCCAGATTAGGTGAAATTTCAATAAAATCAAAGATTGATTCTACCTTTATCCAAAACAAGGTGTTGGTCCATGTCTTACTGTTTTCTAGCTGACCTAAGACAGCTTTACAGCAGCCTGTTGATTCATCTTTCCCTTGCTACCTAGTTTCATGTTATAGTTGTGATACCAGCAGCTGCTGTACGGACCTGGCACAGCAGAAGACATCTGGAACTGGAACTTCTATGTAGGATTCAAAGTACTAGAACTTGGTAAACTTTTACTGTTTTAAAAACACTGATCATAACCACACAGTTTAAGGGGCTGAATGCCCAGAACAAAGATGAAGAACCTTCCATATTGTAAAGTGACAGATCAACTCAATGGCAGAACGCATAAGGAAATTACATATATTATTGAAATAACTGAACTTTGTTTTTATATGTTTGCCAATTTTTTTTAAAGACCTTGACAAAAGATTTCAGAAGACCTGAAGTGTAGCTGTTCTACAGAGAGTAAATCAAGGAGGAGCTGACACAAAAACACCAAACCATACAAGATGAAACTCATTAAACACATTAACCAACAACAGGACAGCCACTAAGTCATGCAGTTATAGCATCATTCTGTCTTACTGGTGGGTCTGGTTTTTGCATTTTCCCAGGAGAGGAGAGGTAAAATGCTTGACTTACTAGCACTCTAAGCTTGTTTCAAGTTCAGAATAAAAAGCTTTGACTTTGAGAAAGGGAAGTTTCTAACCTTCCTTTTACAAGGTGAAATAATTTGCCTAATTTTGAATGACTTCCCTCTTACATGGGGTTATTTGAGCACCTTACAATTCTCCATCCTTCCCATTTGCAAATACAGACAGGTCAAAGTAATAGTTCTCTACTTGTAACAACAATGAAGGGCATTTGCCCCTGTCTCCTCACCAAATATTAACCTATTTCTCTTTCCACTCTCGTTTTGGATTTGATAACTCCTCTTCACCTATATCTTCTTCTCATAATATCACAAAACAACTGCACATTCTCAGAAAAGCACTGAAACTTCAAACATACAACTTTATGACAGATGTACACTAAAAGACCTGAAAGAACCACCAGGACTATATGTATTAAAAGGAATTACATGTGTGCAAATATCTAGCATTCTTAGGTCTTCATTTACTTAACTGCAAAATGTTCAGTAAGAGGAAACCTCATCCTAGGAAGACACCAGCTCAAATGCATAGTTTGCTTCTTTCTCCATCTTCTGCTTCAGGAGAACAAGCAGATGACAAGTGTTCCCAATTAACAGCTGCTCCTGAAGCATCAAGACAATTCAGACCTTTTAGCCTGTCAGAAACTCTCAGGTATTGCCTTGTAGTGGATTGACTTTGGCTGGTTACCCAGTGCCCACTGATTCCCCTCCTTGGCTGAACAACCAAAGGTCTGGGGAGTCAAGATAAGGACAGGGAGGTCACCCAATTACTACCACAGGTAAAACAGATTGGACTCAGGGAAATCAGTGCAATTAGTACCTAGCAGATTAAGGCAACGAGAAAATAAAACCAAATCTTACTTTTCCTCCACCATCCCTTATTCCCAGGCTTAACTTCATTCCCAGTTTCACTACCTCCTTCTCCAGAGCAGCACAGGGGGACAGTTACAGGGAGTTAGAGCCTCATGACACATTGTCTCTGCCACTCCATGCTCCTTGCTCTCTTCACCTCATCCAGCATGGCAAACAGTCCTGCATTAACTGATCCAGCACAGGTCTTTCACAGGGTCACAAGTCCTGTCAGCAAATATTTCAGCCCAAGTGTCCCCTGGGTCACAGCCTCTTTGAGGCATCCATCTGTTCTGGCGGGGTCCTACACAGGCTCTGGATCTCTGCTCACCAGGGGCCTCCATGGGCTGTAGGACATCCTACTTCACCATGGGCTGCACCGCAGGCTCCAGGGAAATCCTTGCTCCAGTACCTGGAGCAACACCTTCCCCTCCTTTGTTACTGGCCTTGGTGTCTGTAGTTGCTTCTCTCACTCAGAAGTTTTTCCCCCTTCTTAAATCTGTTATCCCAAAGGCTCTACCACCATGGCCGATGGGCTTGGCCAACTGCAGGTCCATCTTGGAGCCAGCTGGCCTTGGCTCTGTTAGACATGGAGATGCTTCTGGCAGCTTCTCACAGAAGCCATGTCTGTAGCCCTTCTCATGCCAAAGCCTTGCCATGCAAACCCAACAAATTCTCCTGAATAATATTACACTCCAAGAAACCTGCCATCCAATGACCCTCTCACGAATGTCCAAACGCAACAGGAAACATCTGTGATGCTTTCCTCTTTAGGTCATGCCCTCCCTACCACTTGCTCCAAAACAGACAATCCACAGCTTTTGTTGCTGCCCGCTTCCTCCTCTTCAGGGCTGATCTTAACATCCTGTGTGATTGCTTTCCCTATTTAACCCAGCCACAGCAACTGCTACCTACCCCTTCACAGCTGGAACTGCACCTCCTGTTCTGAACACATAGCTCACCATAAGGCAAGAGACCAAACACTTATGTGATGAGCATCCAAACAAATGGTAAGTAGAAATTACTAATTCTCAGGGTTATTTCCACAGTATGTGGAAGACAAGCAGAAAAGGCCATGAGATACCCTAGGCTTGCAAAGAAATTTATTTCAGACATAATAAGATGAAAGAACATTCTTTCATGTGGAAAATAAGCTAAAATTAGTTATCAAATTAGGAAGTAAAAATTAAAAATTGAAGTGCTATTTTCCATGATAAAAGAAAAAATACAGGAATTCAACATTTTGTTAAAATACTAGATGATACATTATTCTTTCCCATGCAGAGAAATCATCTTTAAAAATCTGAATGCCATTTTTGATTTAAGGCTTCAATTTGTTTCTGAAACTAGAAAGAGAAAGGGAGATATTCCAAATTATTAGGCATAATAATAATCTGTATTCAAGATTTTTCCTTCCGTCTAACAACAAAAATAAACAGAAACTTCAAACAAAGAAAACTGAATAACCATACCTAAATGTAAGAGCATATGATTGCTTTCAACATGATTTTATTGTAAATGCTTTTGCTATCCAGACTCCAAGATTACCAGGCATAAGTCTGTTTGTCTAGGACACATGTGTATTATCAGACATCTTTCTTTCCAGAATTATTGATCCTACAGGATTTTGCCCAAGTAACACAGTGCATTGCAACAACCTAAAGCAAACACCAGCTTTACGGCACCTGTAAAACTCAATCCACAGTTGCCGCAGGGGCACCTCCCAAGACAGTGACTTCAGGTTCCTCAAAGGAAGAGTGACATCAGCCACATGATCTCAGAGGGCAAGCAGACACTCTCCCTTTGTCACAGGGGCCATGTGGAGCTGGCCATGCAAACAAGTAGCATCACCAATCCTGTCTTTCTGCATGATGATTTAAATGCTTCAGATCATTCTACCCTCCTTCTAAAATATAAAACATGAGAGAGATTCTTCAGACTGTGCCAGCCACAATCTGATACACATATGAGCAATTTCAATTTCAGTTTAAATATTGTTTCAATAGTATTGATAACATAATTGAATCCTTTACAGTCAGTATTAAGATGTGCCTACCCATGCATGATGAAAAATCCAAAACACTCCAGAGAAAAAAGAAAACGTTCTTTTAGCACTGAAAAACCACAGAAATTCTGTATCATCAAGCTCATCAGTGATATGCTAGAAATCATTCATGAAAGAAACATTCTGCTCCATCAGTTAATAACACTTTTTCTCTACTGTAGTAATCTCTGCACACCACTGCCAGCAGCACGTGGTCTGACGACTTATCTGTAGGCAATTCCTCTGAAAGATTTAATGCAGTCATTTTTATTTTTAAATCCTTTCCATTATTGACTGCATGCAAGTTGAAAACAGTTATTAAAAACATGAGAAAATAAACAACATAATAAAAAGAGCTTATATGAAAAACAGAGCATCTGTAAAAATAAACAGTTATGCAGAAAAATCTTTAGATGCTTTAATAATAACAGAAATGCAACATGCATCACTTCCTTAAAACCCCAAGTCAAGCTGTCCTTATGAGAAGTTTACTGCTTTTAAAGACTGGGAAATAGCCAGCTTGCTGCTGCACTCTTTTTTGGCAGGATTTGATTGGCTGGTGCTTCATTTGGGGTGGGTTTTTCTAATATGAAAGCACAGTCTCTCTCTGACACACGCACACACACACCTGGAAATACTAGTTTTTTGCTTTTTAGAAAATAGTAGCACAAAAATAACTCTTTAGAAAGCACTGGGAAAGGACAGGAGGTGAGACCAGCTTTTCAAACTACTCTAGAATAAGTCACAAGTGATACATGAATGAGGATATTTAACCATTGTTAAACATGCAGATATCACAGGAGTTTGGATTTTTTTTCTTTTATTTCCTAGAAAACACCTTTTTTTCTTAAAAGCAAATGAAAAACAGAAGAGTCCACACACAAGAAACAAAAACCTTTTAAGTCACTGTAGATGTGATATATCGTGTTGCCACATGAACCTAACACAGTCATCAACTCTGACCTTGAGCAAGGACTCTTCCTGCAATTTTGACCTGTATTTCATCAACACCAAAAAACTGTCAATGTAAAAATCAAAAGTTAAAACAGCTAGTATAAGTAGAATATATGTGTGTGTATATATATACACACACATCTATCAAGAATACATCAAAATGCAAGATACTGATGCCTGGAACTACTGTGTCACTAAAGCAATCACACCAGCCACTAACTGGACACACTAGCTACCAATTCAGCTCATATTCACAAATCCAACACTATTTCCATTAAACTTGCCCCCTTTCCACTATTTCTTCTGAAAAAGGAAAGAGCATCAACACACATGCAAGACTACTGTAAATACTGTTAATCATCACCTCGGAAAGTATACCTCACCAACTGAGATGTCTGGCAAATTAAGGTTAACTCATACAAACACAGTAAAAGTGGTTTTGGGTTTTTTTTTTTTAAATGTAATGCTCTGTTGTTTTGAGTTAAGCATAACCACAGCAAAGGAAGTGAACTTTTGCCTTCACTTAAATTACTGAGAAGAGTTCTCAGACTACTCAAGGTTACTTGCTATGTGCATCTTACTACTCGACAAAAGACATTTTCTGATGAGGATTTACAGACTTCACTCTTTTCTTCAGTAGAGTCACATAACAGATCTTGCAATGGGATTCCATCTATAGCATGCAAGCCAGGAAGACAAAATCACAGCTTAATATACAACTAAGATGAAATAACTAAGAATAGAGGTTGCTGCTGGAAGTAGTCCAATAGCTAAATGAAATCTCTCATCAAGATAATTTTGCACTTCTGCTTTTAAAGTGTCTAGTGTAGAAACAGGTACAAGACCAGATGACCACCATATCTGTACACTTGGCTTGCAATAAAACCTGACCTTCAGACCAATAAGAACCTCCTTAAACTGTAAACAGCAAAGAATTCTACCCACAAATATTCATTCTGGAGTAAGACCCACAGTAGCCTCTGCAAACATTGCTATGCTAATGGCAAAAAATGTTGTAAGGAAGGATCCTAGAACACCAAGTGAGATACTGTGAAAGCGCCTTGGAAAGATGGAACCAGATAATGACATCCGTATCAGCTGTCCTTCCCTGATTACTGCTTCCCTCTCATTACCGGGAATAAGCACGAAAGTCTCGATTATCATCACCTCAGGGTAGCAGCCAGCTTGACCTCAATTATCTTAACAAAGCAAACAATGAACATTAAAATTGGAATGACTTGTTATATAATAGTTATTAAGGCTCAGACACATACATCCTATCAACAAAGCTTCAAAGGAGTAAGTTAATTTTCATTTAGCATGTAATTTGCAGACAGAGACACAAAAAGTGATGGAACAAACAGAACTATACCTCTGACAATCAGGATGGAAGCTAATCACCAGAGCACATTTCTTCATTTCTTCTCTTTTTAGTCCCTGCCTCTGCTTTCACCATTCAATTTTTTCCCTCAAAAGAGAATGAAAACAAGCTCTCTCCACCCCAATCTGTTATTTTTGTTATCTTTTCCCTAACCAGGAACCCACAATCTCTGTTAGGGGAAAAACTGAAAAGTCAGTTGCTACATATCTTCATTGTCTCAGCTAACAAAACATTATTTCCTTTGGGGTTTTGTTTTGGCTTTTTGTGCTCAGCCTTCTCACCACGCACTCTACAGGTTGGTTCCTTGTGAGGAAAACCTTACAGAGCAAACATCAAATGTCATCAGGACTGAGTCTAAAATCCAAGTCTAAGACAACCAGAAAAACACGGAGTGGAGGAAGCAGCCTGGCTCAATTGTTTCCTGTTCTCAGCTACTCTTACCAATCTGCTGCTGTCCCACTGGTCACCATCAGCACCTCCATGGGCTATGAGCTCTCCACAGACCTCAGCACAGGATTTACTCTCCAGAGAGCAGCTCCTACTTACCTACATTTGTCAGGAAAATTTTGGATTGGCTAGTTAATTTTTTCATATACTAAACATGGAACTTTTTTAAACATGCTCCTTTTTTTTATACATTCAATTCCTGTTTTGTATCTTCAAATTCTGCAACTTGGACACTTATTGCATATCCTTACAATATCATACAATTCTATTTTGCACAGACAACATTCATTGATCATTTGATGAACTACAGACATCTTCTCATTGGCTTACTAGCCAGTAGCTTATTAATCACACCTGCAAGCTCCCTTGTTATTAGTTGCACAGCTACAATAGTAAGACTTAATATTTTGTAGGTCTGAATACTATTGCTTTAGTCCATGAAATTACCAGATTTGAGGGAGAGAGGAAAAGGGGGACACAGGTTCTTTTGCTGAATGGTCTGAAAGCCTTAAACAGTCCATGCAGTGGCAGAGGAGGAAAACTGATCTACCCACCCAAGAAATTCTCAGCTGATTGCAGCTCAGGTATATGAGAGAAAGCTCCTCCCTTCCTCCCTCTAAAATAGGCTAAAATAGATGCTCAGCAAGAAAGGGAGCTGACCTAACTTAACTAGCTGTTTTACAAAAGCATCATTCTGTTCAGAAGAATGAAAGACATGATATATTTAACAGATCCATCTCCAAACACCAAAAAGTATATGATATGTGTAATTGTCTGTGTTCTCTGGGACTTAATGAAGACATTTTATTTGGATCCAGGACACTCCCAAGGACAATCTGAGTGTTCTGAGTTTCTAGTCCACTTCTTAAACCTGGGAAGCAGAGAGACACACCAGAGAGAGTTTCACAGCCCTTGCAACACAAATGGTTAGTAAAGGATCAAAGCAGTTTTAGCAGAATCCCTGAGAATGCCTCCAGAAATCTCAGCAAAACAGCCCACCTATGTCAGGCCAAAACAAATGGACTGCCTCCCTTTGCTACCTCCTTACCACACATGAGAACCCCAGACATAAAGTTAAACGCATGTTTTCTGTATTCAATCTGTCCTCCTCACCTGAGAAATGAGCTACTGAACAACAGAAAGGCAACTGGGGCAGGGGTAAGGAAAAGACCTTGTGTCCATGCAGACAGACTAGGACAAAAAGTTCAGATTTCGCCAGAGAATACTTAAGTAGACAGGCAATCTTGGATTTTCTAAACTACAGGATGTTTTTCGTCTTAATCTCTGATATATATTCAGCTTTCTGTGAGTGGCTTCATTACACAGGAGGGGAAAAAATGGGAGCGGAGGGAAGCTTTTCCTGTCATTCTCCCAAAATCTTTTCATTATTCTGAGAATACCTTCTTGTTGCCTAAATCTCAAGGAGAACATTTCTCCCTCACATAATTTTCCCTGTGGAAGAGGAAGATTTACAAACAAACCAAAGTACTAAAACACGAGAGAAAAATAAAATTCCTCTGATAGTGTCAGCTGTCTTGGAGTGTTTCATGGAATCACTCCACAAGTCTTTAGGTGAGAAGTGAATTTTTTTTTTAGAAAGAGCTGGCTGCCATAAGAAATACACAAGTGAAAGCATGTAATTCAGACAAATTGTATCAATGACCACTGTGTTTTCCCACAAATCAGAGTAAGCTGTTTTTCTGCAAAATGACCAGTATCAACCTAGCACTGGTCACTTTGCCACTGGATGGAGGTGTCAGGGCATCAGGGAGACATGACAGTTTTCTTCTCTTGCCTGTTGTGTTAGAGCTCCCTGTGAATACTCCATGTATCTGGGTAACATGTGACATTTTGTACAAAAACAACTAATAAGTGCTGGGCTCCCTCACCGTGATGCCTTTTCTTGAGTATTTTCTACGAACCATATCCTACTAAAAGCCATCTATTGAGACTTTGCTTTTACTGTCAAACACAACTCAATGGGACCAGAGAGTTGGGATCTCATGGAAAAATTAAAAGGAAGAGAAAAAGCAGCTTCCAAGGTTGTCTTCCCCACCTCAAGTTGCTTTCAGCAATCAAGAACCAAAAAATTAGAGAAGCAAAAGGAAGGAGTGCACAAATTCAAGTAAATCTTGGATGGCAGCTGGCTGCCATCTAGCCAAGCAGGAAGCACATAGTTCTATTTTAAACCACAGAATAACAGTGCTGAGAGCAGTTTATAAAAAGAACTTTGTGGGAATTTATTCTTATGCAATTTTACTATAAAAATTACCTCGCAAAGTCATTATTTTTTGTCATTAAACGTTACTCATAGGCAGATGTTGTTCTGTGGGCTCTTCTGAGTGGCAGTTTTCCTTACATTTCAGAAGGATCATTTTGCTGAATTTAACAGCTATAGCCCTGATCTGGAAAGCATATTTTGGTTATCAGGAATTTAGGCTCATTTGTGAATTTCAAGCATTCCAAAGAGATCTGGAAATGTTGGTGCTAGCCATTAGGTCAACATAAGCAATCATAGGAAAATCCTATCAGTTTACTGTAACATAGGACTCAGGTGATAAAAGGTGGGGTTTGGACTTCGAGTGAAATTAGTCTTTAGAAGAGAAAAGAATTGTTGAATATAAATTACACATTTCAACATGAGTGCTTCAAGGAGGCACAGGTTTCTGTCAGAACATCTGGTTCTGGGAAAAATAACTCCAAATCTTTTAGAATTATTATTATATTCTTAAATGCTACTTTAAAGCGTATGTCAGATTTGGGCAGATGTAGTTCAGGTTTGCTTGTTGGATGAGATGTTGCTAGCCATCGTCTTACCGGCCATTTTTTAAAAGCATACTGTCAGAAATCAAAATTGCAGCCAATAAGCAGGTAAGCAGCTGCTGAAAAGCACCCTTGTAACACAGTTTCCAAAGCATTCAACACCTGCAAGACAAGCATTACAGTAAGAACATGCAGCAAAAGCTGTCAGAAATCAGGTCTTTGTTAAATAACTAAGAGTTACGGTGCTTACTATTCACATTTATTGAAAACTTAAAATGTTTCCTGAGTTTCTTAGACTCAGTACTTTAGGTGCTACACAAGGAGCTGAAGATTACAGTAAACCCTCAATAAACGTGTATAATAATGTAAACTTAATGCTATGCTTAAAATATATGAGCCATTTCTATGGTTACTTTCTTCTTGAGGGCATTTATAGCAGTACTTTTTGTACTTAGTATTTGAAACTTTGCTAGCCACCTAAAATTACATTAACATATATTACCACTGAGAACATTCAAAAATACCTTCTACTTAATTCAATAAAAATAGCATATAAGTGTGGGTTAACAAAATGGCCCATGTATCTTGGAAGCAGTAATTTGCATTACAGAGTTGCAGAAGGTGCCCCTTGCCACTTTTGTTCAGGGTTTGTTGTGAAAATCACTGCTGTATCAACCAGCCACCCAGAAACCTGCACTGAAAACAAAACCATGAGATGTGATACCCTCATCCAAGAAAAGATTTACTGAATTATGCTTTCTTCAAAGCTTCATTTTCAAACTGAGAACTCTTATTTTAAACTACTGCAGTATTTGCGCTATAGTTGTGAAAGAAAACAACCCTATAGCTTTAAAAAAATGCACATATGTGTATGAGATGTTATGCTGTTTTATATGTGCGCATAAACCGGTTGAATTTTGTACGTACAGCAGAATTAAGTGGCAGTTTTGAAGGCACACAGAAACTGGATACTGAATTCCCTTCAAATGTAACTTCTCTCAGGATCCCTTGGGAACCTACCATTTACTTGAAATGTAATTAAATGTTTTAATAACTGAAAAGAATAATCCTGGCTTCTCTGCAACTGCTTAAGAAAATGAATGTTGCAGCAATCTCTGAATGTAGTTATCATATGTACTGTATTATCCCTAATTTATAATTTGCCATTTATTAAATAAAGGAAAATTATCATCTTTGCACATGCTCAGTTACTGCTAAACTACAGTCTGAAAAAAAAAAATTATGAAAAGAAGCCATGTTTGTATAACTCATATTTTTCAGGTTTGAATGGGTGGCTAGTAGAAGGAAATATCAAAAATAATAAGCCAGGTTCATTCTTGACATAACCCACATGGACAAACAGTGTAATTTTAGTAGAACATTTGCTCTACGATTCCCATAGCAACCTTAACCCTCCCTGCCTGGGTATCTGGAACCCAGGATGACTCAGCCTTCACAGGAATACAAAACCAAATGCACAGAACAAAGTATAGTTTAGGAAGATGCTACTTATTTGCACTCTTAGTGACCTCAAACATATTGCAAACACAAAACAAAGGTTCAGAGATCAGAGAAGTATTCAGGTCATGTTTATGTAATGGTAAGAGTTAGTTTATAGCATTAGAATAATTTCCATCTCCTAATCCCCAAAGTGAGACAGTTAATGCTACTTACTGAATAATTTTTACAAGCACATGTACATTTACTACTCTGGGAGGTACTAGACTGACACTGTCAGAGATTTAAGCATTCCATTTACTCCCCTAGGAAACAGGTTTCTGTTGATCTTAGCAGGACTAACCTGAGACAGAATAAGCAAATATAGCAGAAGAGATGTCTACATCTCTTTGTCTTTGGAAGACAAACGGCTTCCAAAGAAACTGCCACAGAAGGCACCAAATAACTGCATCTGTTCTACATGCTCTCAATTCTGCTTTTCTCTCTGAGGAGCTGAAGGGCAGGCAATCACACAAACACTGCTGCAGGGCCAGAAGAATATTTATGCGTGCTCACACTGGTATTTTCACGCTGTTCAAGTATTGCAGGTTTCTAGAACAGGGGCCAACACCAATTCAGAAGAAAGTGCAGAGGTAACACCTGCCCCTTTTAGACCTCATGTTAGGTTTGAAACTGGTTTATACTGTTATAATGCTTCTAAACAAATCATAATGGCTCCTATTAAAACCCAGCTGGAGCAACCCTTTTGGTATCAATAATCTCAGCTGCAAATGAGCTGTTAAATGTACCTGTAACACAAATTTGTATTACAACACTTCTCAATTCAAAAAGTGTGTCTAAGCACAGTTAAACAGTAGTAGCTGTAGTATAACTTACACTACCAAGTTCTGTGACAAATAAATATGAATTTACTGAATTAAGGCTTAAGGCCTCATTCACTTTGTACTGACTTCAACAGACACAAAATTGACACAAAGGTTTTCTGCTGTCTTTTCTTCTGCTTCAATTTTCTTCAAACCAAGAAGCATCCATTGCTTTCTGAGAAACAGCTGATTTTGGTTTGAGTTCTTTTCCAAGCACTTTTACATTACCTGTTCAGAGTGGAGACATTCTTCTGTTTTTCCCACTCAGATAATTAAAGTGATAATTTTCTGGCAATGAGTTTGCAGACAAATGGAAGTGGAATACATACAATCCATATAAAGTATAGATGCAGTGTTATGAGGATGTAACCTCTTCAGTAACATAACTCATTTCCTGATTAGCATCCATCTATAGTTAAAGACTACTTATCTTGTATCTGTTATGATGTACTTGATAGAAGATGATCAATAGGATGAGCCTTTGCGAATTTCTTATGTATAGTGAGGGGTTGGAAGAAGATATTTTAAATACAAGTTCAGGAAAAACTGGAGAGCTATAACTAACAAGGCTACTCCTCTGTGTTCTCTCCCTTCCTTTTCCAAAATTGCCACTCACTGTACCACCGTATTCTTTCCTAAAATGAACAGGATACAGGACACTTGGATTTCAAAACTGCAACAGTATAACACTTTCTACAGTATCTATGAGAGATGAAATGCCTGGTCAGTCCAACTGAGAAATCTGTCTAGAGTGTATTTACTACACTGGTTTTGAAATGCAAGAATACTAGTTAAAAGAATCAACCACAAACTGCCACAAAGAAAACACCACAAAGTACCTTTTTATACTAAAACATATTTAGAAAGAAAAATGGACATGATTTTAGGTAACTAGTTTTATATCTGACTAGCAGAGGCACAGCAACACAGACCTGAGCAGTGCCACTGTAGCTGAAGTGCACGGTTATCAGGTCTCCCCCAATAAAGCACCCACATTACCAGGCAAGAAAGACTGAAGTTAGCACAGTTCAGCAGCCCAGCCTACCTCCATACCCTAGGTGAATATGATATCCTTTTCATCTCCTAAAAGCAAATATTTGATTTATTACTCATGCAGACCTAAAGGTCATCTTTGTTACAAAGCTAGCTCTCATCTTCCTGCACTCCAAAATTACAGTGAGAACGGCCAGTGAAAGCAATGATCTAATATACAGCATTTCTCCCCACTTATACAAAGTAATTTTACACAAAATTAGGCACACACATTCAAAAACACTTAAATTGTTAAGAGGATTTTTAAAATGTTCTTTGTGCATACTTCACACTGTCTAAGCATGATGTCCTGTTCAAGGAGCTGAATCCATTTTTTTTTCCATGCGCCCTTATTGCACAACCCCACAGAACCCCAACACCATGCCAAATATCTAGAGTTACAGCATTCTTTTTGCTAGGACTCACATAATTCCTTATCCATTGACCTTTCCAAGTACACACTTTCAGAGAAAAAAAAAAAAAAAGAGGACAAAATATTGAAATAAAAAGCAAAACCTGACTTTTTTAAAGCTGCAAAGTAAAATTTGGCATAGGTCAAAAACCATCAAGATTTCCCCCACTACCAGCTTAAGCATTTACTACAAAGCTTTAACATCAATACACAGCTTAGTGTACATTTTCACATAAAGTTCACACCTGTAAAAGTCCTGCAAGTCTTAATGCTTCCCCAAGTGATTTAAGTACTGCATCTCCTTTGTCACCTACAATGCTGCCTGTGCAGCACTGTAATTCTGTGACACAACACACACTTCTCCACACACAACAGCATCCTTTTTTGCTAACAGTAGCAAGTCACCGTTCCTAACTTTGCTATCCAAATATTACAGCGACCTGATGACATTCATTTCTCACTCAAAAAATCCTCAAAAATGTTTTAGAATCATCTCTTTCTTCCAGTTACCACATAAAATTGCTACCTCACAAAATTGATGTTAAACCTCACTCCATGAAGCCCTAGGTGCAAATCCTAGATTTCCCCATATTGTAAGGAAGGAAGCAAAGAACTATCACTTAGCTGCATTATTCCTGCAGGAAACAAATAGTAACTGTTTACATATGGAAAAGGACATGCAAGAAGAAGTAGGACTGTCATCTCATCAAAAAGCAGTCCTTTCCAAGTTCTAGGACTGCCAACTGGCACACAAAAGAGATGTTACACTGGTAGGCCTGTGAAATCTGGATCTCCCTGTACCAAATGTTCAGAAACCCATGCTGATGACTAGTCAGGATATCAAAAGTTGTAACAAATACATTTCAAAATGATCAGAAAATCCTTCACTGACTTTTTTTTAAATTGTGGGAAGAAACATTTATCTGGACTTCTTTTAGTTTTATTTCTCTAAATGTCTGTAAATAATATCAATTACTACAAAATCTTCACACACATGGCTCTTCAACAACAATTGTAACACTGGCAGAGGCTGTACAAGAATCAGACACTCTGTCAAAATAAGCACCATTCTGACCACTCAGTCACTATTATTTAGTTCAGTGACTGCTAAAATTTAATATGAAGTGTGATGTGGCCACTTGGCTTAACCTTCCAGTTGATTTTAACCACCTACAGTAAAGAAATCTGAAGCATAACTCTTACTCATAAATTTCTAAGTGGATAATAATATGCACAGTTTTAAAAACACAACTAAATTTCAAGACCACAGAGACTTAGTTTGCCATACAATAACTTACTAAAAAATTAGCTCAAAGTAGCGCTCTAATGCTAAGTTATGGTCCAAATAAAGAGGTAGGATCTCTAATAATTCTGCATGGAGTACAACACAATGCAGATCATTTCTCACAAGTTAATGTATGGTTAATTTTAGTTTTGATGTAACATTCTATAAATCAGTGTGGACTGTATTATTAACACCAAGTTAATATAAGCAAAAATCTGATTTAAGAGATATTAAACAGAATAAAAAATTACATTATGATGAAAAGTAATGCTCCTGAGCTCCTTTACAATTCAACACAATACAAAAGTAGGGCAAGTATTAAAACATAATTTTTTTATATCAGTCAAAAGCTCCATACTTATACTCAATTTTAACTTACCAAAATTCGGAAAATAGGTGAAATTCCAATTTCACAATGGAAACACTTATTACATGTGTCATTTTGCAAACCTAGACATCTGTATCTACTACATTTATATGATTTTGCTTATCAGTTTGGCGCTAAATAGACCTCTTTGCTACAATTAGTTTCATGCTAAAATTCTCTAGCCTATTAAAAATCAAACTAAATCAACCAGAACAAACCACATAAAGAAACATTGTTGTTTATTCTTACTGTTTTGCTTATTCTTATTATGAAGTGAAAAGAGGGGGGAAAGAACAATCAAGTATTACCGAACACCTTGCATTATAAAAAATACAGGAGTATATTCTGCCCTATTTACAATGTGGAGGTACACCTCACTTTTCTCCAAATAATATGGCCAGATCAACAAAGTACAGAATTGAGAAGCAATTTGAGTTCTACACTTTCTCAGGAACATTGTCCCAGCTAGCAAACACCAACATGCCAAGTGAAGGATGCCCCTTTTTGCAGCATTATCTTCTTTCAAAGATCTCATATATAACATGGTAGCACTACCATAACATAACACTGTTGTGAAATTTAAAACACACATGCTTCCTCTCATTTTCCAGAATCAGATCAACTTTTTCCATTGACTAAACTACTGCATTTATAAGGTGCAAAATTAGCTAATGCAGTCCTATTTAGAGAACAATTTTTAAAAAACTAATTTGCATGTCAAAGCTTCAATGGCATCATTCAATCAGGGGAACACTAACATTGATCTATAATCCTTTTGCAGTCTCTTCCCTTCATCCAGATCATACCAAACAAATTTCAAATAAAAAGCAAAGATTTGGGCATTGAGGAAAGGATTAATTCTCTCTCTCACTGTACTTTTAGCTCCTATGTTTCATTGTTTCAGATTAAAAAACAGGGTTAGAACAGATTTAAGCGCAGTTTTGTGAGGGGCTCCGGACATATCTCTTCATTGATAAATTTCACAAGGGAGGGTGGATCTAACAGTCACTGCTTGACTCATACATGGATGGAACAAAGTCATTTCCTGAAAACACAGGTATCATATACCCAAGTCTATTTCATTCCCTCTGGAAAATGGGGGAGAAGGAAGTGCACAGAGCACACTGATGAAATAAAATCTCCTTCCTTAATCTGGAAAAAAGACTTATCCTTTCACAAGATGGAAACAACACCAGTTAAGCAGACACTTTTTAACACAAGACTGGAAAAGAGGGCAGAAGATCTGATTTCTCCACTGTTACACTGTTCTTTAGGAAGCAGCACACACACACAAAATATCCAACACATAAAAAGGTAAATTTCACACACTGTCTTATGAAATTTGCTTATGCATCATTCATCTTAGTACCATCTTCTCTCCCTGAAAAGCACTCATTTCTTTCAGCCATTACGGTATCTTCAATGTCTGAGCATTTTTTTTCATTATTACTGCAGCCCTCTAAAAGGAACTGGTGCTGAAGCTGAGGTACCATTCACATCAAGCAAAACAAAATAATTACCTTCCATCATTACAGACTGAATTCCTGTAACAGTTGCCTTTTTTGGAATGACATCACATTGCAATGCACTGCAAACAAGTGAGTCAGCAATTCACTGGCCTTCTCTGCAGGGAGGATACCTGACCTCTTACTCATTGTTTTACTGTAGGTTAGTATTTACTTCTTCCAGGTGTATTCTTTGCAACTGACGGCTTTTTCTCTTCCCAACTTATTATGATCAGCACATACACCAATACTCTCTTTCAAACAGCTTTCAGCCTTACTCAGCTTCATTTGACAAAATTGCAACCACTCCCACTGTTGACTTTATTAATAGGCTTGAGGCGCGCTCTGAATTCAACCTATGAGAAGCAAATACATTTAGCATGCTAGGAGCAACCTGGGGGATATGATTGGTAGACAAAGACAATTGTCTTTATTTTTATAAAAATATATTTTTATAAAACATAGACAGATGTATGTATTCTCTAATGTAAAGAAAATGTAGATGACATTCAGACAGCCAGTTCTTCATTTCTAATGTTTACTAGAAGAAAAACAAGCATTCCTCCTCAGGATGTACAATTTAAGCCTTCATTCAGAGCACATCCCAAGAATTTATTCAAATTCTTAGCATGAAAGACAAAGCAAAAAAGAGTAAGAGATGAAAGATTAAAGTGTGTTCTGTGAAAATCTGCCATACTATTTAAGCTTAAAACTCCATACTATTTTTGTTGTTGAAAGACAGCTAAGTCAGTACGAGTTAAATTTCTTAAATATTGGTACAAACAGGCTTTAAAAGAAACAAGATTTCTTCTTTGGTTTTCATGCGTTCGATACAGATGAACCATTTTTCTTCTGCAATGCCAGCAATATAAACTTGACACAAAGTTAAGACTACAGCAGGATAGCAACAAACTGCTGAGTGTGGGGAGCTACGCCTTTATTCACACATTCATCAGACTTATTCAAGTAGTTTTTTCCAGCTATATTTAAATGCTTCAGGGCCCACTTTCCAATCTGAAAGGTATTGCTGCATGCAGCTTCAAAGACATTTTCCTCCAGTACTGCAACACCACTGCAAATTCCAGGAGCTGTTGCCTATCTACTTCACTTTCACACACCAATTTTAACATCAGCATAAGAAAATCTGTATACACCTGACCTGAAGCTGAACTAGAACTAAAGCCCACCACTTGCTCAGCAAGGGGATCAAAACAAAGCCATCATAAAGTTGGAAACAAAGAGAATCGTTAACTTGTCAGACTCAATTGCTTATTGTGAAGCAAAATAAGCACTTCCAAGTTACAGCAAAACAGCAAATGTTTCTCTCTTACCTCTCGGACTTCATGGAGTTGACCAGATCGCTGGCTCTTCGCTCTTCGAGCAGCTGCAGGTGATTTGTGATGTGTGATGGTGACAACAGTTGGCCCACTTGTATTCATGTATTTCTGGCCACTGGGAGATGCAGAATTAGTTGTCCCAGGCGGCAGCAGAGATGAGCTTCTACTTCGTGAGGATGAGATGCTCTAGAATAAGCAATAGGATTGTTATATTAGCAACCTTTACACAAGCAAAAATTTACAATTCAGGCAATACATTTGCATTGTTCTACTTTTCTCACAAACCTAAATATGGAGGTGTAACTGATTTATTCCTTCCAAACCATATGCATGGCTCAGGAGATGTTCTTGGAAACATTAGAGCTACTGCCTTTGCTTCTTGGCGTGCCTGTAATTGGTGTTTGTAAATATCTTCACAAATTCTTACATAAAAATTAATATGCTGCTTAGTTCTTATAATCCTACTTTTTAGGAAAGCTTAGGAAAGATTTTGCAAACAGAATAACAACAATGCCAATACAAGTATTTTTCATTAAACCACTGACCTACAATTCACCAAACTGGTGCGAACAGCAAGGAAGAAAAAAATCTTAAAGTTTTCATTTGATGAACTTCTGAAACAGTGTAGTATTGCTCTCAACATCAGAGGAGGCTGAATTTTGGCAAGACCAATCCACACACCAATTACATATTAACATTTGAAACAAAACTTGTCTTCAAGAAATCAACACGTTTTGGAGTACGCTTGGGATAAACCCAATATACAAAAAAGGCCAGAAATAAATCTCCAATGGTATCTGCAGTATGAATACTTTTAACATACAATCTATAAAATCAGTCAGGACATTTGGTTTTTATCTAACCATCTGTCAGTGTTGCTATCTCAGTTTGCTCTCCACAGACCTCAAACACAAGTTATCCTGGAGGTCTATAGGACACCAGTTCTCGATCAGGCTCAGATGGCGCCAGATCACCATGGGACATCATATATAAAAGTGCAATATAAACCCTTCTATTTGAACTGTTGATTGCATCTGTAAGGTTAAAACTGAAACAGAGTAACTGTTACCTCAGGAAACACGAACCAATTCAGAGAGTAACATTAAGTAGCACTTTAAGACTGTGAGGAAAATGCACAGCCCCATGAGTAAAACACCTTTTCACCTTTCCTTCATAACCTGCACAAATAACAATGGCAACCTACAACATTGCTAAGACAGTCACCATCAACACGAGGTACTTCTCTTGAGCACGCTACACAAAAGTATTCCTACACAAAAGTATTCCTTGGGTATAATCTCTCTTCTTATACCTTCCATGTCATTTTTTGCAATTCTTTGGTAATCTTCAAACCAAGGTGAACAGGTTCCAACTCGCACTGTGTCATGGATTGACACTGGCACAGTGCCAGTGCCCCCATGAAAGGTGTATTCCCCAAAATGGTTACTGTGAGATGTGACGCGGGAACAGAACAAAGCAGGCTCTAACTTGGGAATGGAGGAAAAAACAACACTTTATTAATCTACATAGACACAAAAAGGAAGGAAAAAAAACTACCCACACAACAACCCCCAATAGAACTCTTTCAAAACACCCCTCCTTCTCCCCCCAGTCCTCTAACATTCAAATCCCCTCTAACATATTAATTCTCAATTCAATACCCTCCTTTCACACAAGCCGCCCCCCCCAAGTCCATCAGGAAAGAGGAATCTCCCTCTTGCACCACGTGCCTCCCCAGGAAACACAGTAGAACTTCTGTGCTTCCATGTCACACACGGTCTCTGCATCTGGCAAGACTCTGTGTTCTCTCCCTCTCTCAGGCTGCATGGCCTCCCCCTCCCTCACCCAGGTGCAGCTGGGCAGGGGAGAGGTCAGATCAGATCACCTGCTGGACTCTGAAGAGGAAGTCTCTCTGGGAATGCTCTGCTTTTAACCCCTGTGTGTTCTCAGAGGTGTATCCAAGTCCCCAGTGGCCACACCAGGTGTCAATTTGAAATCTGGCCACTGATTGGTTTGACCATAACTTCCCAAAACCCCACTTCCGGGTCAAACCATGACACACTGCAATTGAAGTCAGGCCTCATGTTACCACCACACTGACTGTAAAGGACAAGGCAGATTATTTGGCACTGCCAAGAAAGAGGAGTGAAACAAGTAACACAATCCCTTTGTCACCGCCACACAAAACTAGACTTTAGACTTTTTGAAGGTTTAAAAAATGGGTTATCACATTGCCAGTGTGCAAAGAGCTACTAATCCCACAGAAATAATTATTATTCTATTGGTCTAGATTTAACATTTACAAATGCTTCCAAGAATGATGGTCTGACTGTTTTTGAAATTAATATATTCTTTGCTACCATGGCCAATAAGATTACAATAATAAGCATCTTTTAAAAAATTATCCACCTTGGCTGATAAATCACAATTGCATTAAAACTGGATTTGACTCTCAGGCAAAAAAGCAGCACGAGGTGTAATTTGTCAGAAGGGCACAGAAGGTTGCCAGGTTTATAATTCATCTTCCATTTGGAAGAGCTTAGACATAACTACAATTAAAATAAGAGCCAGAGGAAAACATATTTGGGAGAAAGAAGGGGATGAGGGAAACTGAATTTTCTTTTTCAAACATATATTCCACAGAAAAAGGGTGTTCTGAGTATATTAGTGGAATATACTTTACTATTGTTTGTTCTTCAAAGTGACTAGTATCAGAATACCCTTTAAACTAAATTTAGGGTGTAGAGGTACAACAAGATAATTTTAGTTTTTTAATTGAAAAATCAACTTCTCTTTTAGGTTAATAAAAGTTTATTTTGTTTTAGAATTAAATCTTTTGACATACTCTGACATTTTAGAATCATACTATCACAACAATAAAAATACATAGCTGCTACTTTCATGTACCTAAGCAGATCCTAACAAATCAAACAGTTTGCTGTTCAGGCTAACAGCAGCCATGTAAAACTGAGTTTTCCCATTAGGTTCACTTAAAAAAAAAAAGAAAACAATATTCTGTGAGAGGTAAAGTTTTACTATGTTTTGATTTTCTTGAGGGAGAGCTATAGATCTGAATGTAACAAAAGCTAACACAAAACGTATATGGAAAAATCCATGCACTGGTTCAAACTGTGGGACCACAGTGCATTTAAGATGGCTTTTCCTAAGTTTTGCCAAGGTTGTAGCAGCTCACAGCAACTTCTGGTGAACAGTCATTTAGGGCATGACGTTTGGGGAGAGAAAAGCAGAAAAAACCAGCCCATCTCTAGTTTCAGTAGTGGTTGGTGCTCAAAAAGACTGTCCTGTTACAGGGACACTAGGTAAACCCAAGTCAATACACACACAAGCACACAGCCTGGCAAGTGCTGCCCATGGATCCACTGCCTGGTGTGCTTGACACTCAGCTCTGCTGTAGGGCAAGGCATGGAGCTTTGTGATCTCCAGGGAGAGACCACCTCTGCCAGTGAGTCTCCGAGAGCCCTCTGCTTCCCCCTGCAGCACAGAAGAGTCACCAGTCCTATAGAGCTCATCCAGTCAGGGAGACTGGCAATCTGGAATTCGCACATACATGGTCTGTGCAAAGTATCAGCCCTAAATCTATTGGTCCGTGATCAGCTGCTACAGGTCTGCAAGCAAGGTCTCCTCACCTCTTTGTTTTCTTCCCCTTTACATCCTTCATCCATCTACAGTGACCCAACATTTCCAAACAACATGCCAGAAAATTCCAGCCCGCAACATAAATACTCTAGCACCTAAATTTGATACTATTCTTTAGAGGGCATCTGTAACATACAAACTTTAAATGAGCTCAGCACCAGGACCTCCAGCTACCCATGAAGCTATCTCTAGGCAAGGACCCGTGGCAAACATAAAAATTTGCAACTTAAAACTTGCAAAATCAGTCACAGCCAGTATGCATGTGAATGGCAGTTTTTGGAACCACTCAAAACCTTTTCAAGTTGGACTCCCCTCCTCCACTGTCACAGAGAACAGCAGCAGAGTACTGTGCCTGCTGCATCCAAGAAAATGGGGGAAGCATCCAATTCCTTCTGACAGCTTCTTCCTGTCACTACCAGAAGACGACTCTCCAGGAATTGCACACTCAGCCCCTCAGGCACTTTTGAATTTTACAGCACATTGTCAACACCTATGTCCCAGCCAAATACTTGACTCCTCTTTTGCAGAATTTTTTGAGATTCAACACTGGGAATGACAAGCATTCTTTTTGCATTGACACACAGCTGTGCAAAAATCCAAATTTTCCATTTCTGTTAAAACGTGAAAACCTATGTGAAGTTTTCCACAGCTAAAAGCACTCTAATTAAAAATCATACTACAACAGCCATTAAAGTCATTCTCACAGGAAATCAAAGCAATGACAGTAACTGATGGGCCTTTATGCCTAATCCCCCGCTCTTCCCCCAGCACTGCTCCTATGACTGATCTGCCCCTCTAATTATTATCATATCTCATTTTCTTTGGTCTTGCTGCTTTCTGGCTCACAACTAAATAAATAAAAAGAGAGCGAAAAGTCTGATGAAAGGAAAATGTAAGCTCTTCAATATTAGCAATGCACAGTGCCAATAATGAGCCAAGAAATCCACAAGCTGAAGCATCCCAAAAGGACTGCATATGTTCTTTCCTGAGGCTACACACCTTACCATTGCACCAACACTTCACCTGCTAATAAAATGAAATCAATAAAAGAATAATAAAGAAGCTAATAAAAGATTAATTTGCAACTTGCATTCATATGGGTTTTATGACCTAAAGCTAGCTAAAGTATGCTTAGCTAAAACAGATTTGGGTTAAGATTTTTATTTTAATAGCCTGTCCATCCCCAAGATAAAAAAGCAGTGTAATGAATGCTTCCATTTGGATATCAAAAATCCTAACAATTAAAATAATGGAATTGCAGAACAGTAAGTTCGAACTATACTAATGTTTTCATGACTCATTCTCCCAGGAGATTGCCCTTCCTGTTCACAAAGAAGCTGAAGTGTTTTTCACCATTTACCAGAAGCAAACAATTTTGTTTATTTTGGAAAGTAAATGCAATTTTCCAGAGATCAATAAAATAATTTCTGAAGTGAATTGTCATATCTGCTTATGGTTGATAATCATCATTTTCACAGGCACTGTGCCACAGATGTTTCTCTCTGAATAATAATTACCAAAATGACACTCCTTTACTCCTCTGCACATACACAGCACAGAAAACCTACCCCTGCATGCAGCTTGAGTTATGGGAAGTCACACACTATGAGAAAGTAATTACAATTTTGAGACACCACCATTCAGTGTTTTAATTCCCATCTACTTCGTTTCCAATGCATCCTAAGTAAACAAACACCGATAAAAGATAAACCTAGACACAGTTCTGCTTCATTTACATTATAATCATCCACAAATATTAAAATGCAAATGACAGAATCTACATAATATCCAAACTTCAGCACTGTACAGGGACCAGCTTATGATGTTTTGCACATTTCTGTCAAGCATCACTCTATAGTACTAACTTTTCTGATAGAATATCATAGTGCTTCATCATCTTCAGTAAGGCAATATGTGTCTTTTTTTTAAGCAAGAGGCTATGATAATCACTCTATCATAAAATCTTTTCTTCATCAAGAATCACTGGAGCATGTTCAATCCTAAATTGATTTTCTTCCATTTCTGTGGAAAGATTTTAGAAGCAGCAAACAATTCTTATTTTCATGAAGCTTCCAAAGGGAGGAAAAAAGGTGTCAAATACACAACTAACAACAGCCAAGCACTGCTTCCCTACCAGCCTCACTACTGTAAGGATTTCAGTGCATATTTTAATTAGAAGTGCCATTCTTTAGTTGACTTCTATAGGTCAGAGATGAGAAGAGGAAGCAGACAAACATACCAACAAGAGGGAACACTTGAAGCTCAAAAGGCAAAGCAACTCAACATGCACAGGAGAACCAAAACAACACTGAAAAAGACTTGAAATTTTCACCAATTTGGCTTTATGAAAAGTTGTCATGCAGATGTTAAAAATACCCAGCCAACAATCTGCTTAAAAACGTAAAGGTATCACTGTGGCCATTCATTACTAAATGTTTCACATTATAGCCAAACTGCTACTGCAGGTGACACTTGACAGGGGAAGGTTTGGACTTTTTTCCCCCCACCATTACTCCAGGGAGGTAAGCCAATAGAGAATCACAGACAGGCACACATTCCTCAGACAGTTGGTCAGATAGCTAAGCTCTTTTTAGTAGGATGCCATTTTTTCTACTTTTGATGCCCAGGTTAATACAGAACTGGAAACATGACAAAACCCACACAAAAGGTGGCAGCAGAAGGAAGGGAATTGGATTGCAATTTACAGCTGCAAGGAACCAGCAAATAAGTTCAGCTTAAAGATCAATCCACACCATTCAATTTTAAGCAGCTAGCTCACTGTGCAGCTCAAAACCCAAAAGCTAAAACAACAGAGTCTGTCTCCTTATTCTAACACAGACCTAAGCTGAAAGTTACCAACTGAGCACAGAAGTGACTTCACAAGATAAAGGTTTTGTTCCCTGTCACATTCCTGATACAGACACACTGAGATATACAAGGGTTATATGCAAATCCAGCAACCAATCCACACACTGGCATTAAGAGTTGGTTTAAAAACCTGTGTTTGTTTTCAGTAGTGCTTTTACAGCCACCATCATTAAACAGTCAAGAAAAAAGGAGGATGAAACAGAAGAAAAAAAAAGCTTATGACAATTTCTGGATATAAAATTATTCTTGGAAGTTACCATAAAAATTATGCATAAACCTACTCCTTCTTGAAAGTACTTTATATCACTGAATGCAAATTTGATTCATGGTTTAATTAAAGCTTGTACAAAATATTCACTTAGAACAGTTTAAAAGAACCAGCAATCCTACCCAGACATAGAAGATTTCATCCAATACAGTTGATTTGGCACTTATGGAGGTTGAACAATCTGTAATTAAGTGAAATGAGACTTGTATGGGAATACCAAGAACATTAAGACTATGTGACAGCATGGGAATTATTTGCCAGTGAACACTTTGCTTTTACTGCTTTTTTTTTTCATTACCATGTAAAATTTAATTAAAACAAAGTCAGAGACTTAGCTTGTGTTACATCCACTTATTAACTGTACCGCTCACCTTTGGACCATTCATTAGCATGCAACTAAATTTAGCATTTAGTATACAACCTTTTCTTTCTCTTTTCAATCACTTCTCTATTTAATTTCCTCCACCACTCCAATCCCCAGCTGAAGCTTTAAAAACAATCATGACAGCAAGTTATTAGGTAGCATTTTGAAGCAGGCAGTAGCTGAGAAAAAGAAAGAAAACTAATGCTGATCTAGATCCAGTGCAGCAAGAAGGAATGATCTTCTCTGAGTATTTCACAGAAACAGTGACAACTTCAGCTTTGAAAAACATCCTCCAAATTATCATGTTTTTCTACACATTCCCTTCCAATAATATCTATTCAAGATTTTTAAAATGTGTTCTCTTTCCAGTATGAAAAAATCTGTCGCTAAGTTACTTTGCAGGTATTCTTGGGAACCCTCCCACTGCTTGCCTGGTTATCCCATTACTGGTTTTTTTTCACATTTAAACTATATCCCAGTTGCATAACAAAATATACCACTCACTACATGTTTTTCACTTCCCATTCTACCTCATTCAAGTGTATGACACGTAAGAACAGCTAGAAATTTCTGCATCTCAGTATTCCTATGAAAAGGTGAATTTAAGTGGCAGAAGAAGCTGGGAGCAAACACTCAGACTCCACCTTTCCAGATGCTGTTCCCAGCAGAGACAGAGCTTGGATTCTGTTCAAACTCCAGAAGCTCAGAACACATGAGTATCTGCCTGTTCATAACAGCATGATGAGAGACAGATAACTGGCAGTTTCCACTTACTACAGAGCACAAAGTATACAGAGAGGGAGGAATAAAGAGATCCAACCTTGCTGACAGCAGAATAACAAGTCACATCATGACAGTCCTATCAATGGTAGAGCTATTTTAACGAAACCCAAAAATACGGATTTTTGTGAAGTCCTTGATTATGCAAATTAAGTCAAATATATACCCATCTCTGTGTCATTACAGACCCTTCCATGTAAATCCAGACCCTAAGCTGAAACAGTAAGGTGCTAAAAATAGCAAAATTATATTTTACGTAAATTTAAAACATTTTAAAAGAGCATGTTTCCACTCCCATGCTAATAATAATTTAGTATCAAGTACCATCATCTACAAGAGAAAGAAAAAAAAACCATCACAATGAAATGAAGCAGTTCTCGCTTCTCTTATCTCCTACCAGGCAGTGAATATGAGGTAAGAAACTCTGAGAAAAAGAAGAAAAAAAAAAAAAGAACAAAAGGCCTTTTTTTTTTTAGCTTCTGGAATTTCTGTGAAGAATTGCTACCTTGCAAATGATATCCGATCTCCAAAGTCTAATTATTGTAGCATTCAACCTTTTGATCCTTTCCTTTTATAAAGAAAAGCAGAGAGAATTTTAAAATCTTACTTGTAGATGAAATTCAAGTTCACACTATATGCATTGCTAAAGCCAGGTAAAATATTCTTCTCAGTTAATACTCTAATACTGAGAAGACAGGAGGGGGGAAAGGAAAAAAGCATGTTAAAAACAAGAGACAAATCTTGTCACAAGAAAAGTTTCTAGGAACAGGTAAGCACAAAATTGCTTCAAGTACAGTCCATTTCTCGAATAAGAGGCAGAGCCATCAGTAGTGTCATCTGAAGCACATAAATTCTGAACATTTTATTTTCTGCACTGTTAAGTATAAAAATACAGAAGACAGATATTCTCTATTTGCTCTGTGGCTTACAAAAACAGAGAACTTAAAGTGCTTCAGTAACAAACATTTCAAGTGAAAAGTGACCTAGCCTGATTTGTAACACAGAACTAAGAAATATACTTTTCTTCAGCATTTCTGCTTTATACTCAACAGATTCAAGCTAATTAAAACATATCTATTCCAAAATGCATCTCTACTCCAACTTCCTATGCCGAATTTCTGTAACTCACCAGTCTTAAAGAAAAATGCAAGAACTCTCTTCCTACTACCTGAAATACTCTTCGATTTAGTTCCTCTGCTACTTACGTCCACCACCCCTCAGTTAAGGAAATACTTTTATTTTCTTGCACAATGGGCATAGGAACAAGGAACAAAGGACAGCATTGCTGGTCACTATGCAAGAATACAAGTAGTCCAGTGAGATGCTCTCCATTCTAAAGCTTTCCTGTTTCCAAAAGTTGTGCGTTAGATCTTCTGTGCCAGAAACTGTCTTTGTATTTACTAGCCTCCCACTCATTTAGTCAAGACTTTCTAATAAAATTTTGCTTTTCAAATACTTTTCAAATCTCTAAACACTTTTGGCATCCAAAGCATCCCAAAATATTCTCCACCTTTTGGTGGTTTTTTTCTTTTTTTTTTTTTTGCCTGTTTTCAACTCCTTTTCTTTGCAGTTCCCCATACCAATATTAACAGTTAAACAAATACTTCCTATTCAGCCACTGCAGAGCACTTGTTATATTGATTTGCCCTTTCCACTCTCATCATCAGAAAAAAAAGACTACAATGAAGTCAAATTTCATCACACAGAGTTCATCCTGTACAGAAGAATAACAAATATGATGAAAGTACTTCATTATCCCCTCTCCAATTTTTAATTTCAGAAATGGAAGGGGACTGATTAAAGTATTCATTACAAGTATTTGACAGAGTTAGAACAATCCAAGTACTAGACCTTCTTTTTTCTGATAATTTCTAAAATTTTGCTTGCTTTCTGTGGACCTCTACTAATTGCTGTTTACTTTCACTGTTGTAACACCAAGATTTTTCTCTTGACACACAAATTAATTCAGAACTAAATATGCAGATACTACTCCTGTTGAAGGAGCTCAACATGGAAAGATAGTCTGAACAGAAATTACTACTAAGTGTAACAGTTTTTACCTAAAGAGGAAATATGATCCCAACTTCAGTTCCACAAAGATCAGCTTCAACTAAATTACTGCTATTCTAAATTAGATTTTGCTATTAAAATAGAATAATTTATCACAAGCAGGAAAAGAAAATAAAATCAGTATTAAGAAATATAATGAAAATTAATAGAGTGCAGAAGCATAAGAAGCAATATGCCATTGCACAAATCTCCAGTATCATATATACTGAACAGCAGTTTTACCATCACATCACAGCTAAATTATAGATGCTAAACATCTAAATGCATTTAAGAAGTGACCAGAAAACATACTGAGGAATAATTCCTTGCTAGCAATTGAGTATAAAAAGTTGGCACAGGAGCTGCAAATCAACAGCAACTGTAAGAGTACCCTGACCAAGTAAAGTTGCACCTTTCTGAGTAGTACTGGGCCACATCCATATAAAAACTATATTGAATTCCAATGTGTAAGAATTTTTAAAGTACTGAAATATTCCAGCTACTTAATTCTCCTTCAAAAAGGGTTTTATTTGTACCATAATCCATACAATTTATACTTGGGAGGTTGGAGACAGCCTCAGCCTATCATTTTGCTATCTTTCAAGTCTATACAGTTGGTCTTTTTACCTGCACAAAATATTTAGCTGTTTGAGGACAAAAATTGTGGACAATTAGTTCCAAAGAGAAGTAAGTAACATAACTCTTCATACGATGAGCTCTTTCCAATTTAGCAAATAAGATGAAGACTGACTGATGCTAACATCTATCTGAAGCTTCCTATAATAAAAGTCACTAAGTTGCATAAAATTAAATAAAACTGTATTAGTTAACTTTTAAATACTAATCAGGACATCATACAGTATTTATTAATAAATGGTTGATTCAGCCACTCAATTAACTATGCACTTCACTAATTTGTCATACACAGGAAAATGTTTATTTATCAGGATCGCCCTATCGACTTACCCTGCTCCAGTTAGTGACAAATTACCACTTGCTGCTTTTACTCAAAACCTTCTGAACATCAACTCACTATTTACAGCAGCTAATCATCCAGGCTATGCTGTTCTTCACCTACTCCACTTAAAACATAATAGTTACTTCTCACTCTTAATTATTTACCTTAGAATCATTTTCCTTGTGGTATTTGGCACAGGATCGAAGCTGAGTTATCCAGTACTGCTTCTCCTTTGCATCAGCAGCTAGAACAGAAAGAAGAAAATGCAAGCAATCACACACAAATCAATACTCTTTTGCACAAGAGGTGACAGAGCAGGGCAGAGGTAGAAAGATTAATTATTTATTAGGATGCAGTATAAATCCTAAATTTATGCTACATAAATACACTTAAGTTTTTCAATGCTACACATCTAAACCTGTACTTAAGAGGCCAGTTGGAAGAAATAAGTTTATGAATCTTCTTCATAGTTATCTCTTCCACGTTAGCAAAGGCAGAACTACCTACCTCAAGAAGACATTTTTGTTCAAAAATTTTCATCCACTTTTGTTTTACTTGCCTGTCTTTGTGAAGGACCCATCACAGCATTTAAATCCATAAAAGCTCTGCACTCAGGTTGTCAATCAGCTACCAGACAAGCTACCAGTTCCCCAGATACTTAAGTGCTTCTCTTTTAATGGAGTTCAACTAAATTTCTCTCTAAACTCATGTCATTCACATGCACGTGAAAGACACAGGAATTTCCCCCAAACATCTTTAAAAACAAGCTTTAAAAATTATTGAAGAGTTTGACTGCTCTCAGATGGCTCCTGTGTAATACAGTAAGTCTGTTTATGAGAGAGGCTTTTCTTTTTTTCTTAAAGTACTGCTACAGGAATCCTCATTAAGAATGGCAACACAGAGTTGATAATTTCAGTAAATATTTTCTCTTACTTCCTCTGCTATTGAGTATCTTAATGGTTATTGACTCAGCATAAAAATTGTTTACTGATTTTAATCAAATTCACAGACATCATTAAATTAAAAGCAGCATATTGTAAGCATTTGATAATTTCAAGTGATTGGAAAAGCATAATGACACAACAAGTGCTCATGATTTCTAGCTGTGCAACTTTCAAAGCATTTTAACAGAAATTCTTCCTGGTTGTTTCTGAATTCAGTTCTGTGTATGAAAGAGCAACACACTGTACCACAGGGGACTCCTCCATGCTCAATCCTGCTGGACAACTGATAAACCGTGGTCATAAAATGAAGAACACTTCTGTTACACTGCATTATGTACCTTGTTTTTTTGAATAACAGTTTATTTTTTTATAAATTAGTTTGATTTGGAAGCATCATGACCAATCAACCATACTGAAAACACCTTAAAATAAGAACACTGCCATTTTTTTTTCTTCCTTTTTTTTTGTAAATATTCCAAAGTAACTCCTATATACCCTGTATTGTTTGTCTTATACTTGGGAACAAGAGATGGGAAAATTTTATGCCACAGGAGCATTCAATTACTCCAAGACTGATAAGAACACAATATCTCAGCAGCCTATCACTGGCATTTTTCCCTTCTCTGGCCCATCATCAGATTCATTACTGCACATTATCTGCAGGATGGTGGAAGGGAAGAACAGTACTAGAAAACAAATGTTATGCTGTGGACAGCAATAAAAGCACCTTTTTCTTCCTTTGGCAGCAAATAAGATGCAGCATTCAATGAAAATCCCACAGTAACAGATTACAGAAGCCATCTTGAAGTACCTTCCATCCCTGAAAGTCTGTACATTTTAAAGTCACATGTACTTAACTCCAGATTACTCCTCCACCATGTTTTAAAATATACTATGTAATAACAGAGCTGTATAGCCACTACTTTCTGACAGCACAGGAAAGTAAAAGAGAAATGAGACATGAGAGAAGAGATGCAGAAGCGGGAGTGGAAGACAAGAACAATTCACCAGGCATTGTGAGCAGCACTGTACCTCTTAATTTGTACATCTCTCCATTTGCAGAGTAGACCACCAACATGTGTGGCACTTCATCACTGGGAGATATTATAGCTCCAGCTAAAGACAAGGCTCCTCGTGGCTTTGGGCTCTGGTTTTTAGTTTGTTCATTCATAAAATACTGCAGAATCCCCGTCTCAAAGTCAAGCACAAAGTACCTGTTGAAAGAAATTACAAGCATACACTATTTCCATAGAAGCTTTTCATGCAATTACCCAACAAAGGGCACAGATTGATCTTAAATCAAGATCATAAATATACAAGGGAGGTTAAAGTAATTTTTCTAATTACAATTTTATAAGGTCCTGTTATTGGACTTGGTTTTTCAGGCGTAAGTGATCTATTCCTTTATTTGTAACACAAGCCACTCAAAATAAGCCAACACCCAGGACTGAAAGGGCACACAAACAAAAAATAAACTAACTGGGGTGTCCAAGTGCACTAGATGAAAGTGAAGGTATTTCAAAGGTGGTGTGTCAACATCAGGAGTTGAAACTATTTCTTTTTTTCCACAAATAAACCCATCTTTCACAACAGCACAGATCCTAAATTTAATTTCCCTCTGGAAATCTTCTATGTTATCACACAGAACAATTATTTAACACTAACCCTTGACCAGTAGAGAATATACAGCAACTTCCTGGCTCAAATGAAGGTCAGTCTGCTGCAACCTTCAACAGACTAGAGCAAAGATCACATAAATGCAGGCTATCCCCCCCCCCTCTTAGCTGCTTCTGAAAAAACACCCCTAACAATCTGGCTAATCCCACTAACATGGGCATTTGTAATACACAGTATTTGTTACTGTTCCTCTAAGATAAGATTCACAGGTCATGTGTGTAAATTTGTGTAAAACATTCCAGAAACTGTGGTTATTCTGACTTCTGTAGCTTTGCATATCCCAAATTTGCTCAAGTTACCACATTTTATCTTGACTCTTTCACAATATCCCCATATGCAGAACATCTCTAACTAACCTTCCCATCACAGAACACTTCCAGGATTATCTTCACAGCCTGCAGTTATTGGTGGTGGTCTACTCCTCTCTTTATTCACACTAAATAAGCCTGGACATGATGCAAGCAGTTATTGCCTAAGATTTACAGAGTTTCAAACACATTGCTTGGGACCCCATCCTTTGCTGCAGTTATGCTTAACCCTCTACTGCCACTGCCTTCACATCCGAGCAAAGATCAAATTCCCTTCCAATTGTTACAGATTAACAATCCTGTCCCAAGAATTTTAAACTAGTGCACCACCACACCCTTCACTTGTGCCCTAACTCAATCTCCTGCAAGCACTTCTGCATCCTTTTCCTCAAGAAACAAATGGAAATCCCTTTTGTAATCATGTAGCAGCTCATCACTTCATCTTTCCTCTGCAGGTTATCTTCGACACAAAGAAGGACTAGAGGAATGGAAGCTGAATGACAACCACATTTGCAATAGTAGTGTTAGAAATAAGGATGCCCTAAAAGGAAACTGCCAAAATTTCCTATTACCTTACTGACTTGTATTGTACCAGTTCATAACCTTCCTGTTGTGTTTGACTTCTAAATGATTTTACAATACTACTCTTCCACTTATAAAGCATTTTTTCTCTTCAGGTTGCTTAGTAGGAGAAAACGATGCACTTAACCGCAGGGGAAAACAGCAGAATTGGAAAACTTTTTTTTTTTTTAAGTCAGACTTGCATATTTCATAGTAAATTTTAATTTTGCTCATTCTCATTTTTCCAGATATTTTGGGAACATCTGTTACACACTCAAGAGAAAAAGCAGAGCACTAGACAGAAGTGACGCCACGCCCCTGAGAAAATTGCACAGTAGTTTGACCCTAGAGCTAATGCTTCTCCCCATCATCTCTGAGCTCAGCAAACAAGTCTAGACTTTATATGCAGTGATGTATATGCAGTGATGTTCATTCTGAGCCTCTGCCATCCTCATTATAATTTCATTGTCCTTTTATTGTTCAGGTACAAATAATTTATTTCAGCCTTTGTTATTTGGCCATTTTTTAATCGATTACTACCTTGGAAATCACCATTGTGGTTACTAAAGTACAGCTCTACAATTAACAAAAGAAGGAACAACAGCAAGAAGACAAAAAAAAAAGGAAAGGAAAGGAAAGGAAAAGAGGCAATAAAAAGTCTCTCCTTCTCCTATTAAGACCAAAGGTTTTGGAGAAAAAAGTTCCTCTGAGTCTATTAGAACAGAATCTATTAAGTTACATAAACACTACGAGCACTTCAGCTCAGAAACTTCTGCATGCTAGACCAGTAAAGCACTCCCAGAATGACTGTAAGCTCCACAAAAATGGGCTTTGCGTTGGCTTAAAGCTACCCCAGGGAAGGAAACCAGCCATTTGAGCAGAGAATATACCTTTACCACCATAATGACACCAGACAGCAGCAACTTCTGCAAATTCCCAAATGCAGAGACGGCATCCTTCCACATCCTTGCTATCACTGCTACAGCAGTAGTGTTAACTGGATTTCTAGCCAACCACAACCTATTTTACGTACAGTGTCAGAAAAACAGAACAACATGACTGGCCTTGCACCTTAGGTTTTTTTGTGATGTTGTCATAGAAGCCTGTAAAAGCAAGCAATTTAGAAATCAAGCAGTAATTTTAAGAAAGAAAAAGGTAACCAGTTTTCACAAGCCCTCACATCACCCTCAAGTATCCGGCCTTCTTTCTTGTCCCAAAAGAATCAGGAACTTTTCACAAGCATTTTGGCCATGACACTGTTCACATCACACAGAATCAAGCATTTCCTTTCCAAAGATTATGGTTTGATGTGCAACTCCCCTCTTCACCTTTCACACAGTGGTATCACAGAAAAAGACAAGAATAAACTGCACAGACAACTATAGCCTCACAAAAGAAGCAGGGAGATAACACACTTTGAAAACTGCTAAAAGGATAGAACAAGCCAGGAGAAGGACTTAGGAATTAAATGTCAAATCAAGCAGTGCAAGGCTTCATACAAAGGAGGTGGAGGAGGGAGGAACACAAAGAGATAGGAAAAACAGGAGCAGCTTTCAAAAACATTTTCTCGCATCACAGACCAAATGATGACCCAATTCAGACCATCACAAAAACACAGAAGAAATGAAGACCAGAGTCTTTCATTAACTGAGGATGGAAAAGCATTACACATATAAAGCAGAAGACAAGGGTACGGGTTCCATTTTAGAAGCACTGTGCTGAATCAAAAGGACAGAGATCTCTTTTTAACTTCTAAAAGTCATTTGTTCTGCCTACCAGGGAAATAACAGCACTAACCTCTCTACAACTGATTCATCTTGTCACCTCAGCCTTATTTCTCTACTGGCCTTGCCCACATGACATCACCTTTCTGTAATTAAATCTAAGATATTAGTGATGAAAACAAATGTACTCTTTAGAGAATAGTCAGGCAGAAGGTGGCAGAGCCCAGTTATGTCATACTTCTCACACAAAAAAAAATCAGTGCTATAGAGAAATTGTGAAACTGTTATTGAAAGATACTTCCAAAAGACAGCTGATTTTATCTGTTATTCCAAAACCAGAATAAGATTTTTTTAAAATTAATAGTCTTTAAAGGAGTCCATCTAGAGGTAAGGTAGAAAATCACCACTTAAGCATTTTTTTTTTGCACATGTATTTTAAACTGTGCTTTAGCAGTTTTAACTGCTAAAGCACAGTTTAAAATACATGTGCAAAATTACAGGCAAAAAAAATGCAGGCTACTTCATAAATGAAGAGACAATGGATTTCTCACTTCAGATTCAAATCCATTCAGAAACTAAAAGCTTCCTGGATCCTCTGGCCCAGCTTCCCTTAAGCTCCTGAGATCCACCAGGATACTCCCCTTATGCCATTCCAGCTGAATGTAGAGGCATTACCAACTGACATGAATTACAAGAGGAAACACCCGCCACACTCTGCAGAGCTGAAGTCTGACACTACCAGAATTGTTTTAAGTCACCCAGGAGTTTGTCAATATGGCCTGATGACAGTTGCTTTCTCTTTTACTTCCCTTATTTCAAAATTAATGCCCTCTCTGCATAAATCCCACATCTTATAAATTCTACAGCTGTCTTGATGAAACATTTGTGTTTCACCGTGCCCTTCATCATTCATCACTCATTCATTTATAGCCATTTAAAAAATTTTTAAATGTCAAGCAGAACAAGATATGCTAGGAAGTGGAACATGTTGCCTTCTGAATTCTTAGAAGGGAAGGGTGAAACGCTGTACTAATAAAGTACTTAAACTGGGTTTGCTTCCACTAATAAGAGCATTTATTAGAGTAATAAATATAACATGTTCATATAATTATATACTATTACAATAATTTATTATTAGCTCCCTATTCAAGAAGACTTTAAGAAAAAGCAGTGACTATGCTTTAAAGACTGATAAAATGCTGGTAGTATAGCCGCACTTGTGGTAGAGCACATGAAAGTGCTCTACCACTAGAGCTCGTCAACAAAGAACAGCAGCTTAACAGGTCTTCCATGAGAAAAAATGACATTTCATCAGTATAAAAGATTTGAGACAATGAAGAATTTTTTTCTTAATTTTAAAAGCCACATATAATTATCAGAAGCACCTGATACAAACATTTCCCACATAATTTACTCACCTCACTGGATTAAAAAATTTTAATTTTCCCATTTCAAGGCAAACTAATCATTTCCATATTCTCCAGAGGAAATGAATACTTTAGTAAGTAAATAATAAAAAATAAATCATACTTCTATGTATTTCATCATTCAATTACACATCATAACATGGTGCACTGCTCCTAGAAGCTGTCACTTGGATACAAACCTGTATCGCGCCCAAAATTATGCTCCCAACAGAAAGAACACCTCAGAACAAGTTTCTCCTTTTCTTCCCTTTTTCTGAACACATCTCACAAACCAACTATCTGAATCCATGTTTTCACTACTTTGTAATCCCAATAAATTTTCAGTGTAGGATTGCTAAATATTTCCATTGTGTAATGCATTCCTAGCAATTTGAATATTCCTTACACCCTTCTTTCCCACTTAAGTCAGTTTTCTGGACCAAATTTTGTACAAATTCCAGTTTGAATCCATAATGTGACAGAGGTTTTTTATAGACATTTACAGCTGGACAACTACAGTCCCAATCAAATCTTCAATTTCTGACACCATCTTCTGGAACAATCTCAACTCTTTTGGAAAGCAGTTTTGTATTAATCATGTCCTTGGATTCATAAAGGTAGCCTGTGCTGGAGTCCATGCTTCATAGTGGACTCTGTCTAATCCCAGGCTTTATGTTTAAAATTGATATGAATGTCCAAATACTGCACACTCGCACAGACAAATTCTGCTGACTGAAGACAAAATTCTTCCAATTTTCCATAATTTCCAAAACAAAATTGTTTTCATTATATTACAACCTAACACAGCAAGTACTTCTGCATGGAGAGGGATGCTGGGTTGTTTCTACAGCAGGCTAGCTTTGTTTCACCTTTTTGGAGATTTTTTTCCCCCAGTTACTTAACTCACTGATGCATAGAGGAACTTTTCTTTCTAAAACACCACTTTACGTCTTCTGCAGACATCTTTTCTCCTAAAATCTCAATCTCAAAATACATGCTTTATGATCTGCTTTTTATTTTGCTTTAGCCATAAAAATGCAAATTGTTTAAATAAAATATATTTATTTGAAACAGGACAGTATTCACTCAGACATAAAAGACCCTGACAGGCAGCATCACCTCCCTACCACACTGGAATAGTAACAATTTGTGCATTTTCCCTTCTCAGACTGCTGAACTCATCATTCCAGACAATGTGACAAATACTATCCTCTACTCCATACTTCAATACGAAATTAACTCAAAAACAGAAGCAGTTCACAACAGAAGAATTTCACTATCTTCTTCTTCAACCACTGTTCTCAACATTTCTGAGTTTCCAAACATGTTTTCCTTTCGCTCCATTCCAATCTTCCCCCCAGTCACTGCCAGTACATACTCTTCACTGATTCCATAACCCTCTAAAGGAAGATTTTCAAGAATAAGGAATCAAACTATTCTGTAATTTTCTTCCTTTCTTTTAGAAGTAGCTTAAAAATATATAAGAACTGTAGTGTGTCAAACAAAAGCAAACTTTATGGTTCCAGTAACTGAATAAGATGTCACACTGAAATGTTTCATTTTTAGGAAACTGTATCTCATTAGGACATCCTGAACACCACATTCATATAACTGCTTTTTTCCCCCCCCTTTCTACCTTGATCCATAAAATTAATGGAATTATTCAAGCCAATAAAGATAAAGTATGGCACGCACACATTCCACAGCCACGGACTTTATTATTAAAAATTATCTCCGAAGTTGTCATTTAAAGACTGATGATCAGGAGATTGTGCTTACATTTAAGTAGTTCTACCACCCTGTCTACACCGAGGTTCCTCAATTTATCATTTTTTAACATAAGAAACTGTAAGAATCGTGGTATTCATTAAAACCTTTACTGACTTTGAGCATCTCTGTATGAAAACTGAATTTTTAGAACAGTAATTTTTTGGCATTATTGGAACTCAGTCAAGATGAACTACAATTTGCTGGATACTTTTAGAGGTATTCCACATCTAAAATGCAGTTAAGAAACAGGAAGTATCATCCACAGCTAACAGATGAACAGCTTGTTTTTGCTGATCAACCCCTTCACTATTTTAATATCTGCAGAATTCTCACACAAATAAAATATTAAGAGAAATCTCTTTTCCTGTCTTGTCAAGTCCCAGCAAGTCCCCTTTATGAACCAGAATGTCACTTCTTTCTCAGTGAAGAAACAATTGCTACTGACCAGCTCATCAGGTCGTCAACCTCTGCTTACACTGCCAATTATTTTCAACTGTCTGAACTTCTCTGTAGTGACGAATGGAGATGTTGCCCAGATTTTACAGAAAAAGAGACTACAGTAAGGATAAACATTAAAAATTGCTTAGGGGTTGTTTTTTAGGAAAGAGGGAGGAAAAATAGGCCTAAAAATAATGCATCCATTTGTACCCATCAGGCTTTGATGAATAGAGAATTGTGGACATGTACATTCATCATACTAATCTACGTTTCAGTACAACATGGCCATGCTGAGGGGTTGCAATTGCAATTTAGGAGCAAACATAAACAAAAGGTACACAGTTGAGTTTGATACCATTAACAGCACCTACTGCTCACAGCCCATCACACTGGCTGGCTACCAGTAGTCCTTGCCACCTTCCTTTTCCTTGTTCCGAATTTACTACTAAACAATTAAGCAGACTGAAATTTTCATATTGCAGGTCAAGAAAAAAGGGACATAACTGGGAAAATAAATGGGCTGCTGTAATTTTAACTCTGGAAATGTTATTTTCAGCTTGATTCAGGTTGCAGATTAAAAACAGAGTTTTCAGGCAGGCAAATATGCTTTCCTTCATAAGAAAAACAATGAAGACCTAAAACAAAACAAAACAAGAACTGAGTATTTACATGTCACTTCTAATGATCTGCATGTAATGAAAGGATGGTAATTTTTAGAAATACACAATTCTATGAGATTCAACAACAAGACCAAGGAAGTACACATGAGAAAATTAGCTGTACACACACCAACTTCATTCCCCATCTAGGGGAAGGCAGTGCCCTGCATGACACAAAGCTCGGTAGCTAAATTGGTTCTCACTGAACCAAGCCCACAGGAGTTGTTTGCAATCATCTGAACACCAAAAGGAAGGAAACTGTCTGGTTCATCTTCTCTGAGTCCCACCTTTCCACTTTATCCAGGAGCAAGGCTTTGCTCCTTTGAGAAAGTAAAATTACAGACACCTACTTTGCAGCCTGTATGGACAACTGCTTCTCTGCTCCAAGCCTATGCGCAGTATTGTTCTGTCCCAACTAGCAATAAAAATCCTACCAATAAACAAGGCAGCTATCAGAAATCAAGTGCTTCACTTTCTTCTGTTATCCCTAAATCCAGCTAAATTGGGCTTTACATTCAGATGTTTAGCTTTCACCTAGTCATCCTCAAGAGGATGCAAAGTAGAATGCATGTAGATAGCCGAGGAATATTCTAGTTGCAAAGTACCTTAAGAATACCCAGAGAAACAACTGTTAGAAGACCTTATTACCAAACTTGGTGAGAGTCAGTAAGTAAATGATAAAAAGTAATTTGCTTTCATTTTTGTAACAAATCACTAAGAAAATCCAAAAGCAAAAACACACAAAAAGCCCCCCAAACCTAATTACTGGGGGGAAGGGAGACACACACTAAAAATCAGGAAAAAAACCAATCTGAGTTTCTTCCCCAAAATATACAAAAAATATGTATACATAATGAGATAATCAATTATACTTAGCTTGTGAAAGAAGCTTTTGCATACTAGTATTTGTAAATCCCTCTAATCACATTAGCAGTTATCAAAACTGCTGCTGAGCAAACAGCTGCATTACCACACAGCTTTAAATCCCTCCCAAAATTACACCAGCTATGGAAGCAATCTTATTGCCTATTCTTTTCTGTAACACAATACCCCACCAAAATCTGCAAGCACTACAGAAATATTCGACCTTCTGAAAAAACATGTCACTTTTTGCTTGACACTTCCTGTAATAACATTTCAAAAGATCTGACAGGTTTGGCAAGCACACTTCACATCAAAAATCGCCTGGTGCCTAACACCCATTCATCTTTCATTAAATACTTATAAAAAAATACAGAATTAAATAAACAGCTCAGAAGTTGGCCTGACATACCAAAAAATACAATTCTCCAACAAACTAAACACCAAATCTGAAGGAAAATAATCAAAAAGAAGGCAGCACTGAAGGCAGCCACTGGGAAGGCAGCTGCTTAGAGCACTAATGAGTCCAGCAGTGACTGACACTACTATGTATTATTCTTTCAATGTATTATTCTTTCAACAATCTCTCCTTTAAGTAGGGATATGCACACACACACACAGAACACACTTCCAAGATGATAATATATGAAGACAAATCAATAATGAAGTGATATTTGACCAAGGGCAGTATTTTATGGAGATTTCTGTCTCCTACCTGTCACAGCCTGGAGGAGACTTCACAGATTGACTAGAGAAGATGTGACCCTTGCTTGGTCTTTCTGCTACTTGCTATTACAACATCCACAAACGAATCAAATATATTCATTTGACAGTCTGGTTCTCATGAAATATAATGAGAGACTTGCAGCAAATTCACCTAACACAATGTCTCCACGACACACAGTCTCAGAGCCTGGAATTTCTGGTTTTGTATCAGCATTACCAGGCAACAGAGTTTAAAGAAAACCACAACCCACTGAATTGGTGTGAGTCAGCCAGGTCTAAATCACAGTTCTATCTCAAAATACTATAATCTGTAATCCAAATTCTCTACAATTTGCAGCTACTGAATTTTAGCAATCCCAAACACAAACACCCCGAAAAAGGCTGTTGAACAAAAAACATATTCAGTTGAAATGTCCCCACAACCCTCTCCTTCACCTCAGCAGCTAGAGCTTGCCCTCTGAACTACTTTACTAGCAGGTCATAAAATGTATGAAGGAAGCAGTAAACTCTCACAGAGTCACACACCCTGTGTCTAATACGCACTATCTTCCACTGGCCATATCCTAAGCTTCATTATCACTTCCCTCTTATGGTGTACCAGTGATGAATTGAACCCTTATTTGCAGAGGTAACGTTGGTTTATGTTTCCCTGACTTGTACCTCCCAACTCTTCTCTCTTCTCCAACAACTACAGTTACTGAATATTATGTCCCATCTAGGAGAAGCACCATCATACATCTGTAGATTTTTGGAGCTCTCTTTTGCTGCCAAGAATGACAGACCGTATACAGAAAAGCACTCAGCTATGAGAAAACTAGTATGACTCCGAGTTTTTATGCCAGACCCAATGTTAGTGAGGAATTCACCTGGAGATAAAATACTTTCAGGGACTGAAATATTTATGAAACAAACAACAAAGGCACAGGGAGTGACCCTGGACAACAGCACAAATGCTGACACTGAGGAGGAGACAAGGACTGGATGACAAACCAGGAGATGGCCTAACACCTGCAGGCATGAATATTAGGCAAACTATTAAGGTAATCAGACCACAAAACAGACAGCAAAGACTGCAAATAGAAGTAGCTTAAGTTACAAAACTACTCTAGCTTAAATTAGAGTAGCTATAGAGTAGTTCAGCTACTTTAAAGTACTGCTTTTTGCTGAATTTAACAATGAGAGTACAGAAATCAGCAGTATCATTCAAGTCGTATCTTAAGTCAATTACAGAGACAAAAGTATTCTTATCTCAGCCCAAACTATTTGGCCTCAGTGTCTCCACGTTAAAAGCCAGGGAAATTATCTATGTAGGTAAACTCTAATGTTCCTCACAGGTGAATATAGTCCCATATTCAACAATAACAGCCTGTAGTGCTAAGTCAGGAATCTTCAGAGAGTTGACCTGCACATAAATAAAAAGGAGTACATGTCAATGCAAGCAAAATGGCCATTGGAGTTCTTTGAAATTTATTTTTACTGCTTACTGGAAACCAAGGTTGCTTTAAGACACAATGCAAAAACCTCAGAGGAAAGACATGCAACTCTACGAAAAATTCTGTTCTAACAACTGCACTATTTCGTATATAGTTATTATTGAACTAAATAGCTAAATCACTGAACTATCTTCACTATTACTTCTCTCTTCCCTCATTTTTTATTTTTGAACATGAAATACATGGATTCATAAACCATCTTAATAAAAAGATGTCACCAATCTACAAGTTTTCAATAGAAACATGCTGCTGAAAATCAATTAGAACAGTCACATGTCATGATTTATTGAGACAGAACATCAGTTTTACTACAACCACTCTGCTGCCAACAAGCAAGAAACAATCCAGAGAGGAAATGAAGTGGAGGGATGAAGGAGCAGACAAGCAGAACAGTTTGGCAAAGGCATGTGCCAAAAGGTTTTCATTAAATGTACCTGAAACTAAATAAACAGAAGTCTGAAGAATCATTTGACACTGCAGTCTAAAAAAGCACTTTAATAGCAAGACATCCAACCACCATTCAGAGCAAAACACTCTTCTGCACCAGATTATATGTACATTAGGCTAATTATTAGGTTAGTGAAAATTGAGTTTTGCTACTTCCCACCAATTTCAGAGATATTTAATTCTGTTCAAGTTACTGATATGAAATTCTAAAGAATGTGACACTCCACTGGAAACTAAAACCCTTTCAAAAACTATATTTAATCTTATTTACATTTTCTATAATCTCCATGGATGAAGACTAAGGAAATCAGCACAGACATCCTCTTATTATTTCTTCCATTCTATGTGAACAATTCCATTCCAAAAGCACTTTACTGAAGAAAATATGTGAAGTAGACTTGGTATTTCTCAATATATGATCAGTTAACTAAAATGAAGGGGGAAAACGAAGATTAAACTTAACATATGAGTCCAACTTATATCTCCAAACTCCAATCACTGAAACATGTTTACACCACAGTCCACAGCAATGGTGCAAAATAAACAGTAACTGTTCCCCCAAAATCTCAATGAAGTGTTACATCACATAACTGGGCAAAGTGAAAGAGGCAGCCCTTAAAAAGCACAAGTGAAATCAGTTGAAAATTCTCTCTCTCTCCCTCCTCAAGGAAAAATTACTGGCTTGCTCTTTAAAAACCGAGCTCAGCTGAACCAGCCTCCCCTATTTGATGTCATGCAGAGCTCCTGCTCTGTCACCTTCCCTGCTCTGTTCCCGTCACTGCCCACGCAGCAACACATCCCAGTACAGCGCCAGTCCAGGAATGAGATCTGGATTCAGAATAACACAGCCAGGTCAGTCTTTGGGCAGAAGGGAAACTCTGCAGAGTCACACATACAGCAGGGAAAAAAAAAAAAAAAAAAAAAAAAAAAAAAAAAAAAAAACACCACAAAACCAAATTCCTTAGTAGCTACAAACATCACATGGAAACCACTGGATTGTCAGTATTCTCAGCTGTAGGTCTGTGTGGATACTTGACCCCAGGCTTTAATTTGGTACAGGCTGACTAAGAAGCCACAGGTCTCATACCCTGTGGTGAACCTGTGAGCTGGAAAGCTCCTGGCTCAGATATAAGTGAGTGAAGGTGCCTCAGGAAAAATATTTCTGAAGGTGGTTCAAAACCCAAAAGTGCCAGGAATCAAAGCACATAACAAGATAACAGCTAAAACGAAGACACCCATCTGGTTAGCACTATTGCTAAGCAGCCAACGACTTCTCTGCATAAATATTCCTACCAGGATGGATCCAACTGGAGCTCTCCCTGAACTGCAGCTGAACTGCCAGGTGACTCTCCCCTTGAACAGGGATGACTCTCAAGGTTTAAGATTCCTCACTTGACCAAGAGATCCTTCCTTACACAAAGCAGAGATCCCTTATGTGTGACAGATTCTTGGAGACAGAATGATAGCATGCTGAGTTAACTCTAATGAAACATTGCCAATCCACATAGCTGCTTAATATTATTATAGAGATTGTACAGATAAGTCCATTACAGATCAATTTTTGTCCAAGTCTGAGACTAAGATTGGATCCAGATCCACATATTCTCCATATGGAGTTAAGAAAGCAAGCAGGTTCCCTCTGAATGTTGTGACATAACATCAGGGTCCTCCTTTCTCTTCGCATCTCTGGTCTACGTGTGAATCATTCTAACTTGATTCTATTTCAACTTTCCTGTGTATATTTCTTCCATTCAGGAATTAATAAGGTGAACCTTGCCATCAAGCTTACTGAACCTTGTCAAACCACTGCTAAACCTTTTCTAATTCCAGCAAATTCATTTAACTGTCAATTTATCATTTTGCCTCAGTTAAACATATTGCTGCTTCTCTCTTTTGAATGAGGTGCATATTCTACTCATCCACAACAAGGTCACCTGCATTTGTGATTGTATGTAGCAGTCCTGACTTGACAGCACAGAGAAGCTCACTTGTTGCCCCATTACCAACTTGCAACTACCCAAAACTCCTGGCAAGAAAGCTTTTACTCAACTGTGCAACTACTTTCTCCCAGGCTGAAAGCACAGGCTGCCCCACAATAACAACTACTTTACTTATAAGAATCTTCAATAGTCAAAAAAACTTGATAGTAAGAACAATTTGCACCACTCAGCTCTAGCAGTTGTGCCAAAATAATTGCTGCCGTGCTCACATTTTAAAATTACAAAACTCCTTTTTTCAGGAGCCTCCTACATTACAGTACATATGTTTGTGTAAAATCTCTTGTTGCATCTTACTGAATGACTGAGAAGAGGCATAGTGGCTGATCAGCTGGCAGGTACTTTCAAATAAAATTTGATGCCATCCTTAATACAAAAACAATCAGTCTGTTCTGCAAAGGTCAAACTCACTAGTAACTTTTTTAAAGCTTAACAATTTCTGCTGTCATTCCTATGGTTACAATCACACTGCTATTAAAAACAATTTGGGAATTTCTTATCTAATCCATCCTCCCACACAAAAATAACTCCTTTGTCATAACTGAAACTATGAACTTTTGAGCTATGAACAGCTATGAACCAACAACTTCAAAAGGAAAGTTTAAATTCTTCCCTTTTGAAATAAAACAGTACATGGGTATTGAAGAAATTAGGCCAATAATGACAACATTATAGCAAAGTCAAATTATTTTAAACATGCTGACAATGTCTCTGCTTATTAATGGCATAAAGCAAATGAACTGCCTGGAAAAGATAAAGCTATGGAACAATGAACTAACTTAATGAGACAAATAAAACATCTTTTAGAGTCTGCTTCTAGCTCAACTTCAGGTGTTTATAGTCTCTCATGTCAGGCTTGTGCTCTCCCCTTTAGGTAAAAGTAAAAACCTTGCTTAAATATAGCAACAGCAGGCTTTTTTCCACATGACAGGCTGTAACATCAAGTTGTGAGATATCTATTAGACTTGAAGTTTAATGGTTCTAGTAACAGCTGAAACCCCAAATCTTACTTTTAGTGCCTGAACATTTAGGCTACATTTCAAAGTTTTTCATGAAACTCCACAATTATAATAATTAAATGCTACAGGGAGATTTGGAAGAAGGAAAGTTTATAGCATAACCATTTCCTCAACTAGCAGACATAAGCAGTATGTTTTCCTTCAGTTACCAGAAGTCCACAGCTTTAAAAAACAGAAGCAAATAAAATTGCTCAACCACACTAAGTTCTCTTCAGTAATGACCTAGAATTTATTTCAATGTCTTTCCTGCAAGTGTAGTTTAAAGACTTCCTCCATCTAGTTTTTTCCTTGTCCCTAATTATGATTAAAAAATCAATGGTGTGTTAAGTACTTCTCTACTTCTCCACTTGTCTGTAGCCTTTTTTTAGTTTATCAAATGTTATCAACTGTTTGCAGTCTTAATAGACGTTGCTCCTTAGCTGATAGTTTCTCTTACCTGGCACCACAAATAGACAACATATGATTTATTTCCACTTCTTCCTTCCCCCAAAAAATAATTCCTCTTGCACACTGTATCTGAGACATCCAGATTACAATCAGAAATGCTCAAGCAAAAAAAGGGTAGGGTAAAAAAAAAAGAGGTTAGGGAAAAGTCCAAAAGAAACATCCCAACTGAAAAACTGAACTAGAGAGAGAGGCAATTTTTAACAGCCTTTTAAAAAAACTTACTATTTCTCAATATAAAACATTGTAAAGCAGTATTGTTCATTCACTTTATAGAACACAACCTCTGAAGTCTCTTTCTAACAGAGATTTGACATTTGAAGGTCACCCCTGCTCTGCAGTGCTCTTTGGTACCCTATTACCTGCCTTCACCACAGTCCTCAGTACTCACACTGGTCCTGCACTGCAGCATTTGACAAGGTACCCCTCTCTGCTTTTCATTTCATTTCGAGCACTGAGAAGCAGACAACATGATAAAAGAACCCACAAATTAGTTGGAGAAAAAACTTCTTAATAACAGACTAAAACACGAGCAACTATTTCAGGCATATTTTTAGACTCCTCTAAGAGTAAGCCTCAAGCTTGCTGCAGTAGCCAGCTTGCCTACTATGCAGTCTCTGAAAGAATGAAAAAGCAGGTAACCATGCACAAAAAGAACTTGAGGAAAAAAATTCAATTGCGTGGATTTCAAGAAGTTGAACTTTTTTCCTGTGAAGGGAAAGACAAAAGGTAGTTTCATTTTTTCCTTCAGCAGTACAAACATGACACAATTTAAGTGAACCTTTGAACCCACTATTGGCACGTGTGTACAGAAAGGAGGTGTGAGGGGAGTGCACTAAACCAACCCACAAGTGTAAAATACTCCTTTAAACTGAAGAGATCCATCCAAGAATCCAAGTGCCTACCAGCAGACCAAAAATGCAACCACAAAACAAATGGAGGTAATAAATAAATAAATAGCCAGAGCAGAAATCGTTTTCACATTTCCAGAACCAAGTTAATTTCATAATTCTATTCATTTTCTGTTAAAAAGCAGGCAATTCAGCATTCTAATAATTAAATTCAGTTGAGGGAATTACTCAATGAAAGTTAAAACTCAATATGAGAGCTCAGAGTAGGTATTTTCAGTCTCTCAGGCATCTGTTCATGATGTCCTGACACCATCACAAGCAAAAACTATCTGTGAGAAACTGCACTACATTTTTGCCTATACCAGCTGCTTTCTCTATTACTAGAGACAGTTCCACTAAGCTTTCCAGCTCCCTCAGTTAAGACACCTATCCCTGCCTCTTGTGCTCAATCTGTTCAAGTGCCACTTTTGAAAAATCAATTTTTAAGCTCAAGGGGTATAAAACCTATAAAAAACATCATGTCATTAGCCTCCTCTCTGGAACCTAAAGTCACAGCTCATCTACCTCTAATTTTTAGCACCTGTAATATTTTCATATCTGATCTCCTTACTTTCAAATGTTTTCTTCTCCTCAGTCCATCTCCTATAGCACTACTCCCCTTGCTGTCACAGTATCAAAAAGCAAGATCAAATAAATGTGAGAGAGATCCTTAGAACACAGAAAGGAGGACAGACGGACTTGTATCATTTATCTGATCCTGCAGAAAAGCTTAATATTGCACTGCCAGCCTGTTTGTTCAGCTCAAGGAGCAAGACTACAGCTGGCAGCTGTTCTGCTCTTCTCCTCAAGGCTTTAATTCCTGCATTTAAAAACTAGCATAGAGAAAAGATAAGAACCTAAGTGATGAGCAGTTGTAAGCTGCTCCAGTCTGCTTAGACGGTCCAGCTATTTTCTGCAGCTTGTCCCTCAACTTGGGGATTCCCACTAGAAACCCCCTGCCCAAGCAGCAGCCACCTAAGCCTCCCACCAGTTTCCACAGTCATCTGACCCCTCCACAACAGGTCAAAGCACAGGGAGACACTTCCAATACTCCTCCCTCACAGACAGGAGCTACGGGAAACCCTGAGATACATTTGAATAATCTGCCAGCCTTTCGGTTCACAGCACAGCAAAATTACAGTATCTGTCACAGGATTTCCTTTGGCCAACAGCATTTAAAGCACTGAATGAAGCAAGCCATGCCATGCCTGCCATCAATCCTTTGGGCCCAGGGCTGTGAATCAGCTCAGCAGAGCTGAAAGCTCTCACCAGTGAGCTCAGAGGCACAGATGAACCCCAGGCCGTGCAGCGCCGAGAGCAGTCAGCACAAACCAGCAGGGCAAAACACTCCTGAGCGTGGGGAATGTGGGCATCACCTGCCCACACCCCCTAAACAGCACGGGGCATGCCAGGACATAAAGGCTGGGAAAGCTCTGCATTACCAGAAAGCTGCAGAAGCAAACCAGCCGTTTGAAGCCCTGATCCCCTGGCAAGGACAGAGCAGCTGAACACGGCTGTCACAACCCACAGGTTTATCAACTGCTCACTGCAACCCATTCTCACATTTGTGAGCTCTGCTTTAAGATACTGGCTGTTCTCACAGCTTCTTATGACTATCAAGTCTAAATTAGTATCTTAATTAGAAAAGAAGGATAAGTGTACCAGTGCTTTTCCCAGCATAATTACATTTTCACTAGGGTTTTTACTATCAACGTGTAACAACTGGGGGGCAAAACTAGCAGTCCTGTTAGCAAGATATTTAATGACAGAAGAAAAACAAGGAATTGGAAGTTTCTGGTGTTCCAGTCTCTGTGTTTTTCTCATCCAGGAGCAAAGAGACCCAGCTAGACAGAACTACTCCCAGATCAGCTGCCCCAGCTTTCACTTCAAGGGAAAATTATCAATTTTCCCCTAACCAGTGCAATTTGGGACTTGGGAGGAGAAGAGATAATTCTGAAATAAGCCTCAATAGCATGTTTGGATTAAAGTGGCATCCCAGAGAGAAACAGAGAGAAAAGAAGGAATAGAAAAGAAAAATATGAAATACACATTTTATCAGCAGCCTCCAGATCCCTTGTATTATCTCCCTGATGATGACTTCACTTGGCATAGTAAACTGCATTCCATATTGGGTGTGGAACAATTGCAGATATACTGCATGATGCCTGGTAAGTATTAAATGTATACACAGACTTAACTGGACAGGACTTGCATCAGCATCAATTTTAAATGCAGTTTTTACAAACAGAATATGGAATTACAGAAGTGCCTTAGGATGTTCAAAATAGCTTGAAGAAACAAAAGAGAACAGAGGTACTGGCAACAGAAGGGTAGACAGGGAAGTACAGCATGATTACATAGTTAAATTTTTAAAAATTTAATTTTACATAGTGATCTACAAAAGGAAGTAACTCTGTTAATAAAGATTGCCATAGTATGTAAGATAATTTTTCTTTTTTTTCTCAGTACATGTTATGTTAAGGACTGGTAAACATTTCATTTATGTTTTTAAAATGAAAAGGTTTCAAATATATTCAAGAATACTCCTAATTTGTTTTTAGATCCATTAGATTTCAAGTTGACATCTTTTCAATATTCAGAAGCTACTTTGTTGAAGTCAACTCCTTAAGAACAAGAACCTGTCAAAGAAAGATACTGACCGTACTGCATTACAATAACGCAATGCAATGAGGTTCAAAGCATAACCACATCCTATCCATGGATATTATTGCATAAATTTTCAATTAGCTGCCTTGAGTCAGCAGAGTTCTACTGAGGTTGTATCACAGTTCACTGACTTCTTTGCCAGACCTTCAGAGTTCATCCTTGTTTTGCAATGCCCTGTCCTCAGCAAGAATCATTGCCAGGAGATAGAAACTCTTCACTGTTGCTTTCTAGTCTGCAGCTAAAAACATCAAGGAATAAAAGACCTCAAGAAATAATAACCTTCCTGTAAACTGAAAAATTGATGTTGAGATTTTAAAACCATCTTGTAATCAATCAATGAGAGTCATTTTTAGACCTCACCATTACACCAAGAAAAGAAAAACAATATATATTTATAATCTAGCAATCATTTAATGAGGAAAGATGTGGTCAGTTAGAGATCCAGCCTCTCTTACTCTGACCTCAGGAATGTTAAGCATCACATCTGATGTTTCAAATTTTGTGATGTACCTGTGGTGTTTTCAGATGAAAGATAAAAACTTTAAAAAAAAAAACACTTTGGGTTTTTTAAGAAAACACTATCACCCCAAAATACGGTGTTAAAAGTTTAAACAATAGAACAGTTGTGCTGCAAACCAGTTTTAGTAAGTATTTCATTTTTATTGTGTAATGCACTGCAATACTGACAGAAACGTAAGCTCAAGGTTTTTTTCCCTTTACCATTTCTAACAAAATAGAACGTGAAATATTTTGAAACACCTTTTATCAGAAGAGTGCTCATCTTCATCAATCTAGGTCACCAGAGTTACAATGCCTATACAAACCTTCTGTATTCAAGAATCTGGCCTTCTGATACCTGCCTCACATTCATTTAGGTATTTTTGGCTTGTGGACATATCTACATTACTCATGTAATTTAAGTGGAAGATACTCATAGTAATAAAATCTGTTTACCACCAGCAAAAGGGAAACAAAAATTTTAGAGGTCATTTCCAAGAGAAAAAGATAAATACATTATGCCAGGAGACACCAGTACTCAAGCCAATTCTTCACTCCTCCATTCCACTCTGTACTTCTTATACAATTAATTGAGAGTATATTCTCTATAGTTGTTCCAGATACAAAGTATTAGGACATATTCTAAGTGAATACATGAAATGCCAGATATTTTCTAGCAGGCAAACGCCTTCTGAACACATCTATTTCAACAATAATTTTTGTGCAAGTTGATGGAATAAAATATCTGGTTTGAAACATGTTCTGTGGTTTTTTACTGCAATGGTTATAGGAGTTATTTTCACTTTCAAAATGCAGATAGTTTATCATCTAGATTCTCAAACTTGAACCACACGAATGTTGGCATTTCTCCCAACTGTAAGTTTCATTTAAAATACTATTTCACTTGCAAAACCTGTTGAACAAGAAATATTAATTTCACTGCCTTATACAGGGGGCTGAGAACTCATCTATGTTATATTAATGCCATTTTTGTGAACTGCATATACTTCTTATATACAGGGAGAGAAACACACAGAAGAAAAAAAGAAGCAAAGGCAAGTTAAGGTCTTGCTTTGGCAATTTCTGAAGTCCTCAATTTTATGTCTCCCCTTCTGTTCGTTCTTCCTAGCATCTGAAATTTTTCTTTTTTATCCGCAATCTGAAAAGTTCTCAGTTGGGAAGAATGAACATATTTGATGCAGTATTTTCTTTACACATCATATGGGAGAAAATACGATATACAAAGCAAGAATCTTGATAACAAGATCAGCATGTCAGTTTCCTTCCAGTTCTTCTACACCCAGCCTGTTCAAACAAAGCTTTGCAGAAACCAGACCTTTCTTACATCATCTCAGAATAGTTGTAACTTTTCAACTTTCTCTGCCAATACTTCACAATCCAATAGTGTTTCCCTTGCCTTTACTCTTAGGACTATTAATTCATTGACTGAAATGAGTAGTTTAAGTTTCCATGTTTGGTCTTTATCCTGTCAGCTGATATGCAGCAATCTTTAACAAGTATCTTGTCAACATGTCTCTTAGAAACACTATACATAGAGTTCACAGAACCTGTAAGAGGGTGGTTTCACCAACATGTTGCAAGATATGCAAAGCATTAGCCTTGATCCTTCTGAAGAAAGAGTATTTAGATTGGTGAGCAAACATAACTTCTGAAGACCTTTTATGCATTAGGCTGCTGCTTTGTACACATATATATATTTCTACAAATACTGTTCTACAAAAATTCAGATCACCAGTGTTCAAATCAAAAATGAAAAAACAATACCTATAACCTTTAGCAAGAAAATAGTTTAATCATCACAGATGCCTGAATTACCATATAAACAATACCATGTTTAAAAGGGCAAAGGTAAGTCTGGCACGTTAATATATATCCAGGTGGATGCTGTCAGTAGCTTCCTCTGACTGCTATTCACATCAGTCCTCTACTTACTTGAAATTAGCTCTGCTACAGAAGGTGGCAAAGGGAAGAAAGCAAAACCAGAAAAATCCTCACTACACATTCTGCAATTTAAAAAACATTGCTTTCCTCACTACTTCTTGTGTGCCATTCTTAATGACAATATTAAAATGTATAAATAAGAGCAAATTCCCTCACTTGGCTTTGTTACACAACTTCCAGACTTTCTTTTTAAAGAAGTAAAGGTCTAGCCTCGTGCTGTCCTCAGCTGAGCACCGACTTCAGTCTTACCCATTTCTTTCCTTAGACAGAATCACAGAATGGTTTGGGTTGGAAGGGACCTTAAAGATCACCCAGTTCCACTCCCCCTGCCATTGCAGGGAATACCTTTCACTAGAGCAGGTTGTTCAAAGCCCCATCCAGCCTGGCCTTGAACATTTCCAGGGATGAGGCATCCACAACTTCTCTGGGCAACCTGTGCCAGTGCCTTGCCACACTCACAGTAAAGAATTTCTTCCCAACATCTCATCTAAACTCTTTCATTGTGAAACTACTGTCCTGTCACTACAGTGTGCTTTGCCTTCATCAGTCCATCCTCCAGACGTTTTAACCCCTTTTCTAAAACTCTCCAGACATTCTACTCTTTTATTTCCTCCCTTGTTCTATTGCCAAGCTATCCCTTCCTTCTACTTGCATAATAAAAATAGGATGAATTTTGATACACTCACACAGTGTAAAACAAAGCTCACTAAGCTGGTAAGATAAAACAGGAGAAAAGCAGAGAAGTGAAGAAAGTAGAGACAAAACCCACACTACATTTTATGATGTGGAAGGCAAACTTTCAGCTAAAAAAACATTCAAAACAAAAATACAAGAATCAAATGACCACCCAACCAAAAATGCCAAATGCTTGATGCTTGCAGCAGTGAATAACCTGTTTTCCTCCTCCACTGTGCTGGTTTGGGCTGGGATAAAGTTGATTTGTCTACGCCTTGGTACCTTCTTCATGATAAAGTTCATTATTTTCCCCCTATCACCATGATAAAAGCACTACACACAAACTTTACACAACTCCAAATAATGGCAACAGACAAGAAATTGGCCTTTTCCCCTCTTCTTCCCGCCTCTTTTTTTTTTCATTTCATAAATTCAAGTGCACAAATAGCAGAATGCCTGGTCATGCCCGTATTTGCTTAAACAAGTCTCCTTTTACTAGGAAGACTTTCTCCATATTCCAAAGCTGGAAAAACACACACACCTTTCTGCAGCTGAGGTTGAACACACTACTCTGACTGCAGCGTGCAGATTTTCTCAGTGTGTGTGCCCTACCTCAATGGAAGATGTAGCAACCAACACAGCTCTAAGTGAAGTGTGGTTCACGATTCTGTATATAAGGTAAACACTGAAGCTTTATCAACACACAGCCCCACCTTACATTTATGCACTTCCTGTCTCACCGCTATTCTGGACTGTGCGTCAAGTCCATTCTTAAGCAAATCAAATAAACATCAACTTATTTTATAAAAAATCTTGTAAACCTGACTAGAGGCACACTACATAAGGCACAGGTCCTAACCCTGGAACAGATAACCCCTGAATGGCTGTGCAGCTGAAAAAAGCCATCTCCTCAGTCACTGAGAAATATGTACTTGATACACGAACTTGTAATAGTAACTTACTCAAAAGCATAATAAAAATATTAATTTAGGGATTTCAACTTAGAATCATCCAACTGACAGCCTAAGATCTTTTCAGTCAAGTACCTCTTCAGGCACCTACAAATGCTGATACCAACAGCAACCACATTTAGCCTGCAGGAAGGTCCTAAACAAGCACCAAGCATTTAGCAATTAGTACTACACATCACTGTATCCCTGTCTTTTATTTTGAAGGCTCATACTCCAAAGTTCACTGCAATTTTAACAAAAAAAATACCACTAACAAAACTGTTAGGTTACACCACGCATATACTGAATGACAAAAAAGGGTTACAGTTCATCAATACTTGGTGCATTCAGCTCCTCTTCCTCAAAAACAATGGGCAAGCACCCAAACCACAGAAAATTAATGCACTGAAAAACAGTTAAAAGATGGAGCTACCCTCAAAATATAACTAAATGAGGTTATTTGAGTGAATGTATTTCTAATAGGGTATTCTGGCAATCAGTACTTGGCTTTGCAGTGCTTAGCAATGACCTACATGGGAGGAAAAATTTCCATAAAGATTGCTGATGATATGAAAATAGGTTATCATCAGCCAACATCATGCTTTCCCATACTGTCAAAATAAAATTATATATCTAGTGACAAAAAAGTCATAATTACATGATACAGGATTCACCTGGAAAAGAAATGACTCATAAAAATTTGGCGTAAGGAAAACCTACTGATTATTTTGGTCAAATAATTCTTCCAACTAATAATAACTTTCCTCAACTATATTTTAAAATTATTGTCCTCCTAAACAAACAATTAACTGCTATTTTTCCCCTCTCAAAAAACAGGGCCTGCATGCACCATGAGAAAGCCCAAGAAAGATCACTGGGGATATGCCCAAGAAAGATCACTGGGGATACGCTAACTGCGGAGAGAGCAGTCTGCAGGTTGACAGCTCCCACAGCAATCCTTCCAAACACCTTCCCAAACAAACAAAAAAAGTGTAGTGAAGTGCTACCCTTCATTTTGACACTTCTGGCACTCACTTGGGTAGTACTATACCATATGTTCCTGGATCAAGTAGTATACTGGATACCAGGACAAAATGGCATAACAAGCACCAGGATACTGCAGCTCAAATAAACAGAAAATAACAAGTGTGGGTATGGAGATGCCTGTCTGGAGAACCCAAGAAGCACCAGGGAACACGAAGTCTCAGTGATGCCTGTAATCAAACTATTAAACTTAGGAGGCAAAACTAACAACCTAATTTTTTAAAAAAATTACCAACAAAGACCTAAAAAGCTAATGATCTTTGAACTTTTTAAGCAGGAAATAAATACCAAGTTGGAGCAAACAGAATGCATTATCCTTGTATTTGATCCCAAGTGCGACTACAACTGAATGCATACACAGTTCTGGTGTCCCATATAAATAAAAACTATGAAACACTTTGAAACCATCAGGACCACCATAAATTACTAAAGTTACTGGGAGAGCTGACTTGCAGCAAGAAAACTCCATTGGTCTAGCTACTCCATACACAGACAAAAGATAACCACTCAGCCTGCCCAAAAATAATGAACAAAGAGCCCAAATGTAATACAAGGTATCTTCAGTTCAGCATCATGAGATTCACTGAAGAGTTAAAGGCTGATACACACTAAATACTACCCGCAGTTTTTTAAGTAGTGATTAACTCTGGGCAAATTGTTCCCATGGCTATGATGAAGAATCCTCTACCACCAGAAGATAAATCCTCAGATCAATATCGAAAGAGAAATACAAATCCAGATGCAACAGAAACCACGGCAAATACTATGGCTTGTGCTATACAACTGAGTAGTAAAGAATCTCCACTCTTCAACTTGAAATTACCTACAAATTAAATGCTATCTTGGAAAGCGAAGTGCAGCAGCATTTAGACAGCATTTACAGCAACATTTTTACATGCAACAGTTAAGTACTAAACAAATTTTGTCTCTCTGGATTACATTCCAAAAAGTAATGAAACATCTCAGGAAGATATCCACAAAAGCCTCCAAGATCTAAAGCACAATGTTGATACTTATGAAAAGAGTTATAGAAACAGTTGCATTAGTTTATTGTATGGAAACAAACTGCATTTTTCAATGAACCAAGTTCATTACTTTTTTTTCCATCATTAATTATAATACATATTTAACAAATATAGTTGTACATTAAATAGCCATTGTTATGGCAATTTTTAGCAACCTTTTCACTTAGAAAGTTCAGTCTTTTAAATGTATCATAAAGAACAAAGAGTAGTGAAGCTTTAGTGAAGCTAAAGACCAAATAGATTCTTACTGAACAGCTGGTTTTAAATATAAAATGACTGGAGAAAACTTTTGAGTACTTATATACTCATTATTCCAGGCACACTACTTAATTTAACAACCTACTGTCACTCCTCCTACATTAACAAAATCCATATTCATAAATTGGTGGGGTTTTTTAAAATGAGCCAGCAAGTGCATGTGTGCTTCCTCTAACCACACTTATCCCTGCCTTGCTAAGCACAGAAATCACCACTGAAAAAGATAGCAGCAAAATGAGCCAGTAATAACAAAACCCAGAGAAGGGCAAGTGCCTGTTTCAGTGCTGGTGCCAACTGCCACTTCTCTGCACTGCCTGAGAGCTAAGTGTGACATCTGGGTGAAAGGAAGACCACACTCTATTTTGACTGTCACTTCATTCCCTCTGGTACAAGACTGCTGCTCAGCTCTGAAGAGCACTCGCAAATCCCAAATATACTGCCTGAGTGAAAATGCCCGAGTCTCATCTGTTTCAAACAGATTTTTCCTACACTACATAAAGCATCTTCTGCATTAGGTTATTATCCATTATATGAATTTATCCTCTGCATAGGCATAAGCAGCCCCAACACCATGTGATACAAGCAGATGAGGAACAAAGAGCTTGGGTAACCTGCCTGGGGACAAGAGAAATGTCCATGGCAGTTCTCCAACCAGAATCCACACCCCCACAATGCAAACCAATTCCTTAACCACAAGACCTTCCTTTTCAATTTTAGCCTGAGGTTCAAAGTTGTCTTCTTCCAAATGTTCCCTGCAAGCACTACTGAAGGGCAGAGAATGATGGATTTCTCAGCCCCTCTCTTACCTTGTTAAAATTGTTTCTCTGACTTTGCTGTTGGAAACACCTTCTCCATTCTCCCAACAGAGATGGTTTAGAGGCAACAGCAAAAGCTATTCAAACTAATTAACCAGCCTGTCATTAAATCAGTTAGGTTTAATCAGCCACTAACTAAACAAAGAGAAGATACACCTAAACTTAAATTTAAAAAGATTTATTTATTTTTAATTTAATTTGTTTTTTAAGTGAGCATTAATCATACTTAAGGGGAAAAAATTTCAACAGCAAAAAGTGAAAGAAGGAGAAGAAGAAGAAAAAAGAAAGCTTACATTTCAATGTGATTATTTTTGCTATATAGGTTTTAGGATTAAGAAAACAGATTAGTGCATTAATCCAAAACAGAACTTACTAATAATTGACTTTTTGGCATTTCAAATTCCAACTTTATTTAAGACTAATGACATAGATCTTCATTTAAATAATGTCAAATATGCAGCTACTGAGTTTTTAGCACAGGAAACATCATTTGCTCCAGAGAACTAAAATAAGTTTGGTTTAAGTAGATTTCTTCCTTTTCACATTGCCTCTTACTACTAAGAAAGCCTACAAGTGAAGGGACAACACAGTCTCCAGTAAAATCTATTTTGCAAGTAAAATCTTTAAAAGAATGTAAGCACTATAGTATAAAAACACCTTGATATTTTAAGGTTTACACAATTCCTAACAAATTATAAGCAAGGCTCCAAAATACAAGCAGGAGATGCAGAACAACAGAAGAAACAGAATATATTGCATCTCCAGCTCCTTAAAAGGGAGTCTCCCTGTGCACAGACTCTGCAAATAAATCCTGGAGAGTGTTACAACACTACACAAAACCCTGGATGGACATGCCACAGAATAACACTAAGATGAAAAAATACGCAGTGGAGGAGCTGGTGTTAATCTAATTCCAGTAAGAACACAAAAGATTCCCATTTCAGCAAACTTTGCAAACATTAAATTAATCGTGTGGCTATTTTCTCCTTCTCAGACACTGATTACTGTTAGGCTATTTAATATGGCTAATATGGCTTATTAGGAGTGTGGCTTATTTTTATACTAAAAAACCCCAGTTGATTTCTCTAGGACAGATTTCTCCCTCAGCAGCTATACAGGTATACCATAGTCATATAGTTTGTTCAGTATTTTTTTATACTGGAAAAATGCCCAAATTAATTGCTGGAACAACTTGACTGGTACCTTTGAAGAATACTGTAGATAGTATTATATATAGTATATCCTATACTGAAGAATACTAAGAATACTAGCGAGTACTAGAAGTGCTAACTACCCCAAAACTCCACAAGCAGATGAGTCAATCACAAAACTCTGTGAAAGACTAGTTAGCTGATTCAGAAAGAGGGAGAGGGAGGTTATTACTGTGTGTGAAGGTACCTTCGTCAATTCTTCTAAGAGGTCACAATCTGTTTCTCTGGAATATACATACAAATTTATAAAAATAATAATAACAAAAATGTTACACACAGATTTTTGTGCTACAGCACAATACAATGTTGACACATTTTGTCAGCATACATAGAAAACCCTCCCATAACAGCTGCAGTCAGAACAGCACAAGCTCTGGGAGCCAGTAAAATCAGCTCCTAAAGTGGCACTAAAATCTGAAGGCTACCTGCTGCTTGGGACACTGGTAATAAGAAAGGATCTTTCTCTTGTGGCAGGAGTCAGAAGAAAACTTTACACAAGACAAGAGATTACACCACAGCACTGGAGAGCCTGATAAAGATCCTGAGTGCAAAAAATCCCTAGACTGCCCCAAAGTACACTTTTTGTTGACCTACAGGGAATGCAGCTAATCCTCAAAAGAAGTCTGGTGGTGCCCAAGCACAAGAAGTCAGGCATGATTCATGCAGGCTGGTAACACAATACATTTCCTGAGAGAGGAAACAGGAGTAGGCCAAAATAATGTTTAAAAAAACACCTGGGCTACAGAACAACTTACACAGAGCAGTTCAGCTCAGAAAAGTGACAACATCCATCAGCCAGGGCTCCATTTATTGTTGTTACAAACCCAGATTTAAGTCCCAGCTCAAATGCAGACAATCCAGCACTTTATACACACTTGCAGGATAAAACCCTACAAGTGTAAGTACTAAGTATTTTCAGGGGAAAAGTGGAGGGGAGGATGCAAACACTGTGAATTTCCCATTACCTTGAGCAAACAGGGGTTTTAAGATTTTTTTACAACATTTTGCCAGTCTACTCAAAGGACAGGATAGTAACATAACAGGCAATAAGTATTTCAATAATTTCAAATTAATGAATGAAAACTAGGTCTTGCATGACATGAGATGACATTACAGAGACATATTTGTCCATCAAATCCACGTAATTCCTGCTTAGAATACAAGCTCTACCCTCCCATACAAAAGTAACAAGTAAATCCCAATAGAAATTATTTGTAACAGTACTTCAATTGAGAACACAATTACTTGTAATTTCATAGTAAAGACAGCCAGATGCCCTACTGTCTCAGACCAGACATAAGTGCTCTTATGTCAGAGTCTGTTTCAGATTAAGCTCCACTCTCTGTATCCATACCTGAATAAATTCACAGAAACTTACAGATTCAAGTGGAGACACTGCAAATGCCCAGACCCCTTGACACCTTTCTCACACAACAAACTGCCTCAAAACAACAAACCAAAAAACCACCTTCTCCTTCTGCTTGTCATAAAGGTGAGGAATCACCTCACTCATTTCCAGATCAGGTTGTTCCTGATCTGCTAGAGCAGAGCAAATGGATTTCTTTAGTAACAAACAACAAACACTTGGAAATTCTCAAAATAAGAAGTAATGCAGCTATCCAGATTGGCTGATTTTGAGGCCTTCAATTACTTCAGTTAATGCTTATAAACAAAGTGCTATGCTTCAGTAATCATATTCAGTTCCCTCATCCACAATCAGACTACCTTGCATATGCCTGCTAAAGGAACATTTATTCAGAAGTGACACTACTTTATTATAATTCAAATTACTTCAGACTTGTAAAGGCTACTCTGCACACTAAGTGTTGGATAACCTAGGAAAGCCTTTCAACTTCAATACCACATGGCAAGAGCTAACATCAAGTACATTTAAATTATTCAGGCTAATGGATAAGGAGCTTTAAAGAAGAACATTCCAAATCCACGATAAGTGAACTCTGTCAGTTTTCGCTTTATTTTTCCATTTTATTTGTATTCATGCCATCTGGTTGTATTGATCATGCAGTTGAACAATCTTGTGTTTTTTCAAATGAAGTAAATGCAAAACTAATTTGTCTGCTAACAAATATGCTGCAAGTGCCAGCTACGAAGTCGCTTACAGACTGTTACAGAATGAGCTCCAATTCAGTAAACACATTCCACAACAAATGGAATAACAGAAGGCCAAAAGGACAACCATGCTCAAACCCATGGATCACTACTCATTTATTGAACATTATATAGTAAGATCAACTTCTGTGAGCCTCAAGCTTCAATTGAACTGTTTAGAACTTGTATCGGATTCCGCACCCCAAACCACAGCTACACACATCAAAAGAACAGAGTAAGAGAGCAAACTAAAAAAGTAACTTATCCTAAAAGCTGTCTTATGATAAACCACTTGCTCAAAAAGCCAGACTTACAGAAAATAAAACTGGCAATTGACAAAGCACAATAAAGCACTATTAAAAAAGACTGCTAAAAGTAAACAAACATTAATTTCCAAGTGGTAGAACTGTTTAAGTGACATTTGTCTTTTTTCCATCATGTTTTCAGGTAAAATTTCTTGGACACACACAGATTATGCATACCATTCCAGCTGTTAGTCTTATCAAAGATTTAATGTTTCCAAATACAAAAAACAGGCAGCTTTAGACGCAAAGATTTATAAGCAATTACCTCTCTTTTGCAATTCCAGATTACAACCCTTAAAATCACACACAGTAAAAGAAGATACTATCTCTATAAACAGAGATGGAGGTGTCAGGGGGGAAAAAAGGGGGGAAGGGGGCTTTAAATTTTTAGTCATGGATTTCAGTGCTACATTTTAGGTATCAAAATGTGTTTGTTTCTTAAACAAAGCTACAGGAGGACTATATAAACCAACAAATAGGTAAAAGTCTAATGTGAATCTAGAAGAGAACTGCAGTAACCAAATGATAGCAAAAAGGCCTTCTCTATGTCTCTGCTGAAGCAGTTAAGCTTAATGGAGATGTGTGTCTCCAGCTCACACCAAACTTTTTAATTTGTAGCTGGTACACCTATGCATGGCCTCCAGTGTATGGAATTAGATCAGCTCCTGAAATGCTCCAGGAAGTACTGCTACAGTAGTCCTAGCACTGATTTAGCCATACACGATTCAGCACTAGAGCATCACTGGCATTTATGCAACTCTGTCACTTACAAATGCTTTAAATTTTGTGTCAGAACTTCAAGAATCCAGCCATTCCTGTGTTCCTATTGCTTGTGATCACCTAATAGAAGTAACAGCAGGTTATAATCTTTTTGTTTGTTTTCTTAAAGGTCTGTACTGAGCTTTATAACTAGCCCTGTACTTGTTCTCTCTATAGTATCTTCTTCTCTTTAAAATCACCACAGCATTGCTTTATATTGAGAAGTTGCGTTTCGGACACACATCTTTGTCCGTCCACTAAGACGACAAAGTTGAGCAACAAAAAGTAAAATATCACAGCAAATCCCTTTTGCTTTCAACAGATCCCAACACAGCATTATTAATTCCACAGTCTGGCTCCAACTCTGTAAAAATTTTACACTACAACTAGACCAAAACCAGACCTTCCTCGGGACTTCCACAGATGCAGGTCAGCCTGTCCACACCCAACAAATTGCAGGACCTGGGCCTGTCACCGTATCAGCATAAATTAGAGCTTGTCAAACAGGTAGGACATAGCAACATGAGTTATTTTATTGAAACAAAGGTAACTGTTTCCGCTGTCCCACCTCACAGCCAAAAAAATAATAGTAATAATCACAAACACGACATTTCTCCCCATTTATTTTGGGAGGCTCTCTGTTTTTCATTCTTTAGTTATCCAAGCTAACTTCATAGGAGACAGATACTAACGTGATAGAAAAAGGAGCTTAAAAGCGGAGCCCTGTCATGCAGGGACAGCAGTGTGTGCAGCCTCAGCCCTCCCCTGCCCCGCCCGCACCTGCGGCGGCCGCGCCGGGGGACACCGCTCCGACCCTGCGCCGGGCCACCTCCCCGCCGCCCTTATGCCAAACTCAGCTGGGAAAATAAACAAGTCGAACAAAAGGAAGGAGAGCGGGCGCAGAGGGGAACGGAGCCCGGCCTCGGGACGCGGCGGCCGGGGAGGCTTGGGGTCGGGTCGGGCAGCGCCGGTTGCCCGGGCACCATCTTGGGGGCTGCCGGGGGCGAGGACGCGGCCCCGCAGCGCCGCCGGGGGCCGGCCCGGCGCTTTACCTGCTCTGCCAGCCCTGCAGGAGGTTGGTGTATTTGCTGAGCGTCCCTTCCAGCACCGACTCCCGCCGCCTGCCGCCGCCGGGCGCCTGCGCGCCCCCCGGGCTGGCCGCCGCCGAGCCGGGAGGAGGACGAGGGGGACGAGCCCGCCGACGTGGGGCGGCTGCTGCTGCGGCTGCTGCTGTTGCTGCCGCCGCCTTCGCCCGCCGCTTTCTCCATGGAGCCCCGCGGCGGAGGCTGCCCGTCCGCTCCGGCCCCGGCTGTCGCCCGTGCCCGGCAAAGCCCTGACTCACAGGCGGCGCGGAGAGGGGCGGCGCCCGGGGGAGAAGGGGCTGGGCCGCGGCGGGCGAGTGAACCGCCGCGCCGCCTCCTCCTCGCCAGGCGTTGCGGGGAGCTGGGCGGCGGTCGGTGCCCCGGGGCTCCGCGGGGTCCCGCCCGCCGCCCCCCCGGGCGCCCCGCCCGCCCGAGCCAGGGGCAGGGCGCTGCTGCGGCGGGGGCCGCGCAGGGGCGGGGGCCGCACGCACACACGCGGAGGCACAGGGCGAACGGGGACAGGCACAGCACGCACACCGACTGCATGGTGCCCGCGGCCGGCACACACACGCCGTGCCACACGGGGAGTGACCCTGAAGGACACGGTGGCCGGGTGTGGGGCGGACGTGCAGACCCACGCGTGTGGCGGGGGCAGAGCGCACACCGAGACCGCCTCCGGCCCCGGCGGCCGCACCGCGCCCCCCGTGACGCGCCCGCCACATGACAGGCACTACCCGAGCAGCGGCGGGATGCGCTCCGGGACAGCGGCGGACCGCGGGCTGCCCGAGCCACAAAGCGTGCGGCTGACGCTTGCACAAGCTGTGCCCCGTCGCCACCGAGGAGGTGACTGTCCGGGGTACACTACACCGGCAGCACAGTCGTGCCCGCACTCGTGAGCTGGGTGCTGTGCCCAGCACTCAGGAGCACACTATTCCTGCTCAACCTACAGCAGGTAGTGTGTATCAACATACCACGAGTCATGCCATTCATCCAGAGTTTACAAAAAAAAATACCACAAGTCCACACCTCCTGAAAGGAGAGGATGTAACTTCACGATTACCATAACAAGCTAAGCAGATCCTGTACAGTCAGCCCAGACCCACGAATCACTTCTATGGCCATCCTTGCTGTCTTAGACAAGTGCCTCAGTTATGTTACAATGTGTATCTTCCCAGCATACCAGAGATGTAACTATTCTTCTTGTCATTTTATAATTGTAGATCTGAAATGTAGAGAAGACTCGAGAGTCCTTGAAAAGCATAAACCGAGCCTTAGCTTTTCTGCTTTAACTCTGTGGAAAATTTTAACAATCCTTTGTACTAGAGATATTTCAAGTGTAGAGTATCACATGTGCCTTCTGTTCTGCACCTCAGAAGATACTCAAACTATCCAAATCCACACACAGTTAGATATGTACATTCCCCATATAAATCAGCACAGAGACGAGGGATCCTAACTTAGATTCTCCCAGTTTTCTCTCTGAAAAATCCTACCATATGTGTTGTGGTTGGGTAGCTGAAATGTTGGGCAACCTGATCCTGAATTTTGGATGGTTAAACTTCTCATGTTGTAGTTAAATACTAAGGCACTGCAGTCTGGAAACTTGAATTTTAATATTTCATGGGTTGGACATATAACACTCAACTCTTGCGGAACAGAAAAAGATTAATAACTTAATTATTTTTAAAAATAAAATATTTTAGAGTAACTATTTTTCCATGTCTGTTACTTGAAATGGTCATGTAAAATTCCCAAATCATTGTTCACTATGGAAAGAAACTCCATTTCCACAACATGAAAATCCTCATTCTTAGGCTCAACTCTACTTTTGATGACCACAGTTTTCAGGAAACATTTAAATGAACAAGGAATGCTCCTTTGGGAAGCTCAGATCCTGCTTGGTGGAGATAAAGATGAGATCTCTTCACTTGTCTTCATAATGTTACAATGACAGGCCAAAATTGTGGAACAATTTTGTCGCCACATCAGCCACTTCAACACATCTCATGTGTATGTTCTACATTACAGGTAATCAATGTAATATTTTCTGCCTTCCACAGAATTCATTGGAACATAATTATTTCAGAAATTCATCAGGGAAAGAAAGTGACCTTACACAAGAACAGAGAAGCCTCTCCGTACATTTCTGTACAATAAAACTCAATTAGCAATGGTGCACTTATTAGCAAGTTTCTGAAATAAAAGGGATAACAGGCTGTAAGTGTATTATGCCCCCAGAAAGTCCGGCTACATCATAAAACATGCTTCACTGCTGCTAGAAGGATTGCTGTGATGTGATAACATAAGAATTCCTCTTGTAGGTTATAAACTAGTTACTACATGGGAAATGAAGCACAGGAATAAATGGGCAATTCTCAAATAGAGGGAAACCACTATGAGTTGGGTTCCGTGTTGTTCAGTATCTCCTTAAATCAGAATCTCTTCATTTGCTTATAGTTAAAACTAGAATCAAATGTGAAAAAACAGCAGAAGGATATCACAATAGTGACTAAATCACTGATAAAATGGCACTTGAAATTTAATCTTGCAAAAAGCCAAAGTAAAGCACATGGGGAGAAAATAGCTTTTACTATGCAGGCATGATGATCTATAAATTAGCTATAGACTCTCAGGCAAGAGATGTTGGAGACATTTTAAATAGTCCTCTGAAAACTCCATCCCAGTCACTGTTCAAGGGTAATCAAACAAACAGCTGTGATAAGCTCATTAGGAAAAACAGAAATAACAGCTTGCTGCTATATAAATCCATAGTACAGCCAGTATCTATACAACCCTTCATTTATAATACTCCTTCAAAAGGACAGAGTAGAAAGAAAAAAGTGTAAATCCCAGCTTTTATAGGAAGAGAGCTCACTGAGCAGTGTTTTCAGTTGAAAAAGAAACAACAAATGTTTAAAATGATATTCAGGTTAATAGCAGTTATTCTTTACTGTTTCTTATGAAACAAGAACTATGGGGCAGCTGGTTTAAAACCAGCGCAAGAAACTACTTTCTCTTAGATTTACACTCATAAAACTCATTCTTATGGAGATGGGTTTGGATGCTAAATATCTAGAAGGACTTAAAAAGCATTTATTCTTGAAGAACCTTTAAACAAGGCTGAGCAAAGTATTTTGGATATATTTGAAGTTCAGAAAGGCTCTAAACTTTTGGCTCCTCAAAGACTATTTTTACTTTATTGATTAATTAATCCCTCCCCTGTTCTTAGTCTTTCTCTAAACACCTACTTGTGGAAGGAATTAAGTGTTGGTCTAGAAAGACCTTTGGCTTAACCTATTGTATAGCTTTTCATATACTAAGGATTCCTTCTTCTTGGTCAACCAGTGTGGTTGAGCCAAACTCTGACACAGTTTGCAACTTTTATATTGTATTGAAGCAAAAGAATGTGTCATTCTTCTCATCCCTTTTCCCTTCCTAATTTGTACATATTGCAGCCTAGCAGAGCTGGACAACCTTTCATAGCAATCTTGATATGGGTGAGCTCCTAACCTCATTTACTTTAAGTTATTAATGGTCTTTAAAATGACTGAACCTGTGTTTATTTTACTAGCTAATGGTTTGTCCCAGTAGAGCTAGAGTTCAGGGTAATACACACTGACTTATTCTGATGCAATACCACATAATGTATGCCTTGTTACAAGTATTCTTAATTACCTATTTATTAATGCAACCTGCATGATGAAGGTTCACATTGTTCCCAAGGTAACACAGCTGCTATGTTACAGTCCTCCTTTAGAACATTACTTTCACTCTCTGACCAACTCAAAATTTTGCTTCTTTTATTAAGAATCCAAAAGAATCAAAATAACTCATTATTTATCCCACCCTTTAGAAAGCAAAACATCCAGTAAGATAACAAATTCAGTACTCTTCACTCTTCTCAGGAAACAGAGACCTTTCTCTGTCCTTTGCTAAACTACACAGTTTTAGCTTCTAGAACAAGGTCAGCTCATAATCCATTTGCTAACTTATGTTTCCTGAACACGTTGGTTTGGGTTTCTCTACCATTTTAACACTCTCCTAGTAAACAGTTTTCTCAAATTACTTTCCAATTTATTTTTATCTCCTTCCACCACTAGGTTTCCACAGAACTTCCCACTATCACAATTGCATGGAGGAATTTAGCTATATGGTCTACAGAAACTATTTCTGCCCAGCCTACATTCAAGTATTGAACATTGAAATGTCCCAAGGCTTGCTCAGCTGTACCATCTCTCCTTTCTTGCCCTACAGAGTCCTTCTGAGACACTGCTTCATTTCACTTGAGCCTTGGAGACTAAGTCCATCTGTCACTAAACTGTAGGCAATGTTTATGGCAAAAACATACCACAGTGCACTTCTTTCCCCACTGTCTAGAGGTGTCAGCATTAGAATGACTGGAACATTGCCCCTGAAGTTCATCTCATGCCATGGTAACACCTGCACCAAGCCTGCTGTCACTAAGGCTTCCCAATTGTCCACAGCAACTGGAAGGAGTGAATGTAGCAGGCGGAACAGTATGCACCAGCATGTCCTTCAGTCCTTTCTTAGATTCAGTGTCATAGGTTCCTGGGTTTGAAGGTTTAAAAGAAGCAGTGACTCTCTAATCAGGCCTTTTAAATAACACAGTACAACAATTGTAATATTCTCCCTTATATAGTTGTTAGAAGTAACCAGCACATCATCCATGAGTAGCAGGCTTCTCACCCGATGATTTCAAGAACACAGAGAAACAGCCACTAACTCTTCAGTCTGCCAACTTTAGCTTTGCTTTGCTGAGCCAGTATCCATCTTATCCTCCCTCCGTGGTGCATGTAAGCCCGCAATGTATGCCAAACATGCTGCTTTGCCGCACTTCATCCCGTTGTCGGCAGCTTCTCATCCACCAGCATAACCACCGGTCTAACCCCACTCAGCTCAAAGCTGGTGACAAGGGAAACAGCCAAGAGAGACATGGCATATGGCAAAGAGCACCCAAACTACCTTTACTGCCAGGAACATTGAGCCTAGGAGACAGGCACTTGCCTGCAGGTTCATATACTCAACCACAAGGCACTGCATGTGGGCTGAGGCTTCTGCTGTCACGGCTAGACTCTCACAGCTTGTTTACCCAGCTACAGTGCACTGCTCTGTAATTTGCAGGTTACACCAGCTGAAACAAAACTTGATCAAAATGGCTGATCCTCTGGAATACAAACTTTGGGATGGTTAGCTGGAGAAAATGCTAGTTTATATTATGCATGTTATGTATATATTTGCATTGGATGTCATTAAATGTGCATGAGGAAGTGATGTGTATGACAACCATGACGAAAGGCATTTTCTGCATGGCTAGAATCAACCCTTTGAACTGCAACAGGAAACAAACACAGTACATAAAGAAACTAAGTGAGCACAAAAAATGAAGTGAGCACAAATATCACTTACACTATATACTGTGTATTTTAGCTAGTGAGAACAGCTTTATTCTGTGCCAGCTCATCTTTGAACAATTTTTATAGGCAGTCACAAATACAGTTCTTCAAAATAAATTCATTCATACACTGAGGCCAGAAGAAAACCCTGTGATTATCCAGCATAACCAGCTGGATAACAGAAACCCTTTTTGGTTTGATGTTGGATTACAGATAAACGTCGATATGCCAAATGTTAACAGTCTGCAGGCATTTTTACTGCCAGTTTTTCTAGCTCTGTGGTTAAACATTTAGGGATTTGAAAAGCATACTAGCCCACTAAAGGTCAAATTCAGATCCAAGACCAAACTGAGGGTATTCAGTGTTGCTCTCATATCTCAAACCAGTGCTAAAGCTCTCTTTTATCCCTTTTTTTTTTTTTTTTTTTTTGAGAGCTGAGTGGTTCCAATGGAATCTGCCATATTTCAAATTTATTATTCATAAGGCATGAGGCCATATATCAGTGTAATAACACTCAGCTTTCTAAATAAGATATCTCTGCACCTGTAATCTTATGCCTAAACTGCAAAACCATTTGCACATCCAAAAAATATTGCTATAGAGCATTTATGTTGCAGAGTGTGTATTTATTGATAAAATAATGCTAGTTTATGCCACTTGGGTTCTGGTCTCACACCAAGAGCAATTTGTGTAGTTGTTTGATATCAGCAAGCAGTATCTTACAGACTAAAAACAAGTCTCATTCAAATTGGACTGGTCTCTAAGCCTGTTACTTACCTACAGCAGAGCTCTATTTCACTCACATCATCTTTAAAACTACTCTGTAGGTAATGTAAGAATCCAGCACACAATAAGATGACAGTTAAAAAAAATAAAAGAAATAACCATGCACTAGAAATCAAAACCAAAACACAAACATTTAAGATTTTATGGCACTGAGGAAGGAGGAAATGTTCAGTCAATAAAATTTTCCAACAACTGTTTATGCAGAAAGTACTTTTGATTACTAATTTCAGTCTCCTTTCTGTAAGCAGATTCATCTACAGAAACCTAATTAAAACAAATACAAGTTTCTAATGCAACATAACTGCCTCCTTTTTAGCTTACAAATCTGCATTAAGAACACTCATTTATTTCAATATGTGGGATTAAAATATATAGACATGACAAATGACAGAGTCTGCTTGAAATACTTCCTGAAGCTGCAGAATCTCATATTAAAACATGCGTAACACTCACTCCATTTTTCAGGCAATATTTTGGAAGCTGTGCAGACTTATACAGATTTCATAAGTTCTTTATGAGTACTGAAAATACACAAAAAAGTAAGACCTTTAGAGCAAGTCATGATACCTATATTTTAACTGCTTTTTACTATCAAAATATATCTCATGTAAATTCAATAAACTACTGAAATATATTTTACCACTCAGTTCTAAATTTTAGCTCCTACTAATAAAAGCCAGTCAATAAGCACATAAAAGGGAGTAAAAGGCAGTAAAAGGCAGTAAAACTTGGGGTTTTGTTACAGTGTGGGGTTTTGTAGTTTTGGGGGTCATACTTTAATTAACTGTAGAATATGTGAGGTGTGTAACAATCCCAAGCTGTGGATGACATCTTTTTTTTGCCAGGGTTCACCACTGAGTGATTTTAAGTTTGGCTGATAACAGACAAATTATAATAGCTTGTGAAAACACATGAACCAAAATTTTCTCTCATATTACAATAACTAAGATTACCTTTAAAAACCCCAAACAAAACAAAACAAGAAAGGGATGTGCTGCATATTGCCCACCTCATGCAAATGTGGTCTGCAGTTTTAAAGCTGATATAACAGATAGGCAACATTATGTTCAATAGGATCCCACAGCACACACTGTTATCTTCCCTGATTTTGAAGAACAGTACAAATTGGGGTTTCTAAAAGCCTGACAAGATCATTTATCCAATCCTCTTCTGGTTGCTGGACAGAAAAAGACAGGCATGGTTTTTTCTCCCTATTCTCTGGTGAATTTGCTTGTAATGCTTACTCTCTCATGTCATACTCAGCCTTGACAGAAGTATCCAGTGGAGATAACCTCAAATATGCGGAGAGCTAAATTATGATTCTGTCCCTCTGGTTTCTAAAACTCAGCTGTCAGCTTTGATCTTTGACTTTTGAGACCCTGTTCTGCAAAATAGAATGTGCATCCATATATGGCTTGATATGAGTATTTGCCATTATTTCAAAAGTAGAAACAAATATTAACTTTTTTTGAATAAGCACAGTATAAGTTCAGGAAGCAGACATTTTTCAGTTTAACTTTTTCTGACCTTGGCCTTTTCCATAGAGGAAGCCTGGAACAGGCACTGTTAGCTACAGTTCCACAAATCCAGACATGCTGAGCTCTACCAGCTTCAATCAGTCATAAACTTCGCCCTACAATACTTTGTTACAGACAAAAATAGGGCTATACTTTCAGAAAATGAGGTAGCATTGAAAGTTGATAAAACAGATTCCAGATGCTAGCAACCTGAAATGACAATGAGAGGAAGAATCTAAGAGTTTGCATATGCAGACAATTTTCTTCCTACTTTATAAGCTGCACAGGAGGCTGGAGAAATTTATTTTTCTGACATCCCATTTGTATGAAATGAAGGATATATTTAATCTTACTATGCTATTGGGAAAAAATAGAAAACAATTCTGAGGGACCTTGAAATCCTGATCAAGAGAGGTCAACCCCTGACTGCGAAGACAGGCATTGGATCTCTAAAATCATCTCACAAATATCTGAAACCTTCATCAGAAATGAAAACTTAAACAAACAATATAAAAAGCTTTGAATGGTCTCAATAAAAATTTTCCCTGTCCAGATATGTTCTCCATAGACTTTTCAATTCAAAATGCTTAATGAAAAACAAGTAGAAAGGATCTGAGGTTTTAGTATAAATATCAAATGGAATAGGAAAGGTCTTCAAAAGATCATGCACTGCTTGCTTTTTTTTTTTTTTTTAGTAAACTCCTTGAACAAAATCATCATCTAAAAGCTATAAATAAGCTCATACACAGCATGTGCTTCATAAACTAGAATAGGATCTTATTATGGGAAAACACAGCCCATACTAATTTAATCCGTTCCCAGATTCCTTCATGTCAGAAATAAAATTCCTACTGCTTTTTGTAGAGAAGGGCTTAGAATTGTATTTCTGACTGGGAAAAATGGGGTTTATGAGCAGAAACAAAGACAAGAATCAGCCAGTTGGAAAGAGGTTTAGATATTCATGTGTTTTTGCTAACAACCCTGAGGTCTGCCACACCACATTCAGAGCAGCAGCAAGGTCTTTGGCAGTTGCTATGGCCTTATTTTTGCCAGCAAGTTCTGTTCTAACCAAGTTTAGACAACACTTCTGATAGCAACAAAAGCGGCTGGTCTGCTTTAGAAACCCCAGTGGAGATGGAGCTGCTCCAGTGTCAGCCTAAGAGTGTAATGGGGAGTTTGCCAAAAAAGGCTAGGTTAGATGAAGTCTTCAGAGGCTACACACAAACCAAACGTGTCAAAATCCTGGCAGTTAACTGCCAGCAAGTTTATAACCCAGGGAGAAAAAGAAGACAAGTCTCCTGACATAACCACAGCATTTTCTCACTTTCATAGAGTTTCAGAAGGAAAACTGAAGTTGTTTGATGATGCAGTGCATCAGAAGTAAGTCAGAGGCCATCACCCAGGCAAGCATTTCAGGGTAATTTGAATCTTAGGAAAATATTACAATGGAAAACATACATAAGCAAGACAACCAAAGACATCACACAAGAAAGAAAAGGTTTTAAGGCAAAAAAGAGTATTCTCTGCATGAAAAGAAACTGATGAGCTGATGCCACAGATTTTAAGATTATTTTTCTTCAGCTTAGTAGCTTTGAAGGAAAATACCACTCCTATTTTTTTGCACAAACACAAATTTTATGCATAACAATTCTGACACATTCCTTGTACTCAAATAAACTTTCTTCACAGAGGATAGGAAGAGTGTTTGTGCATTCAGAGGTACTATGGCCTTATTAATTAATACATATGGGAAAAAATCTATGAAATAATTTCTTTCCACTTTGTTTTATTCCTAACATGCCTCTAACATAAAACAAGCATAACTCTATGAAGTTTATTAAATGCAGTATGTGTCCTTCACGCTTGAGTCTTGATAAAAGAAAAAAAAAATTAAATGAAGGAAAGGTAGAAAGATACTCTTGCATGAGCCTCTTTCTTGGGAAAATTCTCTACTTTAGTTCAAGCCAAAGGTTACCAACCTCTTATTTGGCCAAGAGCAGTTTGCTTCAATGAAGATTGGGGCGATAGAAATAAACAGTGTAAATTCACAGAAAAGGGTGAATCTCCATTTGTAACATAAAACCAAGGCAGTACATTTTTCATTTACAATTGGTAACACAATGCAATTAATGTTTCTCCCTAGAAATAAATAGAATAAAGTTCTATTTTTCTCTCCCCTTAGCTGTCCAGGAATACACTCATGGAAGGACTGACCAGGAAGCATCACAGCTTCCCATTTCACTGGTTACTGAACTTCCTGTGCATTCCCTGTACTGTTAGTGGCACCCTTTGGGAAGAGCTGGACCTCTGAAAAAATTGTGCTACACAATGTAGAAGATAAAGAAATTGAAACCCAACTAGAATCAAAGTACTTAATGTAGTTATCTCTGCTATGCATCCTGTTTGCCAGAGTCTACCTAATGTCACATAGCATCAGAAATAAAATCAAAATACATATTTTAAAGGTTTAATCAAAGCTCTTACTCTTCAGAAATCCAGCAGACAATGTCAGGAAGTTCAAACACTGTTATACCATTTACACAAAAGCAATAGGTATCGTTGAAAGTAAAAATGACATTGAGAAGATCACCTTTTTACCACGGCTGGTGCTGAAATACATGGTACATTTGGGCACCTCTTGTTAATACAGATCAAAGGAGGCAGTGAAAGTGCAGCATAGAAATGTAAGAAGTAAAATTGTGGTTTTATCTATGGTACAAGGTACATTAGATTATCTGTGGCTGAATGAAAATGGGAGAAACAAATTTGTTTTCTCACAAAGGAAAAGAATATTGAAATGCAGAACACAACTAAAAAGCTTCAGAAAGGGCTTAAAAGACTGGCAGGTTTAGAATTAAATCTGGGCACATTATTTAGACCTAGCTCAAGATCTACTCAGTCCAGAGCAAGGCTTCTAGCAGATGGATCGCAATTTAACTCAGCAGACATGACTGAAAATTCAAAATGTCAGTAAAAAGGAAAACTCGGTTATGAAGCTCAGCTCCGCAGGGTGCCAAGGAATATGCTTACAAAGCTCAAAATCAAAGTCAAGCAAAATACCACATGAAGCCTTGCATTCTCTGATAGCCAGCACAATCTAGGAAAACATGTCATAAAATGCATGTAGGAAGAAGCAAAACATCTAATACATTTTGTCATTTTGCAAGGGTGTACCAGCGGAGTGCATAACATCAAAAAGGAGACAATGAGGGTCTCATTAAATCTAATTAATTCCTCACAGGAGTTCTACCAGGAGATTAATAGACTGCCAGCTAGAAAGCAAATGGGAAATGTATTGCTTTGTTCACCAGTGTCCATCTTAAAACCAATGTATTGCCAAAACTGCAGAGTTTCTAAAAAAAGCCACTAATCATAGAAGTTAAGCAATAGGACATAGAATTCACAGTGGTTAACTCTCCCCACAGACATAATACATGAATTAGGTTATATTTCTATAAATTATAACAGCATCAAAGGAAAGAAAAGCCCCAACTTTTGGTTTTAAAGTAATTCATATCCTTGGTCTTACTAAGGAGGCCATGCTCAGATGCAAAAAGGGAAAGCAAAATAATTCAGATTATTATGAAGACATCTTCCTGGATAAGTACGAAAGCCTTCACAGAGTATTGAAAAGAGGTGGAAAAGTTCAAGAACTTCAGATTTCATGCCTCCAGAAAAGTTCCCCTTGACCTACCATAGCATGAGAAGAGAACCCAAATGCATTATTTTGGGAGCCACAGAGCAATCAGAAGAACTAAGAAAGCAAAAACATTTCAGTATCATTGAAAAAGATATTCCACTTAGGCATGGATTCCAAAGAATTCAGCAAATATTTAAAAAAGAAACATGGTCCATTTCCTCAAAAGGGAAGAACACTCAGGGAATGTGGCTGATGCCAAGGATTTTTCTTCACTGAATGCATACTCAAAATTGCCTGTACACATCTGCAACAGCCCATCCTACAAAGCTTACATATTTCACTCTTCCCTGTGAGTAAATGCTAAATAATATTTTTCTTTAATCCAATAGTCGAATTAAATTTCCAACGTTTCAAGGTGCAAGAAAGTGCCCAGTTAATGTGGTAATTAATGACTAGAAAGCCAGCTTTCCATTACGTTATTATTTGGACAGCTCACACACTTCAGAAGACTTCTAACTGTATTACTGATGATAAATGTTGAATGGTCAAAGCCTGTGTGTGTTGTGCATGTTTTACTGCCCTCAAGGCCAACACACTAAACAGTTTAAAACATTCAAATACTTTTGCAAACTTGAAAGTCAAGCCATAAACTACTACATTCTATTAAACCACTGTTATTACAGCAGATTAATTAGTCATGCCATGGAGTTTATGGGTGTACAGACAAAAAACTGACAATGCATCATCCCTACTAGCAGCAAATATGAGGATCTGAACATCCAAGAAAACTAATAACATTTCTTCTGAAAGATGCAGCAAGTTATATAGCAGTTAAGAAAATAAATACAAATAACAAGAGGTTCCATTATCTCCTGAGTTAATATATTTTTCAATACAAATGTTTTCTACACCATTTTGTTATCTATTCTTATGTATTAGGCATAAGCTAGAAGGAGAGCAGAGGAGACAAGTTTGCAGAGATGAGGATAACTATAGAGAGGATAATCACTTTGTGCTAATAATTGAAAAAGAATTTTTTTTAAACTAATGGATACAAATTAGTCTATCAAACAGTAATAAAGCCTGTCCTTTACATAAAATCATAGCTATATTCTTTTGAGACACTACTTCGTGGCACGCTATTGATTCACAAAGTGGATTTATGCAAATGAAAGTGGATTTATCCCTTATGTTCTACTGAAGATATCCACTGGTATTTACTGATATCTGGTGTTATCTATTGATATCTGTCTACTGATATTTACTGGGTTTATTTCCTAGTAGTGGTGCCAAAACTCAGCCCTTCCTCACCCTATTTATTAATCAACATGATTTCATCTTAAAAGCCCGTCCTTTATGCCTGCACAACCCTATCTGCAACAAACAAGTTGCATGAGCTTTGGAGATTAATACTTTGAGTTCTAGAACATTATTTTAAGTCTAAAAATCACATTAGTATATATAAACATTACAAAAAATGAAGTTTTTCTTCATAGAAAATAGATAGAAAATAGATGTCTATCCAAAATTAAAGAACACACTGCCCAGGTGAGTGGCTGAGTCACCTTCCCTGGAGTTACATAAAAGGCATGCAGATGTGGTGCTTAGAGACACGGTTTGGTGACAGTCTTAGCATTACTGAGTTAATGGTTGTACTCAGTGATCTTAGAGGCCTTTTCCAGCATAAATGATTCTGGGCTTCTATTAAAATCAAATTTGTGATGGAATTGTTAACATCACCATAGTTCATAGTTATTTTTCCAAGCACTTGTGGGTATTTTTTTTTTTCTTTTGCTTCTCCTGCACCCAAGTAGCCAACTAAGGCATCACTCAGGAATTTGGAATTCAGAACACTTTTGAAAATATCCCTGTTGAGCAGGGGCCTAAGTTGGCTGCTAAAACCTGTGAAGCTATCCATAAACTACAGATTATTAGATTTTTAGATTTTAGATTTTGCTAAAGAAGGATGTCCCAGTCTTTCTTAAACGTAAAAGCTGGAGACTCAAATTAAGTCCAAATTAAGTCCAAAGTGGGATATTAATTCAACTCATTCATTAACTTTAAGAATCACAATAAAAGATGACATATTCACTGCCTGTAAACTTCACTTTGTACCACATCCTGTTCAGAAACATTTGGTCTAATGCTTCTGTTGTCTCTATCTTGTCTTTTGCTTCATCAGTTTGCATACAAACTCTGTAATCCAATAAAGTTCCCATATGTTTGAACTTCAGCGGCATGGGACAGGTTTATTGCCAGAAAACAGCAACTCCCCCTAGTGCCAAAGGCGCTTCCTCTCTTACAGCACACAAAATCGACTCCTGTGAAAGTCCTTCATTGCTAATAAATGTTGTGATCTTGTTAAAAAGTAGCATTCAAAAGTCTTTTTCCTGTTAGTGTGTTTTGTTGTATCTGCCGACACAAGTGTTAACAGGAACTAAAATTTAATAGAAACAAAAATAACTCCTGTGTTTGCAAATTAGGACACGCTTGGACATTGATGATTTTTTTTCTTGAAACATATGATGTTAAGCACACTGAAAAGCTTTGGTTTACCTACTCAAGCCCTATCAGACTGGCACTAAAAGCTGGCCCTCTGCCGTCTTTGAAAACTGTTTCAGAACCCCGTGGCTGTTACAATTTATGGCAAGTGTATGATTTCCAAACAAACCACCACATTGAAATCAGTCACAGTTACTCGGGATGCTAAATTTGTCCGAGGTGTTGATACTCACCAGGTTAATATGCATGGAATCTACCACAGAATAACAAAGCAGAAAGTTGCAAGCCTTATGGGAGTTTGTATCCTCTGAAGATAAGATAAATAAAACTCCTATGCCCTTGAGTTACAAACTAGCTGTTACAGATCAGTTCCACTCGGGGCATTCCATGCTGGCTTGGTGTGCTGATAAGCAGGTTTGCACGCTGCTGGCACTGCTAAACTGCACATACTGGATACAAGGGTTATTGGAGTTGTCACACTCAATGCAGAGAAGCTTTGTGTACATTAGGATTGCACAGCTTGCTTTGTTTTCTGAGGCACAGCAATGGAACAGCACGAAACTAAGTGGTAAAGGCAAAAAACCAGCACAGTGCTGGGAAGAAATAAGGTTACACCTCATTAAAGGTGTCCTGCAGGGAAGCTGTCCTGCCTCCATCACAGAGGGGGGACTAGCCTGCAATGCTAGATCTGCCCTCCATCCTTTGCTAAGTTGCATGGGTGGAAAAGAATAGGAGAAGGGGCTTATAGGAAAGATCTCACTAGAAACACCCATAACAATAATCCAAAATTAGATCATGACCTGATGTTCAAAAAGATGTGGTTTTAGACCTTTACAGGGTCACTTACCATGACCTACTATGCAGAAAAAGATGAACACAGGAAACAAGCAGCTGCCCAGCTGTCTTTGGGTCAGAAGCTGAGGTACAAGCTGTCGCTCCTGTAGTGTATGTGGTGACCACTTACAAAGCAGACAAGCACAGGGCAATATCCATGCCCATGTAGCAAGAGCAGCAACATCTGTATCTGTTTGCTGCAGTGTGGCAGAGTTCTGTACAGTGAATCAGCTAAAATAGCACAAAGTCAGCATTCAGAGCATGAGGATCTCTACAGAGCAAATAGAAGGAATGCAGACACTGGGGCCATGAAATGACGTGTCTATCCCAGTGCAAGTGCCAAGTGCAATTTGGCTTTCATACTCCTGCAGCCTATATTTTTTTTTACCCTGGGATCACTGACACTACTATGCGAGTCCCACATAGTAGAACTACTGCAGACTGTTTTGGTTTACACAGCTGATAGTCCACAACCTGGTGTTTATCAACCATCCTGGCTTGGTAGTCAGCTCAAAGGTTCACAAACCTGCTACACAAAAACACCATTATGAGAAGGTTACCTGAGATTTAACCAAGCAACCAGCCTGACTGCCCAGGTGGAGCCATGGGATAAGGTGATCCTCTTAAGTCTCCCAAGAATCTCTTTAGGCTACTGAAAATAGATTTCAATATCTGTTAGGTATTTTGTGGCTAAAAAACACTGCTTGATGTAGTTGTTGGAGTTTTTACATCTTACATGAATAGTTAGCAAGCTGCTTTTTACTAAATACTATATACAACAGTACAGATACACATTTGGTTTATTTTCAATTTCATCTCACATAATCATAGTACAAGGGAATAAGAAGGTATTTTCACTTCCAGCCTTAAATATTTTTTTGTAATCAGGAATAATTTGCACCTTTTACATACCTTTCTTGCATGAATGAGTCATGTAACCATTGTTACTTCATATGGCCCTAGTCCCTAATCCTGCATAATTTTATTCAAATAAACTGGTTCTGTGGTTGCTTAAACAAATAAAGTCAGTTAGAAATACAAATAAACTGCCTTTCTGTGCAGCTGATCATTGTCCTGTTGTTAGTCTCACTCCTTCTCTCAGTAATGCAGGATCAGCACAGGTGCATCCACATAACAGCGAGGGCTGAGCTGAAATGCAGCTCCTGAGACAACGGGTGGTGTGTGCATGGATGGAAATGTGCATCCCAGTCCCATGTGAGCCTTCTCACAGCTGTCTCCTGACCTAGCTGTTTACAGAGCAGCCTGATCCAACATTACACAGCTGTGCCGCACCATAGTTACCTGCCAACAGGGGCAGCCAAAGCCTGGGAGATGGGGAAGACGTTCCAGAGAAGTCTCATGGAAAATGATGGTTACAGATTAGTCAAGATAACTAAAACCTTTGGGCCTACTGATGGCCCTGGCAGCAGCTGAGTTAAAATGTTCTGTAAAGACTTTTCTAGCTACTCATTTCCATTTAAAAATTGAGTACCCTTTTTATATTTTTTTCTCCTTGCTACATCAAATATTCACCAGTCCATGCACACCGAGGCTGTCATTTTGCTTAAAATGAACCAAGTTACTTTCCGATTTTAGTGCTTTACATTGAATGTTTCATAGCGAATTCCTATTTTTTATTGTTGCACAGTGTTTACATGATGAAAAACACATTCCATGGTTCTCAGTTCAGTCTTTCCTGATAGACATGACAGTTCACTAATTTGCTCCAAAAATATGACAATGGCGTGTAACCAAATTTGAATGACAACAAAAAAAAAAAAAAAATCAATTTTGGAACTGCATACAATTTCACATAGTCTATGTCAATAAAAGCTATTAAGCAGTAACAAACTGACTTTCAGGGACAGCTATTGAAAGCACCAGCTAAGCATATTATTGACTAGCAGGGACTGCTGGGCACAATTACTTCTAAAAAAATCAGTCAATATATCTTCCTACAATAACTTTATCTGAATGTTTTCTTCAGGCTACATAAGGCTGAATATATGCTATATGAAGAGAAATAAGGACATACATATATAACTCAACATTCCCTGTGTTAATGGAAATGCCTCTACTGTCTCAATCCTTATTTTAGAAGTTCCAAACTTCACGTCTTATGTTACTAAAAACTTGGGAAGGACTGCTACTGTCTTTTCAGAAACCTGGAAGTCTAGTTGCATGCCAGTTAAAATTCATTCGAAATGTACTAATAGTCACTGGAGTATAGCAGAGAGAGATTCTAAGTGATCTGTCCTGATTCCAGATCACTGGCCAGCACATCAGATTCCATTACGGCTGAGAGAACCGTGCACTTAGCTGTGTTTCCCATCTTGTGAATGTCGCTGACATCCATGAACTTATGATTCCATGATTCAACTGACCAGTCAGACACTTTACATCTTGACCAGCTAGAACCAGTTTTCACTTCAAGTCCAGATACTTCTTTACTCTCAGATCCTTCACTGTAACAACGTGCTGGTGCCAAGTGCCCCTCCAGAGCTGCCCAGAGTCAGCATGATGATAGGGCACAGCACTGTACTCAGCAATCCAAGAAACCAGTAGTAGTTAATCCTGACTAGTGCTTGTTAGGAGCTTGCAAGCCCACTTAGAGCTCTCTTACATTAAACAGTGGAGGCAATGATGCCAGTGAATGTGCAGCAGATCTGCAGCTGTCTGTGGTGTCACAGTCATAAACAAAGAAGTACAAAACTTCCACTCAAGTTAAAGCAGAATTTTCCTATCTGCAGCATTCTATGGTTAATTATGATGAGAACAATTATATTACATGGACATTAGCCAGTGCAGTTTACCTAAAGAACTAGATTGTAATTAATTTGGCTTTTTTCCTCCCTCAATAATCTCTTTGCAGACCACAGGGGGAAAAAATGCCACATGATTAAAACCTTTTTGACTAATAAAAGTGATAAACAGTAAATAATTTCAATTTACTCATCTTAAACCTCATTTATGCACTATACGTGCCTGATAATAGCTCTATACAGCTACAGGAACACGGTTCCATGGATTGAGGCTGCACTACTACTCCCCCAGTAGTGGGAGGCCCATTTTAGAGTTTTTTAAGAGATCCTCTCACTGCACTGTCTGGAAGACAGAGAAACTACTGAGCAAGAGTTATCCATGAAGCAGAACCCAATGAGGAGAACAGGACATAGCTGGAATAAGCACCAGACTAGAGGCACTAGTTAATCTCTAGCAGCTGTAAGGGTCACATCACAGATGCTGATCTATGCATTGCAAATTTAAGGCTTTATTAAATCTGACTGTTAAACAGCAGGGAAGTAAACCTACATTCCTACAACATCATTCCTACACCATTTTCCTAGCTTCCAAAGAAAAAGCTTGTTATTTTGTGCTTTGCTGAAGAAAGGTTAGAAAGACAGCATTCTCTGCATGCCATCGAGTGGTTCAGTGAGAAAGGTGAGATGGCTAGTTAAATTTCAAGAGGAATGGAAGAAAAGTTTGAGGTAATCTGCACTTCAAAGAACAAGGGAAAAATCTTCATCTCTAGAGCAAAACTTGCCTTTATTTTTTGTTTTGTAAGGAATAGACTTTAATGCTGTTTATATATACTACAGAGCAATGACAAACAAATCTTCTAAAAATAGTTCTCAACTGCCTAATGATTGTAGGCAAGAAACACTTTCCTGGCAGACACCCGTATTTGCAAAGATCATTTTTGTATATTGCCCTCAGCCCACATAATTCTGTCTCCATTTTATATTTAGACTGTATTCCAGAATACAAATCTAATAGCATTAAATTGCTTAGTCGGATATTTGACTTCTTACTATGGGCTGAGACACTCATTCAACAGTTTAAGTTAGAAAAGCACATAAACACAGCTGATTCTCCTTTCTGATTTTCTGCATGGACAGCAGAAATGACAACTTTTGTATTAGCATAAGGTGGGGGAAGAAAGTGCAGAAAGGGGAATGGACAATTGAGGGAGGCTGACAATTATCAGCCTTTTTATTGACAAAAATGTTTATCATGCTATGACCTTAATTAATAGAGATGTGACACAGAAATTTAATGAAGTAACCTGCAACAAATTACCTGAAAGAAGTTGTGCAGGAAAAAACAGTACCAGTATAACATGTAAGATACAGACAGGTCTTTATGAAGCTGAAATCAGATATTTCTTCTTCAGATTTCTCCTTATTTTTTAAGCTTTATAATCTGTGCTTGACCTAGGTTCACAGCTAGATTAAAATTGTATTAATCTTGTAAGGTCTGCCAAAATGCAATATGATAGAGCTGAAAACATTCTTTCTTCTTTGAGCATAGAGGTGTAATCTGTTTAGAAGACTGACTTATTTTGAAGGTGCTTGCATGAGGTGGGTAGTTCTCTAAACATAAAGCAATGTAAGGAAAAGCAAAGCAGATTTTAACCCACAAATCACCTTTCTTTCCTCATTAACTTTTTATCCTCAAAAATGCAGATTTGACAGTCAAAATAGAACAGGACTGGAAAGACAAACCTTTTAATAAAGTTGAGGAGACCTGACAAAATAAGCACAGATAAGAAGTGGAAAAACAGGTTATGTGAAGAAAGAATGAATAGGGAGTGGATGTGAAGGGGAGGGAAGGTAAAATATTTGTGCTTCTTAGCATTTCCTGGCCTTCATCTACACTTCTTTTTGCAGGACTTCAAATTTTGCAGGACTTCAAAGTTACCCAGAAGTCACTGGAAATAAAATCCCAAAAGCTAAAAGTCAAACCTAACTCCTTCTCATCCTGTACACCTTCAAGAGTCAAAGACTGGGACTTTCTAAATTTAATTATTCAGTTACACCTGTGTTTGTTTAATTTAGGCAGGATCTCATCCTCAGGTCTGTATTTGAGATGCTTTAGAAACTGAGGTGCCTTAAGAAAGTATTAATTATTATATCTTAATCTGCTTCCCCTTGAGGTCACCTACTCAGAGAGGCTAAGCTATGCTGCTTAATCCATATCCATAGGCAGGAATTTACAGTACTAAAGGAGTCACAGAATTTTATAAGCCCCACACTCTCACAACAGCACATACATAAAAGAAATTCCTAGAATATCACCAGAATTTAGAATGACTCAAAATGTGTTTCAAGATGTTAACATGTTCTGGTGAAATAATTTTCTAATTACATGTAACTCAGATTCTTATATTTTGTGCAGAATACTAAGAATAAACTAAAAGAAAACTGCTATTTAATGCATTTAATTATATCCTAAGAAAACTTTTCTTTCTAATGCATTCAACAAGAAAATCAGCCTATTTAAGGGAAAATCTCCAAGTACATAATCGAGACTCTTTTTCAAAAGCTTGCAATTGAAGCTAAATATTTTATATTACTGTAGCTCTTCTGTATTTTGCACTTGCCAGATGTTTCTTCTTTGTACAGGACTCTTTGTCGTTGTAGTTTAGCACTGACGTATCTTATTATCTCTGGGTACTGAGTTTTGAAAGGAGCTTGTCAGGTGCTTGGATAAATGCTTGGATCGTCAGACAAATAGAGCTAACTCCCCCAAAAAAGGGGAACAGGCATCCTAGCAATATCTAGAATAGTTAAAATAGATCAATACATTAAGCTGTAAGCACAGTGACTCTGCCTATAAGTAGTCTACAACATGCAAGTAGAGAGTATCAGAGCTTTATGCTGCCCTTTCATGAGTTGCTTTTTTTTCTTCTTAATGATTGCTCATCCATGCTGTCTTTTTTATCACCTTGTGTGAAGTCAAAGGAAGCACTGAAGAAAAGAAATAGATTTATGTCTACTGACACTGGAGCTACAAACCACTCAGTGCAGAGGAAAACTGGAAAACAAGAACAGTGATACCATTGTATATTACTTTCTCCCCCAAACAAAATGTATTTTTTATGTTAACAAACTTACTTTTTTTTTTTTTCCCCTGTAATTGAATTATGGGTAGCACACTAGCTGCTTTCTGATATGCACTAAATAAAGTTAATATTGACTTAGTACTTTGGGATGTTGACAGATCCAATGTGTCAAATCTTAGTGGTGGTTTAACAAACCCAGCTGCCTGCTTCACCTGTCAGAGGAGCTCCTACTGTTGCCATAGCAAGGCTGGCATAAGGGAACATGTGCTCCTGCTGCAGCTGCTTCCATACAAAGCCCAGTATCCAAAGGCCTTAAAACCCATAATTCGGGCAAACAGTTGTTTGACTTATCTATTACAACCCATCTGTCTGTCACTTCCCTTTGGCTGGTTGCTCTGTAAGGCTTAGGAGAATGGAATATGGATGTGAGTATCTGTGACTTCAATTAATTGATTACACCTGGACTGTCACAGCTACACCATCAGGATGCAGTTTTTTATGAAAGATGCTGCAAGTCTGATTTCCCTGAGATTACCTTTCAGATTGCCTTTGCTCCTGACTCTTCTCATTACCAATCTACAGTGAGATGTCAGACTCTGAACTCAAGCCACTGACATGTAATTTCTTCTGCCAGCCTTGAGAAGAAGATTAAAATCTCCATCTGGGGTCAGTTTGGCCCGCTAGGATAGGAGGACAGTACCTTCTGTTAGTATAACTAGATTGCCTGAACACAGCTGAGTCTGCAGAGGAGGCATAAAAGAAAATCTTGTATTCTTGCTAACATTAATGATCTGCTAGCACTTGTTTTAACAGTAGAAAAGGGGTTTTTCTGCCCTTTCTTCTCCATTGTATGCAATGTTTTTATTTAAATGATTGGCCATTCTTACCTCAGAAGCAGTTTAACTTAATCAGCCCTAAATTCATCAGGCAGTTGGACTAGATGGTTGTTGTAGTTCCTTTCCAACTGAAAACTATTTTACTTTATTCTATTCTGTAAAATTTAAAGTGGCACAGTAGACTTGCACAATGTACTTCTGCAATGCATCTGAGAATTCTTCAAGATGAATATGTGTTTATATTCTGGCTTTTTTTCAAGTTTGTGTAGACTTGATCTGTCTAAGTAGAGTACAGTTTAGTTCATGGTGTAAATGCATGTTAAATTTTAGGTTGCAGGCTGCCAGTGAGACAATGGAAATTCTATGTAAAATACAGAAGTACACACACAGCCTCACAATATGCTGCAGGCTGATGGACCATAGCCTCTAGACTGTTGAAGAAGTGTCAGCTTTTTGAGAAAATCTATAGAAATTATAATTTATCTGTATTTTTTTACATTTTACAGTAAGCCTAATAAAGACTTTAACCTTTCTGTCCAGACTCTCAAAATTATCCTGAAGTACTCATATTCAGGATGTACATTTTACATAATATTCAGTTCCTATTTCATTAAGCATTTAGATTCCAGTCACTCACTACTCAATTTTATAGAACTATCCCCTCCTTAATCCCTCAAAGCCTAGGCCAGATATTATCAACCCTGGTCTCTGAATGCCTAAAGCAAGGATAAGTAAAACACTCTCTCACTGGGCTCAAACAATGAGATGAAGGCTTTTTCCACTTTAGGAAGTGCTAGCAGTAGAAATAAAGATACTAGTGCAAGCAGATTGGATTTTAGGCATGTTGGTTTTGGTTGTTGTTTTGGGGTTTTTTTCTCTTCCCTTATGATTTAATTTGATAGCAAGCTGGCAGTGGAGTAAATGGAGTAAATGAAAACCCTGCTTTTAAACTGAAAAGAAAACAGCAGGTAGCAATTCACACTGCTTCAGCAATGACGACTCAAGAGGCAACAGAGCTAATCCAACTTTTCTTCTTATACAGTCTCTAATTGAAAGAGCATTTCATTGACAGCTAACCCCCAGCAAGTGATTTGGAAGAGGTACAATTGAAGAAATGTGCTGTAGTGAAAAGCTCAAAAGGGTACTGTCTTGATACATGGTTGATTTTAATAAAGAGAGGGGGACACTGTTCTGGCACAGGGACAAGAGCATTCTCAGAGAATCATAGAATATGCTGAGTTGGAAGGGATCCACTGAGTCCAACTCCTGGCCCTGCACAGGACAGCCCGCAAAATCACACCATGTTCTTTGTCCAAACGCTTCAACTCTTGTAGGCTTGGTGGTGTGACCACTTCCCTGTTCCAGTGCTCAACAACTCTCTGGGTGAAGTACCTCTTCCTAATACCCAACCTAAACCCCCACCCCAGCTTCCTGCTGTTTTCCTTGATGACCAGTGATGGTCATCAGAGAAAAAAGATCAATACTCGCCCTTCTACTTGCCCTCCTCAGAAGTTGCAGACCATGACGAGATCAGTTCTCAGTCTTTCCTTGAAAATTAATTATTAACTACAGCTAAAAGAGTCAGTAGAAATACACATATGATGGAAAAGTTTATCACAGATGACTCACACCCATCTATCAGACCAACAACTCATCCACTTTTTTTCCCGCTGGAGAAGCATGTGGGACAGAGAACAATATGATTTTGGCTGAAGGCTGAGGGCAAAGGAGTATTTGAAAACACTCGTATTTCTATTTTTAAGATCCCTCCAGGCCTAACCTGCTTTATTACCTGATACATCGGTTCCTCCACACCTGGGACCACTCACAGACTTACTCCAAAGCTATATAAGCACTAGGAGAGAGCAGAAGTTTTGTTGTTACATACATGACTGAAATGTGTATTAGTTCAGTAGATAATGGTGACAATAGGATTCTTCTCCTGCACTTGGCAGTGGTAAGGCCACACCTCGAGTGCTCTGTTCAGTTCTGGACCCCTCAGTTCAGGAAGGACATTGAGGGACTGGAGCATGTCCAGACAAAGGCAACAGAGCTGGCAAAGGGTCAGGAGCACAAGTCCTGTGAGGAGTGGCTGATGGAGCTGGGGTTGTTTAGCCTGGGAAAAGGAGGCTCGGAGGAGACTTTATTGATGTCCAGAATTACCTGAAAGGAGGCTGTAGGTGGGGGCCAGCCTCTTCTCCCAAGTAACAAATGATAGAGCAAGAGGACACGGTCTTAAGCTATGCCATGTTCAGATTGGACATTAGGAGGAATTTCTTCACAGAAAGGGTGATCAGACATTGCAATGGAGTGTCCAGGGAGGTGGTGGAGTCACTGCCGCTGGAGGTGTTTAAGGAAAGACTGGACGTGGCCACTCAGCGCCACGCTCGAGTCGCAGTGTTCGGCCATAGGTTGGATTCGATGCTCTCAGAAGTCTTTTCGAACCTAAAAGATTTCGAGGCTCTGTCATATGCCACAGTGCCTGCGGGATTGCCTACGTTGTTTCGAGGGCCCCACTTACCCTCAGCCGTCGTTCCCCGCGCAGACCCGGCGGCCGGGGCACGGAACTACAGTTCCCGTCACGCCGCAGGGCGGAGGCAGAGCGGGCCATGCCCTGACGGCGGAGGCGGGAGCGGGGGGCGGGCGCCTCTCGGAGCTCTCGGCCGCTGTGGCGGGGCGCGGGCGGCGCTGCCATGGCGCTCTCCGCCGGCCCCCTCAAGGTCTGCATCGTGGGCTCGGGCAACTGGTGAGTGCGGCGGCCCCTGGCAAGGCGGGCACCTCGGCGGCCGCCGCGGCCCGGCTTTCCCGGAGGCGTTGCCCGCCCGGGCCTTGCTGTCGGTTCCCGCCCGGCGCCGCGGCCGCGGTCCCCTCGGGTGGCGGCCGTGAGGCCACCCGGTGCGGGCGGTGGAACACGGTGTCGCCGGGCCGTGGCGGGCTCTGGGTCGCGCTTGTTCCAAGCGGGAGGGCTCGTCCTGCCGTGCCCGGGGGCTCGTCGTGCCCCCGGCTCCCTCGGTGCTGCCGTGACGTACTCGGAGGAAGAAGCGGCAGAATCGAGCGCGCAGTTTTAGTGCTTGTAGACACCCGCGTGTCCTGCGAAGAAGTTGTTCTAGGGTATTTTTAACCTGGTATTTGTTGTGCGCTTTGTCCGATATCAGATGACGTAGACATTAAAGATGCTGTATATTTTTAATTTTTTTTTTCGACTACGCCCAGCTTGTAGAGCTTCACTAACAACCTCACTTTTCTACAGAAGTGTTCGGGGTATTCTTATGTGCCTATTTTCAAAGTCAGTTCAAAAAAGAATTGCGAGACACTAGGTTATTTGAAATACCTTCTTTTCCTTTTCCCTCCAAATTGATTATGCTGAGGCACACTGAGAGCTTGAGACAAGGTTTTGTTGCTGTCTCTATTTCTAGTTTATAATTAGACTTAAATAAACTTGCTTCTTCATCCACTGAAAGCAATAGACTTACTTGACATCATTCTTCCAGAGGAGTATCGTGTTAATAACCCTTTGTCTTCTTCTTCTTTAGTTATTGCTTTTTCTTACACCAGCTCTTTCTTTACAGTGAATAAATTAAGTACAATGTATTACAGAAATAGGTCTTCACAGATTGTCACTTTCAATTACTAATGCTAAGCACACATTACTTGGGTAGCATTGGCTTTTAAGACATTAAATTCAGAGGAATTCCATGTAGAGCAAGGCACTGTGTTTTATTAAACCAAATTTGCCAGTCTGTTGTCAGGATGATCTTGGACTGGTTGCTCACCCCTGCCCACTCCATGCATTTGGCTTTTGCTGCTGTTAAAAATACCAGCAGCTGCCAAGTTTTATTTTTCTTTGTGATCCCCTTGTTGAGGGAATGGATGACGTTTCAGTACAGCATCTCTTGCTTTCCTTGCACCAGCTTGTAAAATGTGTGCAATGCACTATATATCACGAGGAAATTATGCAGTTAGACCTTGTCTTTAGGAGTGTGGTGGCTGTTGTTCTATAGTTGCAGTGTAGAAAAAGTCTCACAGGAAGTTTGACTCCATTTTTGTTTGATTCGCTGTGAAACACTTGCAGAAGCAAAAGGATTTGTAGATATTGCCCACTAGCAATAACCATAACCGTATTTTGTTTTCACCTCACTGGATCAGTTTAATAAATAAGAAAAGTTCCTGCCTAATAGCATGAGTTGGTGGCAAAATGCCTGTATCTCCTGTGCTGAGAGAAAGAAAAAAGCTGCTGCCTGGTAGTAGCATTCTCTCTTCCTTTTGGGGATAAATGTATTTAAATAACTTAGAGTTTCTTTCGTATGTTATGGCAGGGGTTTTCATGTGAGTAAAGCAGAAACCAAAGTAATCAAATATTGAAAATAGTAATTCTTGGAGAGGTGGGTGGTTTCTTCCTCAAAGTCCATGGGATGACAGACACCAAACCCTGACTGCAAAGAGCACTGTGATTCTGTGTATGAGCACTGTGTATGTGCAACCATTGCACTAAATTGGACTAAATTTGTATACCTTGTAAGTGCCTTTTGAACTTGTAAGGCCTTGTGGCCTTGTAAGGGCCTGTGGTCTTAAAATATTTAATTAAAGTGATAGTATTTAATGCATTAAAGCAGGTAACTAGAAAGAAATTGAAGCATTTGTAAACATCTGATAATTGATATGTGGGGATTATATACTTTTGAAGCCTGAGCTATAAGAGTGTGTGGTAGGTGGTGCCTAAATTGTAAGCACGTAAATAGTTGATCTGAGTGGGGCTTGGCATCTTCAGCAGTTTGGAGACAGTGGATTTTGGGGTTCTGTGTGAGGTGATTCCGGCAGACAAGTCTTCTCATAGCCCTTTAACCTATATCTGGGATGAAAAAAGTCCTAAAGGAGCTTGGCAGGACAGTAGCTTTAGAAGGGTTAAGCCAGCCACCTTGGTTGAATAACTACTTCCAGTTTGACTTGTTTTGTTGGTTTGCTATAGGAAGGTCACCTTAACAATGAAGTTGACTTGGCAGGGGTCACTTGACACCTGATGGAAGATCATGGGACAGTACAGATGGCTCAGCACGGAAGAGCAGGAGCTGTGCTGTCTGCTGGCCTTGCCCTTTTAGGATTGCTCAGCTGGTGGATCAGTGATGCTGTTAGGATCTTTTAAGATAGGGCATAAAGTAAGGTGTCTGGAGTGTTGAGAGAGTACACCCTGAGAATATGCCTTGGAGCCCTGGAATTCCAGGACAGTGCCCAGAGCCATTTAAAGCCCTGCAAGCGCTGCCTTGATCATGTACTGTAACCTGTTCTGATAACACTTCCAGGGCTGGTTAATGAGGTGTGCACAGCCACAATTTATCCTTCACTGTTTTCTTGGAACCAGTCTTTATGTAACCCAATTGCCAAACTTGAACAGAAACTGTAAAATGTTGGAAGAGATGGGAAGTTACTGGACAGAGGGGTTTATGCAGGTAGGAACTTGTATAAAACTGGGAGGAACTGTGGCTTAACTGAGGTAATTTTGCAGGGACAATGGTAGAGCTAGATAATTCTATCATTTGCACTTGCGTGTTGTGACCTCCACTGATGCTGTTATCAGGGCAAGTTACGGAACTTTTTGGCTTTGTGCTTTAGTTAAAAAGTGATAAGGGGAAAGCAGGCCAACTGTGAAATGATCCTAAAAGAGTGGTTGCAACATCATGGGAAATGATGTACCAGAGAAGCCAGTCAGGAGAATCTTCTTGAATTCAGAAACTAAGACTAGGCAAATCTTCACTTTTCCTAATACTGCATTCAAAGGGTGAAAAATAAAAGACAGCACAGGCATTTAAGTGTTAAATAGTAATGGAATTAATGTCTCACATAAGTAGTACACGCTGCCAGACTTTCTGCTGGCACACTGAAAATCCCAGTCAGAGAGTTGCTGAATCAGTTATTTCTGTCTTGCTCTATCACCAGCAAGCACAGAGAATTTGTAGTGAAGTTGAAAACAGAAGGCAGTGGGTTTGCCAGGATCCCAACTTCGTGTATAAATCTGTAGGAGTAAATGTGCTTTTGTTCAGGGAACTCAAAGCACTGCCTGAGGAGCACATACCTGTGCTGTGTTGAGTGTGAGGTTGCTGTCTGTATGGATTGGCATTTGGAGGCTGAGCTGGTGAGCTGTACAGTAGTGCAGCAGAAACCGTGCTGGACGAGCTTGATAAGAGATGGCTTGCAATTGTCTTCTGTATCACCTCCTGAACCCAGGGGCATTTTTAGTGTGTGAAGTGCTATTAGAGAAGTAAATTCCAGTCTTTTAAGACACACAGTTTTGTGGTTTGAGTATAAAAGGTCTACTTAGGGTAATAAATTTTTTTCTGCTGCTACTTAGAAAGTGACCTGAGCCATGTGCTAGCAAACATCTTTAATACAGCCCAATGAGTTGTGCCATATCAAAAGCTCTTGAGGCAGAATGAACCCACGTTGTTCAGTTGCCAGCTACAGGTTTATTACAAGCAATGTCTAATATAAATTAAGGGATTGTGTGAGTATAACTAGATTGGAAAAGTTAGTGTTCTTACCTCCTAGTAAAGTGTGCAGTTTACACACACGCACACACAAGCCTCAGATCATTACTCTGTATTTTTTTCACATCTTTTAAAAATTTTTATGTCTCCTTAGTAGGTTATCAGTAATTATGAAACTACCTCCAATCCTAGGAAAGGAACTTAAGTTAAGAGGTTTAAGAGAATGATGAAAGGGAAGATTGTGTTTTTCCTCCTCTTGTAATTGTGATTAATTTTGTTATTGCTTAGAGATTTGAGAAGTAAAATTGATCACTGTAATACAGATGTCACTGTATGCTGGTTTTGGGGAGAATATGAGGGCAACAGTAATGGACTTGTCTGCCTGCAGTTTCAGAGGATGCTCTTACAATAGTTAAGTTCTGTGAGGTTGGCTGCACAGCCATGGAGCTTATAACTTCTGCAACATATAAATGATTCTTGGCTTTCAATGCCTATCAGTATTGTACAACTTATGAGTCAGTCATCTTAGCAAAGAAGTTTCTCATCTCTTAAAGGTGAAAATGACACATTTAATAAAATTTAGTATGTCACTTTTACCTCAGCTACAATTAATTTGGGGAAATACATTAAACTAAACTCTCAGTGGATAGCTGATAAGAAAACAAAATAAGTAAGGATATTTCAGTAAATGCTTCAGTCCAACCTACTCTACCTGTAGTTGAGAGACAGCAGCAGATGTGAATGACTAGTGTATTTTTCCACTTATTTTACTAGATCAAAATGTTTTATGATTTTATTTAACCAGTGTCAAATAAAAAAAAAAATTCCTGCATTTGTGATTCTTTTAAAACAAAGTATTTTTTTTTTTTTTTGCAGTGAAATTGTAACTTTTTAAGACTCTTTTTTTTTTCTTTTGTGCAGGGGTTCTGCAGTTGCCAAAATAATAGGTAATAATGTAAAACAATTGCAGAAGTTTGCTCCCACAGTGAATATGTGGGTCTTCGAGGAGAATATTAATGGGAGAAAACTGACAGAGATCATAAATACGGATCATGAAAATGTAAAGTATCTCCCTGGATGCAAGCTGCCAGATAATGTGGTAAGGCTCAAAAGCTAAATTATAGTTATGGAGCAGAGGGAATATTGCTTGTGCTGTAAATGGAGTTAGAAATTTGTTTTAGTAACACCTCTAGGGTCTATAATATTTCAGACTATGCTGTTTTACTGATGTCATTAAAAATTTGAACAAGTAAAATTATGTAATTATGCAGTTAAGTAAATCCAATGAACTCTTTCTTCCTCTCACTATTGGTCTTCATGTTACTTCAATTTCTGTACAAGAAAGCAAAAGTGAAAACAAGAGCAAGATTAACAGCTTTGACTATACCCATTAAAAAAAAATTACCTCAGCCTTGGGTTGGAGCTGTTGATCTGTGCTCCTGTTTATTTTCAGTGACAAAATGCAGTAGTTTGTAGCATTCAGCATGAGACCAAACTGCTCAGGTTCAAGTTCAAGATCAAACTGGGGAGATTCAGTTTGGGCATTCGGAGGGATTTCCTCACGGAAAGAGTGACTAAACATTAGGATGGGGTGCCCAGGGAAGTGGTGGAATGACTTTCTCAAACACCCTGGAGGTGTTTGAGTAAGGACAAGATGTGGCACTCAGTGCTGTGGTCCACTGGGCTGGGTGGTGTTTGTTCCAAGGTTGGACTCAATAATCTCAGAGGTCTTTTCTAAACTAATTGATTCTGTGATTCTGCTTGTATCTGATACCACTTGTATGTAGTGTTAATTTTGAAAAGTTATGCAGCCTTTCTCTCCCATAACTACCTAGGTTGCTATCCCCAACCTTCGTGAAGCGGTACAGGATGCAGACTTGCTGGTTTTTGTCATTCCTCATCAGTACATCCATAAAGTCTGTGATGAAATCACAGGACAAGTACCCAGGAAAGCACTTGGCATAACTCTCATAAAGGTACAGTAAATACCCTGCAATAATAACTGAGAATGTGTCATGGAATCCTCTAAGGCGACTTGATATTTTGATATGCAAAGTCTCTGTGCATTATTCACTTGATTGGCCCATTAAACCTTTCTAGGTGTAAGATTAGAATTTGTCTTGGTCATTAGTGGGTTGTTACGCAGCGCTTGCAGGAAGAGGAAAATGAGGCTCTTCACAGGACTTAGAAAGAAAGAAAGAAGGAGTCAATATGTGTTGAACCACTAAATTTTCCAGTCTTTTATTTGTTGTTTCCAAAAGCATCATTAGATGAAGAGCAGAGCACAAGCATAATGCTTTGATTGTTAATGCACATCCCACATGCTGAGTTGATAATTTCAAGAACTGCTGAGAGATTTTCATGTGTTTGAGAGGATAGTGCTCTTGTTCATGTCAGATATTATGTTGCAACAAGAGAGTCTGTTCAGCATAACCCAAAGACAGTTTGAGCATAGGAAATAGGAAAGGGCAGAGGTGTGGGAGGCATTTCATTGGAGTGTTTGTAGTTTTGCTGGCAGAAAAATGTTAGAATGTGGATTAGCTTATTTTTGGAATTGTTTTTGGATGGGCTTTTTTCCTCTGTATGTTTAGCTGGAAGTAATAAGCTATTCCCACAAGGTTTGGAAGATTTTGGTTTGTTGTTGCTTTGTAGGCCATTTTCTCGGCACACATTCCCTTGTTTCCTGTCATCAATGGAAAATCATACATTTATGTATCTGTGCTCAAAAAAGAACAAAAAACCTCTATCACTGTAAGCTTGTCTCTTTAGTTTGGCTAATGAAACCCACAAAATCTATTGTTTTGTCAGTGTTAACTGGTGTGTTGCTGAGGGGTATGAAATGCTTCCAGAATGTTCTTGCTCCAAATTGTAGAAAGACTCTTCATATCATAGAAGGGTAAAATAAGGCACTGTTAAAAGTGCTCAAAATAAACTTTATTCTCCTTTAATTTCCTAAATGTGATTTATATTCTCCTAGTGATAGGAGTAACTAATGAAATTGCTTGATTAAATGAGCATTTATGTCAGCATATGTTAAATCAGGTCCTGGGCCTATATTCCCTTGGAATTGCTGTTCTGGGTACTAATTGCCAGTTCTCTAATGGAATAGTAATTAATGGCTATATTTGACCAAAAAAAAAAAAGGGGGGGGGGAGGGGGAGGGGGAAGGGGAAGGGTGGAAGGGGAAGAAACTTATGTTAAAAAAAAAAAAAAAGCCAAACTCCAAACAGACAGAAACCCCCAGCAAAACAAAATGTCCATGCTTAGTGTAGTGGTAGAAGTGAAATTGTGGCACGTGCCATGCAGTGCAGAGTTGGTTACTGGGCAGCTTCCCACCGTCACATTGCAGCACTGCATCCATAGGCAGCCTTTCCAAAGAAATGCTGTGAGGCCCCTTAATATTGTGTAGGAGAATGCAAAGGATGTGTCAGTTTTTATGAAAAGGCATAACTGAAAAGGCATAACATCATTAAAAGTATCATTTGAGAAGAAAGGGTAGAGATTTAACACAACATTCTTTCCTTTACTTTTGCATATTCTTTAGGCATGCTGTTTTCATCAGTGTCATAGTTTTTGGGTCTCATGCTCAATGCTGATGCTGTTAAAGTGGCTTGTGTTAACTTTGATAGTTAAAGTGCAGTTCTGCTCTGAAAAATATTATTCAATGGACATCTCGTTTCTGTGCTTTCTAAATTGACTGTCAAGTTAGCAGTGTGTCATCTTTTAGTCTTTTTCTTGGTTTTTTTCTTTCTGACAGTTTAATCTTCATGCAGAGCCTAATGTCTGACAATAAAACTGAGTCTCTGGGAAATAAAGACATTTATCTGCTGGATAATAGTCATTTCCATTGAAACATTTGCATCTATGTTGTTTTACATTAGCTCTTTGTCTATGAAAACCTTACAAGTGACTGTGTGGCTGTGGGGGGAAGAACCATATAAAACTTAAGAGTGCAGTACAGCAGTGAGCATAGAATGCAGTCTAGCTGAAAGTCATTCAAAATACTCTTCTGGCAGCCTTAACATCAGCCTCATTTTCATTTCCCAGTTACAGCCTCCAGGGATTGCTGTGACAAGCGTGTTAGGATGCAAGCGATAAGGCGTGCACTGCCTGCAGACCATTGCTGCCCAGTGAAAATGCCCATGGCGGAGCTTTGGTTTTGCAGGGAGGAAGGGGTGTTTGCTTTTTATTCTGTCTTTCAGTATTGGATTTAACTCTACAAGAAACAGCTCACCTTGACTTTGTCAGGAGTTGCGTCTGTTTCACAGTGGAGCGGAATCTGGCACCTAAGCCTTTCTGGTCTCCTTTCACTTGCATGAGTAATTGTTGTGTAGGTATTTACATTTTTGGAGTTGTTCCCAATGTGTGCATGCTTTTCTGTTTGTTATTTGCCTGCTTAGGAAGAGAGGCCTTACTGTTACTTTGTGGGGACATTTTTGATACTCTGAGGGAAAAATGCAACGAATATTGTGTGCTTGCTCTCAAGTTGTTTCTGTATGGCTCATTAAAGATGAGAAAGCAGAGCTGTGCATTAAGCAATACAAATTTAAAAATAATACAGAAATGCAAACATTAGTTTAATTGGCAGGTTTTATACAGGCATTGCTGCATATCTCTTCATTGCACCATGTTATTTGAGGAGCAGTACCTTTAACCTGTGGAAATTACTGCCTGCCTGAATGTCATTACTGGCAGCATACAAGTGTGTATGTATATGTATATATGGAAGTAATAGAGGATCACACTTTTTGCCTATAAATCGTAATTCAAAATTACTAATTCCCAAAAGTATCAAATGCTCAGCAGTAAAAAAAAGTATTGTGTAAAAGGTGGTATATTGTGGGAAAGAATGGCTATTTCAATAGCTGGTCTGCATACCCCTGTAATAAAAGCTGAAAAGGATTCTGCATTTATTAGGATGGGAGAAAAGAATTTTATGGGAAGAAGGTGATCTTATTTGGGATTCTAGTTCAGGCAGTTCAGGGTAACAGACTCTTTTCTTCTCTGCAGCATTAATATGTGGGGTGATCTTTTCTAAGGCCCTATTTCTGCCCTTTTTTCACGCTTTGTAAAGAGTGCATTATAAATACAGATTAAAAATATCCTTTTAAGTTAAATTATTCTCAGTTGTTCAGCTTTCTACATATCTGTGAATGGCTGTTCCTTTTGTATTTCTGCTACTAAACTGTTGTTGGTTAGACACTGGGGAACCTGCCTCTGATATTTCAGTTCAGTATTTCTTCACAAAAAAAAATATTCAGATGCCATTTCGTGAGTTTCAGTGCAATTTCAAATCCAAGTTCAGGTCTGGTTCATAACTGATGGATTGGTTATGCTTCACTGATTAAGGATATACTGGTAATAAGCTCCTGATTTCTGAAATAACAAAGCAGAATGTTCAGCATACTTTTTAAAATCAGATCTTTGAGGATGGAATAAAAACTGGTTTCATCATTCGAGTTTAGTCCTAATTTTTAAGGTGCTACCTCCTATGATAGTAAGACATCTTGGAGAGGTCAAAATAGCAGAAGTGCCTGTGGTAGTACACCTGTCATCTTTAGTCTCTGTCTGAATAGTCCTTGTTTCACTTCTCACTTGTGGACAAGACTAATTGTGTTCTGCTTGCATCTCTACTGTGCTTAATGAATGACTTTTTAGTAATTCCATTTAATGTTGGCTACAGGGAATAGATCAAGGCCCGGAGGGACTCAAACTGATCTCTGACATTATTCGAGAGAAGATGGGAATAGACATCAGTGTGCTGATGGGAGCTAACATTGCCAATGAGGTGGCAGCAGACAAATTCTGTGAAACCACAATAGGTACTGTTCCAAGCTGTAAGAATATTTAAAACATGCACCTGTCCTCACAGGGCACACTGAATAGCTCAAATTTCACTGTTTTCAACATTAGCTGACTGTTACCAGAAGCTGTTGGTTGAATTTCCTAGAATGTTTACACTTCCAAAAGTACTAGGACAATACTGGGAATAGAGGGAGAGAGAAGACCACAATTTTACCTGTTCTTACTAGGGTTATAACCTTAGCATGTGAAATACAAGCATGTTTTTTATCACCCTTGATATAACAAACTGCTTCATTTTATTACTGTGTTTAAGATTTTTCTTGGGTCTGAATGGCTTTACATGGATAAACAATTATAAATTCTGTACTCCAGCTCAGATGCTACTGTCAAAGATAGTACCTTCATGCATGTTTGTTTTGGTTTGACTTTTTTGTTTGTTTTGTTAAGGTGTCTTGTTTTAATTTCTCAAAACACTTTGTTCCCACAAAAACTAGAAATTGTTTTAGTTCTGTGTTGATGTCTGCACACCTTTGCAGCATGAGGATGTGCCTAGTCTTGGGTTTTACAGTTTCTAGAAAGGCACGTGTGTGTGTGTATATGCATACAGGTACTCATACATACTCATACTTTATAGCATAGAGTTCATATTATGGTTTTTTTCAGTGTTAATTTTTAGAGTTTTGTGCACTGCTAGCTTTGTAACATCTCATTCACAGCTTTTGCATTGAACTTAATTTTGAATGGTTGAATATATCTTAGTGTTTAAAACCAATTGTCAGGGGCAGCATGCTTGATTGATAAAGCAGCTTTGGCATACCTTTATCAGTAGGTATTTTTTTGGAGTGCTGACTTTGAAATAATTGGTAGAATTGCTCCTACCATATTCTTAATTTATCTGTTTTATTATTTGCTGTTCTTTTTAAAGACAGTGATCAAAAAATGGACAGTGAATTAATGGATTTTTTATTTAGGACCTGTTGCTGACCAGACAATAAATTGTGAAAACGTCCTGAATAACTCAGTGCAGAGCTTTTAAGTGCAATGTTGACTTGATTGGTCCCTTAGACTAGGAATTCTGTTTAGGATTGAGATAGAACAACCTTATCTCTGCTTTTAGGCATTTTGGCTTGCACAGGAAAGACTAAATAACATCCAAATAAATTATTCCTTTTTTTTTAGCTTTCCTTTCTCTCTCTCAATAGGCTGCAAAATCTTGGAAAATGGCCTTCTCTTCAAAGAACTCCTGCAGACTCCAAACTTCCGAATAACTGTAGTAGACGATGCAGATGCAGTTGAGCTGTGTGGTGCTCTGAAGGTAAGATTAAGAGGCTGCAGGTGATACACAGATTAAATAGTGATCATTGTAGAAAAAAAAAAAAAAGATGCTATTTTTATTAAAAAAATATATTCATTATATTTTATATAATATGTAAAACTGCCACATAACATTTCCAGAAGAACCATGAGGGAAAATGAGGGAGCACCATTTTCTGAGAGCTGGCTTTTAGATCTCCGTCTCACCATCTGCCAGGTTCTCTTTCTGCATCTTCCACTTAACTTACACACAGTCATGAATCAAGTATTGATTTCATCTAACTGGCTGATAAATTTCTAAATCTATTTTAGTTCCCTTTTTCTTTTTGCAATTGTGTGTTCACCAAAAGAAAGGGAGAAAAAAGTTGGTATTAATGCTTCTTATCTGTTGACAAAACTATCCCCTCTTCATTGCCTGAAGCAATTGAACACTTGTGTCCATATTTTATGGACATATACTACATAAGGTTTGTGTGGATAACCACATACAGAAATTACCTGAATAAGAAAAAAGTCATTTTGGACAGTTACTCATCCAAAATCTTTTTCGTAACAAAACTGATGCCGACAGGAAGCAAAGACTAACTTAAACATTGTTTAATGGTTCTTTTTTCAGGTTTAATTTACAGGCCATTTGTGAAAGGGAGGCATTAGTTGTTTGGCACCCTAGCAAACAGTACAGTAGCTTACATTATCTGATACCTATCCTGAATAATTTCTGATGGGTGTAATGGTTTAATAATTATTTTGGCTTACTTATTTATTTTTTGTGTTTTGAATGATTATTTTGTCTGCCTTTGGTTTTGCTGTTGAAATTTTGTGTAAACTAAATTAATTGGCTTGCAAAGCTACCACACCAGGCAATGATGTTTTAAGATAAGGAACTCTGATTCCTGCTTAGTGAGAGTAGCTGGATAGATATAATAGCATTTTTTTTTGTATGTTAATTTCCTTAATTTTGTCTTGACAGCTGACATACTGGAAGGCCAGAGAAAGAGGAGGTTATGGGTCTGTGCACTGGGATTAGGTGTTTTGAGGCAACATGCTTTGGAGTTACTGTATAGATAGAAATTTCTTGAGATTATGGAACTTGTAATTCATCTCCACAGCCATTGCTTTAAAATGCTCTGGTGATGTGGAAGGTTACCAGAACAGAAATCCCTCTGTATAGACCCTTGAAAAAGTTTTGCAGATTTATTTTTCTTTGAAATCTGCTCAGCAGGAGGTTTTCTGACTAGCTTAAATTCTTGTCTGATAGAGGAGTTCTATCCCAAGGGCATTAGAGATGAGCATGCCCATCAAACTGGGCAGGTAGTCAGCAGACACTCAAAACTCCACTGTAAAGGTCTAAGTTAGGCAAGATACCAATATTTCTTTGGAACTGCAATAGAATTTAAATAGATTGTTATTCTTGACCTGGAAAGATACTAAGGTGAGACTTTCGGGGATTTTTGTAACCGTGCTTTATTGCTCTCTTCTGCTTCATTATTCATCATGCATCTTGCAGACTGAACTGTCTAGCTGTATTTCTGAAAAGGTGTTTGTATTCTGTGTGCTCTAGTCATTTCGTATTGATTGCAGTATATTTTATTAATTGAGTTGAGATTTCCAAAAAATGCATGGTGTAAGGTCCAAACAAAAAGTGAATTAAGGGTAGATTAACTGGTTTAAAAGTACTGTAGATTTCTTGCATAATTAAAAGGCAAAACTGGTATAAAGTGGCATAGACCCATCATTCTAGTATAGGTGATGTCTGTAAATATACAAGTCTGCCTTAATCTAAAAGAAAACATTAATAAAATAGTATTTTTAAAGTAATTTTTCATTTAAAACCATTTCTAGTTTATCCTAGATCTTGTGGTGGCAGCATGTAAATAATGTTCTGTGCTGTTTTACTCTCAGAAATTGAAAACTTTTATTAATGCATTGGGAGCATATTTGTCTCTGAAAGAAAATAAAGAAGCTAAAATTAAACCTATGGATAAGGTTTTATTGCCATAGTGCAAAGCAAAATGCAAAACTCAGATATGAATAGTGTTTTTTCTTAGAAGGTGTACATATTTTCTGTTAGGAGAATTGTTTGCTAAGGGTTTCAACCAGAGCTTTGCTTTTTTATCATTCATCTGATAGTCTTTGTAATAAAAATTTCAAAAAGTAGACCTTTTTTTTTTTTTTTTAGAGTAAAATCTTATGTGTAGCTTCAGTCAGCTGACAGTTTGTTAAACTTGGGAAGTTACTTCAGTAAAAATTAGCTTTGCTTAACTTCCTGGAAGGAGGAAGTTCTAATTTCAGAAGGTGACAGTGTCATGTTGCATGGAGACATTGGCATGAAAAGAGAGGCTCTACTCTTTCTATAGCAGTGCCAATTCGAAATGCCAGTAGTGGCACTGCAAACTGCAGCAAGGAGGACGGGGTAAGCAGGCAAACATGTCACTCCTGATTGTCTTTTTGGATGTGGAAATAGTAAAAGCAATTCCTGTGTTGGTATTTAAAGGATGAGAAACAGTACACTATGGAAAACAGTATATTCTTCCAGCTTCTGCACTTTTCTGCAAATACCAGCTTAGGAAAAAGAGACTTTCCTGTTATTACTGGCATAATGGACTAGCTGTTAAAAGCCTGTACTCTACCTCACTTTTTATTTCTGCAAGCCTTTCTAAACAGAGATTTTCAACGTGGGTGGTTGCCTAAAGCTTGGGAAAAAATACAGAAGAGTAACAAAGAATGCTCTGAGCACAGCTTTCCCTTACAATGATAATTACAGGTTTGAAATTTGGTTTTGGAAGCCTATTTGAGTTCAGACTGTAATATTAGGTAGTGCAGCTGGGTGATAATAGGAGAACATGTGCTTGATTGCTATTTATATTTGGATATGTATGTGGATATCTATAGAATATCCACTTCATTTACGTATTTAGGTTCGTGACAATGGGCTGGTGGAGATATAGTGAAGTGCAGAAATCAGTGCCGTGAAGAAGCGGCCTTGTGCCAGCTTGGAGACTGGCTGAATAGACAGTGGCAGTGACTTTGCAAAATCTGATGGTACTGAGGAGGAGCAGCTTTCTACTGTAACCTGGCTGTTGGAACAAAAAGTGCCTGGCATGTTCTTTGTGAGGATATTTTTTTTCTTTTGAGAACCAATGAACATTTCACATTTGTCTTTTGACCTGTTCTAAGGGTTGAGGACAGAAGTTGACGAAGTTGAAATCTGGATAGTTGTTTCAAGGTGCCCAGTTGGCTTTACAGGCAGGATGACTCAAGGCCACCTACAAGTACACCTGCCATTTGCCAAATGATGAATGGGCCTTCCTAGAAAATGTTTAAAGGTTATGTCACCTAAAAATAGTATGTGCAGCTATGCTCACATATGGAGGTGCTGTTGGATACTGGTGGATGTGATACTGCAGAACAGCATGGACCCAAGGTTGTCACCTCAGAGGTGTCCTTTGAGTCTGCCAGCGTGGTGTTAGAAGCAGCACAGATGTGAGGCCAGACTGAGCTGGGGTATGAACCTGGCCACATCCTTGAAAGGCCATGTAAACACTGGTAGCTGCAATCTCGGGGGTAAACCGTACCCCAGTTTACCTCACTTACCCAGTGCAGCAGTGCAAGAGGTGGCTGAGAGAAGGAGGATTGAGAATCTTACCTCTGGATATGCAAAAACAGCCATGCTCCAGCTGCCTGATGATCACAGATCTGGAGAGTTAAAAACCCTCAAGTGGCAGCAGCCAAGTACCAAGAGAGATGTGAGTTACTGTAGGAAGGAGAAGCAGCAGCAGCTGGGGTTGCCTTTCAGGTTGCTTCAGGCTCATCTTAACCTTCCAGCTTCAGCTAAGCCTTAAGTAAAGAAGTAAGAAGTATAGTGACGATTTATTGTTTGCCAGGTTATGTAACTCAGCATTCTTACTTGCAAAGTGTGTTTAAGGCAGTCAGTGTTGAATAGTCAGTGTAGGTACTCTAGAAGTTTTAAGAGTTTTTTCCTTTTTCCTGAGATAAAGTGGAAATGCAATTCAAGTTCACCAGGAGCAAGCAAACAGTTTAACCTCTCTGACAGTCCTGCTGATACTGTCTTTGATTTTTTGAGTGTTTTCATTTGACCACTTCTCATCCATCAGGGGAAGCAATGAGTTTCTCCAAGTTCATGTGTAAACAGAGGGAAAGCAGGCTATGCTGAGGTGTGAGACTGCCTCAAGGAAGGTGAAATAATATTTCTGCTTAGTTCTCTTATTGATCCATTTAATTATGGAGAAGTAATGGTTTCCTCAGAAATGGCTGCTGAAACTGCCTTCATGAGGACTCCACAAACATGCTGTACACTGGATACTTCTGAGGACTGACTCTGTAGAACAATCTCTCTGCAAAGTCTGCAGAGCTGTCCTTGTTTTCTTGGTCATCTGTTGACCTTGCGTTTGTGACCTCTTGCATGTTTGCAGCAGGTTGCGTGCAAGTAAAGGACACATTCTCTCATTTGTTCTGACGCATACTGTGAGCAGTGCCTGGCATCAGCATTTCTTTTCTGGAGCATAGCTTCACTATCCCAGTGAAAAAATAACGAAATCCATTCCTTGTTCATGTTCCAGAATAACTAGGACTAACACCAGCTTCAGCATACCAGAACAGCTCGCCTATTAAGGCAGAGTATTTTAGTAGCTTAAAACCAAATGCAATATAAAACCACACTGTAAATCATGGTTACAAGATGTGTGTTTTCATGCAAAAAGCTGTTAATGCCAAGATAGGGGAAGTGTGTTTGCTTAAGCATGTGGTGATTTTGAGAGCTCTGAATGCCTCAGGCCAAGAGGAACATAGTGTTGGGGTTATTGTGACAGTATCTTTGAACCTGTGGAACTTGTTTGTCAGTAGGCACTTGCTTATTGGGCTCTCAGACTCTCATGTGTGCATGCAGATACAGTCAGTTTCTAATCTCATGGAAATGTGGACTCTCTACTCTTCCACAAAGACATACACACGGCATTTGCAGGAATTCCTGGAACTTCATGCTGTGGTTTAATGCCAGCTGGCAACTACGTATTACACAGCTGTTCACTCACTAACCCCCTACCACCTATCAGGGATGGGAAGGAGAATAAGTGGAAAATAAATAAAACTCATGGGCTGAAATACAAACAGTTTAATTATTGAAATAAAGGAAAATACAATAGCAAGATCAGCAGTAGTAATAGTAATTGTAATGAAGGACAGAGTGAAAACCCAAGAAGAACAAGTGATACACACTACAGTTGCTCAGCACCCACTGGCCAGTGCCCAGCCTGTCCCCAAGCAGTGATTGATGGCTCCCAGCCAACTGCCTTTAGTATATGCGGGGCATGGCATTCTGTGGTACTGAGTATCCCTTTGGCCAGTTCATATCAGCTGTCCTGGCTATGTTGCCCCCTCCCCAGACTCTTGTTCACCTCCTCACTGGCAGAGCATGAGACATGAAAAAGTCTTAAGGTAAGCACTGCTTAGCAAACCACCAAAACACCAGTGTGCTATCAACATTATTCTCATATGAACTCAAACCACAGCACTGTACCAGCTACTAAGAAGTTAACTGAAACCAGGACACTTCAGGTGTAGTCTTTGTCAGTGGCAGCTCAAAATCAACCATATGAAATACAGAAAGATGTTTTTGCCAGGTCAGTCACCCTTCCTGCCTCATGTACTTCTCAGAAGATCACAATAGTGATAATGCTACTAGGCTCTGTGTGTCAGTTTGTGTTCTGCTTGTGCATCTTCCTGAAACAAGATCAGCTTAGTGCCTACAGCCATAGATTTCAAGTAGCAAACTGTCTGCTTTGGGACAGCAAACAGTCCTCTTGTTTGGGACTGAAGGGTAACTGAGTTGTGAGTTTTGGGAGATTTTGTTGTTGTTGTTGTTTTTAGAGGTGCCTCATCTTTGAGTAAGGTATAATTTTCAATGTGGTATAATTAGTTCTCTACAGTATATTAGGCACAAGACAGCTGTCAGAGATTCTTCAAGGATTTAAATAAAACCAGATGGTAGACCTTTTAAATTAATTGTTGTGGCTTGAGGGATATGTATGCCAGGACATAACAGTCTCCTCCTAGGCATGGGGGTGTGTTCTAGAGCATAATCTGTTGTCTTGTTTCCTCATTATTTGCAAACTGTGTAAGAACATACAATGGGAACATTGTACAAACAAGTAGCTCAGTGTTTTAGAGTTGGACTCACAACTCCCCTTGTTCCCTAGCCCATTTCCTCAGATGTAACTAGTCTTAGTATGACTTACTTAAAAGAGTATTTCTGTTGTCCGAAGACAAACACTGCAAAAGGTACAAATAGACAACAAAATACAGTAGGCCAAATCGTATTGTAAATCATGATCAAGTAAACTGCTTCAAAGTGGAAAGTCAAGCAGATAAAGCTGGAGGGAAGGGGAAGCTTTAGTATGGGAGTGTTCAAGAAGTATATGGAAAAAGCTCAAAGGTTGCTCGGTCACGTTTGTGTTTTTAGCTGAGTGATAAATATTTACAGATTTCACTTGCATGTAAAATCCATTTGAATGGGTTATGGTATCTGAAAACTTCTTATGTATCTGTTTGACTTCCTCTTGTTTTGGCATCAAATGAAAAAATATTAGAGGTTGCTCTGCAAGAGGTGCCTGATGAAAATGTACCTTGACTGAATCACCACAGCCAAGATCTAAGCCAAGATGATTTAAACAACCAAATTTTAAAGTTGACTGTCTTGCGCTGCTTCAGGTCTAATGTTGGGATATCTGTCTGCGATTTTTAGGGTCACCTTTAGACCTCAGCTACTTGCTCAAAAAGCAATGACTGATCCTCTAGCCTCGTGTGATTCAGAGTCACCTAGCCATGACTGGCCACACAGCTCTGCAGCTGCCTGGCATTTGTGGTTCTTACAGTCCAAAACCAAACCAGCTGTTAATCAGTGGTTTTCAGTCACATCTTCTGATTATTGTTCTTTCTTCATCAACAGTTAATTTTTTAATTTTATATTTTGTCCTGCATTGGGTGCTACATTAGGAGTCATAATGTTGGTTCTCCTGTGCATTCTGTTGAGATTGCTGCTGCTGCTGTTGCATGCAGGAAGATATTAACATTCATTACTTCCTTGTTTGCTTTATCTATATGTCAGAATGCCATCTTTTTTTGGAGGGTTTTGGTAGGGTTTGTTGTGTTAGATGGATTTTTTTAGTGGGGATAGTGGAACCATGGCTAGTGTCTGCTCTGACTCCCAAGCCAGAAAATAGTTTTTATAGTCGCTTCACTCAGATGTGTCTCATCAAATATCTGTGTTCTGTAACCAAAGCAAGGACCATGTAGCTGATTGTTAACAGCACATTCTTTTGAGAAGACTGTCGGCAGGTCTACAAAAAAAGCAAACATTTATTTTTGCTAAGGGAGGTCTTCCTGTGCCATTAACCTTTTGGGAATCCTTTATTAACTGTTGTGGTTCTAGAAACTCTGCGTACTTAAAAGGGCTGGGTACTCTTGGCTTGGCTGAATTTGGTCCCGTAGCATGCCATCATAGGTAATATATGTTACGGACTAATTCGTGCTTATGTAAAATATACATTAAATAAGTTGTGCTTGTATGAAAAATTCTTAAAGTTTTAAAACCACAAGCCGCAGCCAGGGAAAGATTGCTTCACAAATTGCAAAACCACAGATGGCAGCGGAAAGAAAAACCTAATTATCAAAGAAAAAGACGTGCTGTGGGGAGATGGGTCCTTTCCTGGTCCAGGAAACACCCAAGCGATGAATATTCGATAAGTATATACGGTCAAGATGATAAAGATGGTCAGAGCGTGCATTCCAATACCAGGATCCTGGTAACACAGTCAGCATTCATCGCTTCCCAGGAACGGTTTTGTCCAGCCCAGCACGGAGAAAAGGAGACTGCATGAATATGTGAAGTAACAAAAAGAATAAGAGAAACTCTGCCCCAGGCAGAAAAAAACTGTAAAAACTTACCCAACAGAGACATTTGTGAACAGAGGGGATCTGAAGCGGTAGAGTTCTGATCAGAGTTCACCCAGCGCCGATCCCGGGCTCGATGCTGTCCCTTTGATTGCGGCTAACTGGAGACCGAATCTCAGTTGCAAAATAAAAACTATTTTTTGATTATTAATTCTGCTTTATCATTTACTACCTATAACATCATAGAATTCATTAAATGCTTTTTAGCTGTACTATTGCTTTAATCATAAAGAAAATCTGGATAAAGGGACTGTAGGATGTCAGTCTAACTTCACCCCTACCTCAGGGCAGAAGTAGCTTAATCTAGCTAAAACCTTGTTTGGGTGTAGTGCAACCTGTTTGTTCTTAAAGATGGTCAATAATAATAGTTCCACAGCCTCAGGGGCAACTTGTGTCAGAGCTTTAACTATATTTTTATCCCTGGATATGTTTTTGTCCTTAGAAATGTTTTGCCCTTTTTTTTAAATTTTTTTTTTAGGTTATCCCATAGACATCAATGTCCCCAAACCAAAATAACTCAAACTAGCAACCTAGTCTTTCAGTAGTAAAGTGCTTGCTGTTCTTAAGAACATCTGTAAGCAGTAATTGAGTCATTTCCCATTTCTCTTCCTATTAGAATGTTGTAGCAGTAGGAGCTGGTTTCTGTGATGGCCTTAGCTACGGTGACAATACCAAAGCTGCTGTTATTCGCCTTGGCCTAATGGAGATGATCGCCTTTGCCAAAGTTTTTTGCAAAGGACAGGTTTCTACTGCCACTTTCCTGGAGAGCTGTGGCATTGCTGATCTCATCACAACGTGTTACGGTGGCCGGAATCGACGTGTAGCAGAAGCATTCGTTAAAACTGGAAAGGTACCTAATTCTCTGGGTGAAATCTGTTCCTATAAGTACTGCCACTCCTACTGTTTGTAGAGTAATAGTAGCATTATCTGAGTCATGGTAGCTAACTGAGTGGGCACCCTTCTCTTTCCTCTTGTTTTCTGAGTCTGTTGGCTAGAATGAGTGTAAAGGTATTAAAAGGTGGGCTGGTGGTGATTGGAAAAAAAAAAAGCTCGAGAGATAAGACATTGTGAGATACAAATTTAAGAATATTTACAAATAAGAACATAGGAGAATATTCTATATGCTCACTCAAGATTACTTCTGAAAAAGAAAAAAAGTCTCAGTAACTTTTTTTTTTTCATCCAGATTGTGTTGTCAGGCTTCTGAAAAGTTTATCATACCTCTCCTTTGCTTTCTTTTTTTCCTCTCTCCTGCTTAGTCTATTGAAGAATTAGAGAAAGAAATGTTGAATGGTCAGAAACTCCAAGGACCACAGACTTCTGCAGAAGTGTATCACCTCCTGAAGCAGAAAGGAATGCTGGACAAGTGAGTAAGAACAAATAAAACAATTCCCACATACCCCTTTTTTATCTCCACAATTCTTTCTGCATATTTAGTTTTGATATCTTCATAAAAGTAATAGCCAAAAAGAAAATCACCGTAATAACAGTAGATTAGAAGTTAAAATAAAAGAGAAGTGAATAGAACCTGAAAATAATGTTGGTGTAGATAGAGCTGTTAGTGAGACGTTAAATTTGTGAATGTCCTTCTGTTTGCAGAGTGTATTGTTGCCTTCTGCTACTACAGAAAAGCACAGCAAGTGTGTTTTAATATGTGAAAAGAAAAAAATGCATGAAAGTAGAACTTGCCAAAGAGACTGTGAAAAGTTGCTACATCTCATTTCATTGTAGGAAATTCATTACTTACCTCCAAGGAGAGGAGCTTGGTGATCATCTGTATAGAGTGAATGCTTCCACCACATGGATTCTAGCTTAGATATTGCAGTTGCCCTTCTTAATGTGACTTTCAGTTTGCTGTAGGTTAAAACCTCCAATATGCCTCTGCAGATCATGGTGGTTTTTTGTGGTGTGAAATTAAGTAGATTGTCCTGGCTTGGTTCACTTGTATTCAAGTCAGAACATGAATGATTCCTATAGCCACACACACAGAGTTGTCTCCTTACAAGATTAAGGGATACATTTATCTGTTCCTGTTTGTTAAAGAGGAAAAATCAGAAATTTAAAAACAGCCAGTCAAAAGACCATCCCTTGTTACTTTTTTTTTCAAAAGCATTTTTTTAAAGTCTAGTTTTAATGTATCAGCTGCATTAAATAATTACTGTTTTAATATTATCTTTGGATGTAAGGTACCTAAGTCTGTCAACTCAGTGTGCAGTTATTAATCTGACTGCAGAAAAAATTAATTAAAATGTTGGCTTCATTCTTTACTGTTTATGATTCCCTAAATGTAACTATTCCCAAGGCTACGTAGAAGTGTGCAAAAGTCAATGTTCAGAAGAGCCTTGGTAGCAGGGTTGATGCCTGTTGATACTCGTGGTGCAATTACTTTTTTCAATAGTTGTAGTCCTTGCTCTCTTGATGAGCTCAGGCCTAAGATGCATTTGGAGTTTGCTGGCCCTGAGCCTGCAGTCAGCCTTGGTACAGGTTTCTCCACGTCAAGTGTGGCAGAACTGTGCACAGTGATGTTCTCTGGGATAAGCAGCAGGACTTAGGTTGTGATTTGTAGTAGTGGTGCTTCTTCACTGAGAGGTAACTGCCAGTACTGTACCTAATGCTGTGGGAAACCTGCTTTCTCTTCCTAAGGTTCACCTGTTTTGTGGCCACCTCTCATAGTCATAGGAAATTTTGTTAGTGCCTACACATGAGCTTTTATGGCAACAGCAAATGTAACCCCACTTCAGCCCAGTACATCGTACAGAGTGATGAGTGAGGTTTCTAAGAAATGTCATTGTGTTTATTTTTTTCTGCAGATTTCCTAGTAAGGATTTTGCAATCTGTTTAGCATTGGATTTGAGAGAGCAGCTGTGTGTCTGTGTGATAATTTTTTTCCCACCAATCAAGTACAAACAAAACTCAAGTTGGTCTAGTTCAGGGCGATGTGCTGATAGCAGCATTATTGCAACATTCTGACAGCAGAAGGTATAGGCCATCATACATCGTGCTCAGTACTGCTCAACACTGAAATGGGCATTACAGATAAAGCTTTAGAGTGACTGCTGGGACACATTTCCTAAGGAGAAAGTCCTAATCCAGATGTGTTCTGATTCACTCCGAAATTAACTATTTCACCATCTCCAATGACCCTTGTTTTTTATTTCCATTGGTCAGTATAAATATTTCCATTCATCAGTATAAAGCCATGCTGAAATGTTAAATGTACTTGATAAACAGATCAATCCCTAAAATCTACCAGGCTTTGTATGAAAATTTAACTTGTCTGGGATGGACAGAAAGCAAATACAAATTTCTGTAAAGCATCTTGGCTGTAACAAACCTTCAGATTATCAGAGAAGCCTGAATAATTTGGAGGTTGTTGGAGATGTGGCCAATCTGGAAAAAAAAAAAAAGAAAAGTAGGTGTGGAATTTTGTATTTCAGAATCCAGGTTTAATTTTCAGTTCTTATTGAAAACTTTACCTTCAGTGTCTTCCTGGTTCTTTTTTTGTCATATTCTGTATTATCAGGTTATTGCTGAGAACTACTGCATAACAGATGTGTCAGTCATCCTTTTTAACCACAGATGGGTACTGCTGTAAGAACAGCCAGGAAAAATGTTTTAAATTTATTTTTTAGATCACTTTATGGTTGTGCCATACATAATGAATGTCTCAGGCTTCATTATAGCTAGCTAGGCTTCTGAGAGTCACTCTGTTTCAGAGACGTGTGCAGGTTCTGTAGTTACACCCTGCTTTTCAGCCCAGCATTTGCACCTGACAAATAGAAAAAAGAAATAATTTGTTCCACCTCTCCCTTTCCCCCCTCCCTCTCCTCACTCCTTTATGTTTTTTCGTTTAAGAAAATATTACAGAATAAAATTTACACTGTGTTCACTTTCCCCACCCTCTTTCCTCAGGTTTCCACTCTTCACAGCTGTGTATCAAATCTGCTATGAAGGGAGACCTGTTCAAGATATAATATCCTGCCTTCAAAATCATCCAGAGCACATGTAAAATCCATCAGGCTGTTGTACTAATGCAGCTTTCTGCCTTTCGAATTCGTGTCTGGGTTCATGTGGATGTAGCTGTCATTAAGCTTTGTTCAAAGCTGCTCTTGGGCAACAGGAACAACAAGAATGTCTGTGAGCGGGTGTTTGACACAGCACGCGGTGTTGGCGTGGTGATTGTCCTTTTGCTGGCTAACATGCAGCTCTTCTGAGATACACAATACAAAAGTTGCACTACATGCCTGGTATACATACACACCAAGTGTACTCTGAGTTTGCTCCTACACCATAAAACACAGTGCTTTTTTGTCTCCTATTAAAGCCTGGTCCAAAATCTGCTGGCACTCTGGGAAGAATCCCGGTGGTTTTGATCAGAGGCTGAATCAAGCGTGTAACCTTGAAATATTAGAAATCTGTTAGAACTTTGTTTTATTCTGTATACACAATTAAATGTTAACATTTTGCATGCTTATGACTATATTAATTTAAGCGATGTTAATGCAAAACAAGTTGTAGCAGTTATTCAGGGGGCTACAGGGATATTTCAATGAAGAATATTTTGATTTTTGAAAGTTGTTGAAATTGTCAAGCTACTTTGAAACCAATTTCTAAGTGAATTTAAAGTTTTTAATTACACTGTTTTAAAGGGAATATTCTAGAGGGGGATCATTGCCTCCCCTTCTGTTTTTTAATCCTTGCATTTTTGTATTTCTCCATTTCTCCCTTACTATTCCTTTGTGTTAGGCTCTTCTAGAATCCCATTCCCCAAAGCAAGCCAGAGGTGTTGGTTGACCTGGGGGTTCTGAACCCTAGAGCTTACAGTTCATTTTATTGTTTTACCTGTCGTTGTTCTTCACTGCTGCTGTTGGTTGGGTGATGAAGAATAGCCTTGGGTATCCACTGCTCCAAGTTGTTCTGCTGTGTTTTTACTTAGCTGCAAAGCGTTGGGCTCCACACGGCACTCCAGGGACTGTCAGGGAATTCCCTGGTACAGCACGCGCTTGTGTCGTCAGGGTTGTGTGCCGGTACGATGACTGCATTCATTTCAGTGCCTGCCAGTCACTGGCACGTCCACTGGGCTGTACTCCTGATCCAGCCTTCCCAGTTCTGGAGTTACTCTTTCACTGGACAAAACTTTTACGGGTGCTGAATCAAATCCGTTACAACTAATCTCCCAGAAAGCTTCTCAAAGGCATCCATCTCTTTTATTCCCCAGGGATCTCAGCTAGGTTTTTTTCAGGAACCTCTGTTTTATCAGGGAGGTTAATTTTATTTGTTATTGGAAAATTTGTGATTTTATGAGGTTTAGGGGTGGGGGGATTGGTTTGGTTGGTCTTTTTAGATTTTTTTTAAGATTGATGCAAGAGAAGATAGATAAGTAAAATCTGTTTTGCTTTTCTTAAGTGTGGGGGTTTTTTTTTTTTGTGAAATACATGCTAGGCACATTAAGAGTGGACTCCTTTTTCCAACTAGGAGACAAGGGTTGGCATTAGAATTTCTAGAACAAGACTGCCCAGCTGCTCTGAATGTTCATGCCTAACATCTGAGCAGTATCAGGACTGGTGTTCACTGTTCTCAGTGGTGGTTTTAGACCAGGAATCATGAGCACACACCCATCCTGAAACTTCAGGTTGTCATTCAACATTTGCTAAAACAAAGAGGATGCCTGGGAATAATTGTCATACTTACATAAGCTGGATTACTATGAAATAGGGAAGCTTTGGGGCAACTTTGTGTAGACAGGAAGACCCTTCCCCTTAGGGGTACCATTTTTTTGTGCTCCTGTATTGTTTTGAATTAATATTTGGAGGATCTCATGAATGTCCTCAGATATTCAGGGATGTGAAGAGTTATTTTGCCTTACTTCTGATTTAGTGCTAAACATAAGAGATGGCCGGAAGTTAAGTGACATCAGACATTTGTGGCAGTTGGGAACATCACTGGTAGAGCTGACTTGGAGCAAGCACTCTGCTTAGACGTTTAAGAGGATGTTTTAAGGTTGGAAGCACTGTTATGCTAACGCACACATGGAGCATACACTCCTCATTACTGCATAACTTTCAGTGTGTTTGCTTATGCTTTGTTTTGTTTTGTTTTTCTTTAATACCAAATTGGTGGCTTTTGCTTTGTATATGTACATATACATTCATTATATATATAACCTTTTTTTTTTACATGCAGTATGTAGGACAGTAGCATTTTGTAACATACATAAAGGGCTATATGAGCTAAATGTGGTAAATTAATATATATTTTTAAATTATTTCTTTATTATTCCAATACTACTTCTACCACTGAAAGTCTCAAATCTTAATTGTTCTTGTTTTGTAGAAAAGCTTGTATTCTAAGGCAAATCCAGAGAAAAGGTTTTTATGGAATTCTTTCCTCCAGTCTGTTACAATATTCTTTTTTTCAGACAAAAAATGAGGTTTCAGTAACTAAAATAACTAAAATACTTTATTTAAATTTCTGTTGATAGTTCACTATTTGCATTTGCTTTTTAGTGCTGGAGAACATTCAGCTTGGCACTCTGTATTTTTTCCCCCACTAATATTTACTGGTCATTCAAAGACTGTGACATGGTACTGGAATTGAATGAGACTGCTCTGCAAACACTCTGTTTTGCCTAGTACTGGGATAGTCTTACTGAAATCATTAACCCCTGTGTAAGGGGGTCATAAATTTGTAACTAATTCTTGGGTTATGAACTTCAATTGCTAAGGAAGGCATTACATTCTAATGATACTTACTCAACTTGCCCTCATCATATGTACTGATTTTGTTTAGAGATGTTGAATGTATACCTGTTTGAAGAGTTAGTACAAATAAACATTTTTGTCTTGGGAATCAGTTTGGTTTCTGTTGTCTCATTTTACAAGGCTTGCAATTAATATTTTATTCTCTTGATGGAATGTAGGTTTTTGTGGTTGTGGTGTGTAATGATAGCAGATATAAGGCTGCCATGCAAGAATATAAATTTTAAAAAGAGCTATTCCGTGTCCAGATGTCAGCATTTGCTTTCTTTCCATTAGTGATACAATTGCGTTGTCTGACCTGTCTGAAAACAGGTTCTTGTCTTCGGTTCCTTCATTTGCTCTGGGAGCCACTGGAGGGCACTGGTCGGTAAGTGGCTGATTCCCGTTCTGGAGTTACTCTGCTGACCATTTCTGAGTTTCCCGAGGCTCCTGTATGACTGCACCTGTCTTACAGTGTGTTCCTTGTATTTAGGAGATGGTTATAGTTAGCACCAGATGCATGTGTTGTAGATCCACTGGAATTGAGGGAAGGAGCTTGGTATAAAATGCCCAACATATTATAACCTCCACCCAAGGCACTGCCTTACCTGTCATCGGAGACCCTCCCGAGTACAGGGCGACAGCCACTACCTCAGCTGCTGGACAACACGGTCAGTGAGATCTTTCAGTATCACTGGGATTTCTGAGCTGTGTACCCAACAAGGTTTGTTTCTGTTGGGTGTTGAAGTTGAAAGACTTTGGGAAGTAACAAGAGCCCATTGTGCTCAGTTTTGTCAGTTTGTCCGTCAGCCAGAGGGGTGGGAGGTGTCACAAGTGTTTTTCCAGAAAAAGGAAGGTTTGCCTCTTAGTGTGGGACATCACACTGTAAAACAAGTATGGTTTTCTTGGTGACCAGAATAATGCATTGTCTACTGAAAGCCTCAGAGCAGTTAATGAAATGAGAGCAATGTCTTAATCCATCATTCATACATAGGGATACTGAGAGGAGTAAAGACTGTTGCCCAGTAAATCTGTGCCTGGTTTCATTTTCTTCCTAATTTTAAGACGGAATTTTAGCCATTAGGTCATTTCTTGTTGTACGTTTACCTCAAAATTGTATTTATTTTAAGAACGCATTAAATCAGTCAATAGAATAAATATATAAGTATCTCACACATACCATCCAAAAGGGCTTAAATTCTAATTAGCCTGAGTCAACAGCAAAGTAAAAAGCCATCACAAGAGAATTAGGATGGACACCCTTGTTTTAGGTATCTTCTTAAGGGGGTGGTGCTTTCTCACTAAGTCAAAGTGCAAGCAGGCTGGGTGTCTCTCATTGTCTGACTGCAAATAGCAGAAACAAGAATACATACAAGAAACACGGCAGACAAGTCAGTGTCCAATGGCCTCTGCTGATAGTTCTTCATAATGCTCCCAGCCTGGACTTGTAAGCCTGGAGTCATATGAATGAATTACATAGATTTCACAGCAGTGAAAGTGGATAATGCTGAAATAAAATGTCCTGGAACACATGGCACGTCATATTATTAGAAAGCGTAAAGCTGTTTCGTTTCTGCCTGGCTCCTGGCTGCATGGATTTTTCTCCTGTGATTTGGCATGAGCTGATAGAAATCTGAGCACTAAAAGGTAACACTTCCATTTTGAATAATGGATGTGAAGAGCATCTGCCTTCAATCCCAGCATGTGCAAAGGAGAGGTGTTTGGCATTCAGGTTAAATGAAATATGGTTCTCTCTCAGTCTGTTCTGACTTGATTTTAGGTCTCTGCTTTGAGTAAGGACTTTTAGATACTCTTGATCTGTCAGTCTAATCCTGCTCTTACTGAAAACAATTACAGAACTTGATTTTAAGAGGAGAACAATAGCGTGACACCCAGCATAATGTTTTCTTTGTCAAGAGCTCCCCATGTCGAAATTGAATTTACCTGTTTGTTACATTTACCTGTTACTTACAGTATCTGTTTTAGGTTTAGTGAAGGGTTATTGTAGGAACATTGGGAACCATTTGTTGATTATTTCTGTAAGTTACTATGTGAATTTCTGATTTTCTGTGTGAATTACTGATTTTAAAAGTATGCTCTTCCTGTAAGTTATGCTGAAGGAATCAGTGAATGATAAATAAAGTACTGCTCTGACCTGAGCAGTCCTGATTGTTTGGGTGGATGTAGCTGCCGCAGTCTGCTCAGTCTAATCCACACTGCCCTCTGATGTTAGCATTGCTGTTTGTTGCTACAGTGCACGTTTCCTTTTCTCACCTGGATGAGAGTCATGTAGTGTCCTTCACCCTACAGCTTTTCTTCATGCCTGTTCCAGCTTCCTTCTCGTCTTTGTGTAGCTGTGCCTGTGTGTGCTGTTTTGTAGTGACCCTTAAGAAGAGTTCTTCATGTCAGAAGGTGGTGGATGTGTGTACATGCTCACACATGCTCATTTACACAGGTAAACCCCTGCTTACCTTGCTTTTGAATGTTTGTGTGCACAAATAAGCCTTGTAAGGTGCTGGGAATTTTGCACAGATTTTAGCAAGGCTACCAAGAGGATTAATGTTCAGCTGCCTTTGCACTAGCTAATGTCTGTCTATCCATTTAAAGCTGTCTGGCTGTGAAGCTAGAGCACAGATTTCTTACAGCCTGTCCTCAGTGCCTGTGATGGCAATAAGTCAGGTTGGGGTAATTGAAAACATTGCTACTGTTTCAGGGGAGCAGTATCACATCCATACTGCCAGTCCCTGAAGCTCTGAAATGCCGTGTTTGTAAAGAATAGTACATATTTCACATTCAGGTGAAAGTAATAGTGACATTAATTGAAACTAGTTTGCCCTTTCTTTCTCCAAATCCGGGTTTATTATAAACCGAATTCTTGTCATAGGACCATACTTCAGCTCTCAGCGTGATAGATTTTTTCTGTATGATTTGTGTTTTTGAGGACTTGGTGAGTATCTTTCAGTTTGATGATTACTGAGCACAGGCATGTGGTAGGCTCAGAAAGTACAGCCTTGGGGATTTTCAGTTTGCTCTTTTGCTATTTAAAGGCTGGAGAGAGCTGGAAAGCAAGCCAAATCTGTTAGCAAGCACTGGCTGAGTTCCTGATTTACATCATTTTAAATACTAGTATTTGAAATGCAAAGTCAAACACAAGCACTTGCATCACAGCTGCTCAGGACTGTGAGGCTTTTTTTTTTTTTTAACATGCTGTTCTTTTTTTATGGTACCCACTTCCTGTATTGTTGCATCAAGAAATAAACCTCCATGTATTGTGATCTATGCTTTAGGAAGCTCTAAATACTTGAAAGCAAAGTGAGCACAAAGCAAGCTGCTCTGTACTGCGATTACTGAGCAGAGCCAGCCTTGGCTGTGCTTGTGCTTTGGATTAAAGCCCAGGTTTTATAGAAGTATTTTTAGTGGTATTTTTAAACCAAATTTATATTTTTTTTCTAATTTCCACTTACTGTGCAGATTTGCAGTGGAATGTGACAGAGATGCTTTGGGTATTTTGTTGTTTCTGGGCTTTTATAAATGTAGATGTCATCAACATAATTTTCTTCAAGCTAGGTGGTAATTGCAGCAGCACTTGGTCATGCCACTCTTCCATTGTCTTTGTTTAGTCTTACTCTCCTGTTTTCTTTATCTGCATTTTTTCAGTCTGTAGGCTACTATAGATAAGGAATACCTTTCATTACTCCAGAGCTTTAGCCAACATGGAAGAAAGGATCAGCATGCTGCCATGTGCATTTAGCCTTGTCTTACATTTGATGCCCAGCAGGGAGGTTAAATGGAATAAGGTCTTCCAAGCTTTCATACTCTTGGGTTTAATCCTTATGCCACTCCCATCTTTATTCATACGTTGACTGTTTTAAAATAGCAGAAGCTGAAGCTGTTTCTTAGTGGTATTTACTGGTGCAGTTGCTCAGTCTGCTTTAAGTCTCTAGAGTAGGTGATCACACCAAGATCTTGGTAGCTAGCAGTGATCTTTAACCCATCACTGCTTAAGCTTTGTGACAAAAGCTGCTTATGTTGATTCTAATGTATTCCTGCTCTGGAGCCAAAGTATCCTACACTTAGGTGTAGTCTACCTAGTTAAAATACTCACATAATTTTTCCCCCTCAGAAATTTTATCTCCATTATGAATGACTATACATTATTCACAGATGCATTAAAAAACTGGTAATTCAGCTCCTTGAAACCAGAGGAATGTGCAGTTTCCAGGTATGACAATTTCCGGGTGTGGCTCTTCTTCCAAAATACAATGTGGTTGCCTTGACAAGGCTGGGCAAGGCTAGAGCAGCAGAGGTGTTTGCTAGCAGGCACAATTAGCTTTCTGAAAACAATCAGATTAGAGTGAAATGGGATTGCACTGCAAACCCTACAGGTAAGTTGTTTTAAGTGTTAACTTGTATGTACTATGTGTGGAGAAGAGAGGGGACAGAATGCAAAGTATTGCATTTGTTGGAACATAAGGAATGATCCTAAGTCAGTTTTAACCAGTGCAAGAGATGGTAATACTAGAACATGCCCTGCAACACAGAAAGAGTGAAGACAAAGGTGTTGAGAGTTGACTGAAGCCCCTTTTGGCCTGTCAGTCTGTACTTCATGGTAACAGTGCAGCAGCATTCCTTTCAAAGCTAAAACCTGGAAAATGTCTCCTCAGAGAACTTTACCAGTTGCTGAAGTAGAAGAGAGATTTCACAAGCACACTTGGTATTATCAAAATGCATAGAGATAAAACCATTGCTATTGAAGTTCGCTTTCCATTCCTTGTATTGTTTCTACAAGCAAGAAATGGAAAATTAACATGAGAAAAATATGCTGTTCATGCGCTATAGACAACTTATACAGAGGAAATATGCACTTCACTCACTTTGCTGTGGGATCATGAGAGTTCATGAAAATGTGATGATGGTCCTGAGAAAGGCTGGCAAGGAAAAAAGCTGCAATTTCCTCGGGGTTGCACGTACTGTATTTAACAAGTGAGAAGTAATCAGAAGTGTTGGTTACCTCCTCATCAGTTTGTGATTTTTCTCAGAGCTAAGCTAAGCAGGATTAGGTCTGACTAAGTAGTTAAAGATAAGCCCTCAAAGCAAAGCTCCTCAAAATGCTCTTCCTGAATTTCTGAGGGAATTATCTTCCTTGTATTTTGCAATTGCAAATTCAGAGCTAGAAGTGGGAGCCCTAGGTAATAGGCAAGGTAGCCATAACCCTGGCTATTAATGTTCTTCTGTAATCTTAAAACCAAATAAGTATAGTGCTGCCAGCAGCTCTGCCCTGTCATCACCAGAGGTTGAGGTTAAATGAAAATAATTGAGCAAGAACACTCCAGGTACCCTCCTGACTCCAGATGTAATTTTATTCATCTAATATAGGTGGGCTGGAAATCTTCCTGCTTGCTTCCATCTGAGAACATGCATGTTGTACCCAAGCTCTCTTCCCCAGCACAAAGCCAGCATCACTGTTTTGGGCTTTTTTTTTTTTATATTGCTACTGTAATCAATCCTAAAGTGAAGAGTCGTGGATGTGGTTACATGACTTTTGAAGAGACATTAGTGTGAAATGACCACATTTAGCTGGAACCTGTCTCGTCAGCATGTGGGCTGGATCAGGAGAGCATCCAAGGAGCAGTGAGCAAATATTGGGAGGTATGAACATCTCTGTTCTTGTAATGTTGGGACAATAATTAGGCCCAGAGTGCATGGACAGACAGATTTTGGGAAACAGGATGGGAACACTTGAGAAGCTCAGCTCAAGGTACCTTGTGTTAATTACTGAATTAGACTAGGCTGATTTAAAACTCATTGTGTTGTAATGACTAGGAACTCTGCACCAGGTAACCAGGCTTCACAGGAGTCCTCCTTGAATGCCTCACTAAAAATGAGAATGTGGTTTATTGATACAGAAGTTACATGGTGAATATAACTAGTTAGGGAACCTAAACTATTCAAGGCAGCCTACTTGAGTCAGGATAAAAGCATTTCAAGTGGACTGTTAGAAGGCAGTTCCTCGTCTGCTGACCTTGCTGGACATACCTTAAGGAACCAGTGACATCATTCCCTGGGACTGCTTGCTGTCTGCCTGCTTCTGTGTGTTAAATTCACATTTTAAAAAAGGATATGGATGCACAGACAAAACTTGAACAGAAGAAAATGTTTAATATTCCAAGTCTGCTTTCAGTTCTGAAGTATTAGTCTTATCATATGATTTATCTCTATTCAATGCAGTTTTCTTGGGCATACCTATTTCCAAGTATTTGTGTGGCTACACAGAGCTTTGGAAAGATTATTTTGCTTTCAAAAGAATTATCTGTTTTGAGATAATTAGTAAAATGTCTTGAAATCCAGTAGGCAAATCTCAAGAAATAGCTGATCTTCAGTTTAATAAGGATTCAGAGTGTTTGGGGTTGGTGGTGATTTGGGTTGGCAGTTTTTTTATGTTCTGTGCTGCCTTTGAATGAACACAACTTACTGCATCTGCTTTAGTCCAGTATTCTTGACTGATTATAATGAATTGGTGGGGGTTTTTTGGAACATCTTAAGTCAGGGGATTCACTACCACACACACAGGGTAAAGGTAGTTTCTCTGTGTAGTGATCATGGAGAGTCTATGCCTCTCTTTGTCATTCATCTTAAAAAAATCATTTTTAATTGCATTAATGAAGAACTGAAAATTAATGGTTTCTTTAATTAATGGCAGGAATCCACAGAGAGCAAGTATGGGGTTGTAGTCCTTCAAGTCCTGCCTCTTCTTCACTTCCCCAGATTTGGAGGTGGACTTGAGCTGTATCACTCACACTCGGATGAGGGAGACTGAGGAGCTGCAATCTCTCCCTTCCCCTCTCCTAGAGAGGCCTCCCTTTCATAGCTCCCTTTCTGTGCTCTTATAAAAACGCTGTGGAATACTTGTCCTTGTAGTAGAGGTGTCTTCACCAGCATTTTTTTTTCCTTTTCTATGTGTATTTTTTTCTTATCACTGGTTGCCTTACACCGGGTTGCTTTATATATTGCAGTATTTTTGCAGGCTGGAGGATGTCACCTATAAATCAGCAGCTGGTTAGATAGATACCTTGAAATAGCCATTGAGGTATCCCAGTGTTGTTCATTGCTATTGATGAAGACAATTTGTGAAATCCTGCATTTCAGCACTGATGAACTGATGTAATCCACTTACTTGTGAATTACATGAAGAAAACCTTCACTAGTAATTTCAGACAGCCCATAAAAGAAGTATTCTAGCACCAGAAGGATACTTTTATGCAAGAAATCATAGAGTCATAGTTTTGACAAGACCTCTAAGATCATTGAGTCCACCTGTTAACCCACCACTGCCATCTTCACAATGAAACTGTGCCCCAAGTGCCACACCCATATGTTTTTTGGAACATTTCCAAGGATGGTGATTCCACCATTTCCCTGGGCAGCTTGTTCCAATGCCTGACCACTCTTTCAGTGAAGAAGTGTTTTCTAATATCAAATCTAAACTTCCCTTGGAGCAAATGAGATTTCATCAAAGTGATACCTGGTTTAAATATATCATTGCTAGCTTCAATATTTTTCGTTGCACTGCCTGCTGGAACAATGAATCATGAAATGATGACCTCCCTCATTACTCCTTCACTGAAATAGCAATCATAGCATCACTTAAAAAGAAAGCCCAGCAGTTTGAAGCATGACTTTCATTTGCACACACTGATACAGCTTGTTTCCTGGGCCTCTGATTGAATCCTTGTGAGGATGGCAAGTGAGTGATTATTTGATTGGTATATTCAGAGAATAACACTGCTTTTGTAACATCATAGATTTGATCTATTTAGTGACCGCTGTTGTTTTTTTCTAATAATTTTCTGGATCTGTGAGACATGCTTTTGTATGCCTCTGTGTGTATATATATATATTTATAAAAAATCAGATTTTTGATGTTCTGAGGAGATGAAGCTGTCACATCCTCATCTTCATCGTCTCAACTGATCGGTCAATTCCAGGTGAACAGAGGAAGGTTACCAGAAGATATCAAGTTCTTGTAAATGCCAAGAACGTGCTAACTGAGGATATGCTCTCTGTAGAAAGATCTACGTGGAACAGATTGCTCTTACAAATACCCCCACTGCAGCCAGCACAACCAATGGAGTCTGGACTTCTCTTGATCACTAAGGTGAGCCAACCTCAAAGCTTATAGGAAAAGAAGCTTTTTCATTGTAGGGACATCTGTATAATTAAAAACCTCACATCATAATTGGCTCATAGTTAGCATTAAGCCAGACATTTGCAAATATATGATGGATTTAATTCACCTCAATATCAGTAATTAGAGCCACATCCATCACAGAGCATCCTCTACTTACTCCAAATCTAGTACTGCAAACCACAGGGCTGTGCCAGTTCACATGGTTTAAATACCAGGGATGCCCTCAGCAGAAAGACTATTTTAGCTGCACTATGAGCTGTTAGAAAAATCCTTCGTGGTATGTTTTTCTCATCGTTCAAAGAGCTTAGCCTAACTCCTATCGGCTCTTCTCCCAATCTCCTAAAATCCCCAAATGAAAACCTTCCTTTCTTCTAAAATTCTCTTTTCCCTCACTGATCGAGGGAAGAAGTATTATCCATGCTCAGTAGCTAGTTAGCAGGGTGATAAATGACTTGACAGGATAAGCTTTCTGAAGACATGGCATAAATGGAATAAGCCTTTGTTCTGAGGAAATCCCAATCCCTCCAAAAGGCAGCCCATCATCTACCCCTTGAGTCCTATAGTTTCACACCATGCACTGTTCTCACACAGCCCAAAGGCTGCAATTTTCATAGAAAACGAAGTGAATTGAGAAATTTAACTAAATTTGTCTGATTCATTTAAAAATCCCAGCAGGTTTTACTAGGCCAGCAGCAGAAAACACACTCTGTTCCACATAAATACATGCAGTCAAAACAGAAACGTATTTCTCTCTCCCCTGTTTCTTCAAACTCCCGCTTCTCTTGCAAAGGATGTTTTTGGGAAGCTAGAACTGGAGGATTCATTAAGTGCCTTGCATCACCGCAGGTATTTTTTCATGCACTGACACAAGACCTACCAGGTTTCAGGAGCTTTGTATGCTGGCTTTTTGCAACACTTTCTGTAACACTAATGCTCTGAAAGCGTCCAATGATTTATAGTCATGAGCAGTATTCTGTATATCCTAAAACACTGGTGCCTGCACCTCTGTGTCCTGCTTTGAGTTGAACTTAACTGTGTTTGGTACTAGGGAGAATTGTTTATTTGCTTTTGTTTTGTTTCAGGGTTAAGACTGCTCTGTGAATAAAAACATCAGGGTCATTTTGTTCTTTGTTGCACAGAAGTTTTTTGGCACTTGTCTAAATGCAGATATAAAGTGCTGATTTGAAAATACCAATGCTGTATTGCTCAGCTGCTTGCAGATTTCAGGCCACTATGTGGTGTACTGTGTCCTCTGTTAACATTTTCGTCTCCTGTTAATGGATAGATGTCAAATATCTGTACTCTAACAGAAAGGCTGTGTCAACCAGCATAAGGAGCAGTAAAACATCTGCCTGCACTTCTCTGCCTTCTCCTTCCACTGTTGTGTTCCCCAAGATTTAGGTCAGTGCCCTGCCAGGCTCAGTTCTCTTCTCCTGCACTTCAGCCCTCTATGACACTGTGGCACCTCACCCCAATTAGCTGGCCCCTTTCCCTGAAGGTCCTGCAGTCAGCCCACTCACTTTTTAACTTTCTCTGGATGAGAATTTTTCCATCCTTAAACCTTGCAGTCCATCTGCATAAAATTGATTCTCCCTGTACAGCAGTTTCATCACCAGTTTTCATTATCCAGACAGAGCAAGATTCATGAGATCCTTTATTCTGCTGCCACTCCAGGAGATGTGTCAGGCATTGGTACTGCATGTGTACTATACAGCTGGGTGACTAGAGTGTTAACAAGACTGACATTTTATGGAAATAATTGGAATTAATTTCTGTGGTTTCTCAAATCATTTGGGTCATCTCTTATCGTGTTCTGTATAATAAAGACCACCAAATTTGTCAATGTAAGTCTGGTAAAGAACACATTTCAAATAAACCTATAGGTTGGAATTAGAGATATAAAATGGTGGAGAGTTTAATGTTTTATTTAATAAATCCTTCAAGTAGCTAATCATGCTATGTGAAAAGAAATACATTCAAAAAGCAGCAGCAAGAAAACCAATTTCTTTTAAGTCTGAATTTGTCTAATTTCAGCTTTTAGCCATAGTATTTGGTTAAGTTTTTACCTGCCATCCATGTCTTCTCTCAATGTACATACACACACAGCAAGCTCAAGTGGCCTCCTCATAATTTGCGATGAGGGACACTTTAAGTCTCAGGCCTCTGTCATGGTGTTGTACCAACCACAGCAGAGCTGACTGTTTATTATTTTATTTAAGCCTGCAAGCAAACTGAGTTGGCTGTGAACTCTCTCCTTAAACTTGGATGATGCTGTGATGAAACCATGGTAGAATTATACAGTCTTTCGTTAATTATCTAAAAACAAATATGGCATTGACAATTGTTGAAGGTGGTATTTTCCTCCAGCTGTTTTGCACTGGGCATGGATGCTGTATAAACATTACCTGCTGTGATTTGCATAAACACTTAGGCAAGCACCACCCTTAGCAAGTAGAAAATGCACATGTCTTCAGTGGAAGTGTTTATATTCTCAGTGATGCAATCACTAGTATGTGTTTGCTCCATAATAATATTTAAAGGTCTGTGGCGGACTGCTGACCCTAATGAAAGTATTTATGAGTGTGCCTCAGGGACAGCCTGCCTGGACGTGCTCAGGGGCAGAATCAGCTCCTTCCTCACACAACATGACACCAGACGCTCTTGAGTATTGGGGTGGCCTCTGATTTGCAGGTGTGAGAAGGCACAGCCAGCAGCTGTGCTTGGGGCTGTGCTTGCAGGCTCACTGGAGAGCGAGGCAGCTGGGAAGCAGCCTGGAAAATAAAATGCAAACATTTCTTGCAGGTGCACTACAGAGCTGAGGCCCCTAAGTATGAAAACCACAACTCCTGTTCTGAGAAGATTTGTATGGAGACTTCACACTACTCACTACAAACTCTTTTTAATTTGTGTGGATGTGCTCTCTGCCCTGAAGTTAAGCACATACATTCAGAGTGCAGGGACAGTGTGTTCTAAGTACAAGTCAGCTCTGAAAGAATAAGCAATTTTTCCTAGTACAGTATCTGTGACATTGTTGTGTTGCAGGGCTGGGAGAGATCTTTAGATTCCCAGAGCAGATAAAACAGCTGGTGAAAGCCTAATGCAAAGAAAATACATGGCTTATGTACCCTCTGCTTTCTTTTCTTAGCACAGTCTCTATCACCACGCAGTTTACTTAGTGTCGTGGGTTTCAAAACTAAAAAAAATAAAATCTAAAAGTCAGTATGTTACTGTTCCCAGCACAGAGTTAATTATCTGTAGGGCAAAATATGGTGTAAGATGGCTTTCTGGCAGGTAAAATGACTGTGTGTCTACAGTCAGGACTTAGTCCATATAATTAAAGTAAACTTCATGTACAGAAAGAAATATTTGTGATAAGAGGAGTACAGAACATATACAGCTAAATCCTACCTTTTCCAGCATTATGGTAGTAACAACCACCTGCTGATAAAATCCCATGCACTGTCATTACTTTGGTTGTTGTTTCAATTGGTATTGATTTTATGTTCATTAATTTTAGGTGCCCAAGCTGCAAAACAAAACAAGCCTCGTGTTCAGTAACCCCATGTACAAACAAAGATTCACTATGGATTTACCAAATAATGGCCATTTTGAAAATATGGGCATCTCATCTATTCTCTCTCTGTTGCAGCAACATTGGAAGATCCAGGTATCTCAGTCATGAAAACCATATTTTCTTTGTGAAATATGGATTCCTACACAGAGACGTTTGCCTTGATTGATCATGTGCCTATGACACATGTTACTACCAAAGCACAAATCAAGTATTTCTGGTTTGGGTTAGTATAAATCAGCTTTTCCATACAGTTGTAAGCTGCCGAAGGGTAAAATATGTTATAAATTACTTACTTGAATACTTTTGTAGCTCAAAGCCTACACTTTGCTAATTCTGAAAAGCCATTAGGAAATTTCCAATCATTTCTTGATTTAATGCTACTAAAAATATCTCATCCTCAGATTATTAGCACAGTAGGATGTCGAGGGTCAGAATATTTGTCCTGGACATCCGACATAAATCCCTGTTCCTTATGCAAGACCTGGGTTTCACGGAAAGTTCCCTTCTTGATCTCTTCAGATTAAGTTTCCTTAGCTTTCTTAGTTCACTTAGGTGGTTTAAATACAGTAATTTTTTTTTGTTTGGACTGAAACCTGCTAATAACCACTGAAAAATCTCACTCATCTTTTATATGTTAACGTGTTTTACTTACCTAAAAAATAGTCTTAATGAGTTTGACGTTTGAAAATTCTAGGATTTGGGAAGGGGGAAGGGAAGCTCTGTTTCAAAACCAGAAAAACAGTTCAGGAAATTCCAGTCAGTTCCACTCCTTGGGCCTGTGAGTCTACTTTAATTAGCACTTCCAGCTGGCCAGATTGTTGCTAAAGAACGTAGTTCTAGAGAGCTCGATCAGTAATGTTAAAAATGTTGATACCTCAGGATTTGAGAACAAAACCAGTTTAAATGGAAGACTCTGTTAATTAGATAATGAGACATTCAGGAATAATCCCTTTACTGAGAAACCTGATAATGCCTTTATCCACTATTCTGCTTTTACTAAAACATTTGCATTCACCAGATTGCATATTTTTCCCTAATCAGAGTTCACTTCCTTATAGCAGTTGACAAATAAGAGGTTACAATCTTGACTGCTGTTTAAAAGCCTTGCCGATCCTTCCCTTGAAAGGTTAATTTAAAATAAAGAAAATGGGCCACCTTATTCTCTCTTGGTAGTTCTGTAATAAAGGGTTGATTGTTCAAGCAGCAGCATTCAATTATTCTGTTTCTGATGCTATCTACATGTAAAAAAATCTAGCTAGGCTTAGCTGGTCCCTGAAGGCTTTCCAGTTCTAGCCCTCAGTACAAGGATGCAAAACAAAAAAAATTAGAGCCTCACAATTAACATTCAAAATGTCAAGTATTATGTTGTCAAGTTAAAGAATTAAATTTACTTCCAGGAATATCAGATACAGAAAAGCTTCTGGAGTGTTTACCCATTTTTTAGTGAAACTCATTCTTTGAATACGTTTGCTGGAGAAAAATAAGCTAACCAGGGAAGTCAGAGTAGCAGCCAGTGTTCAGAGAAATTGCCCACAAGTGTAGCCCTCCAGTTCTTGTTGATTTATTCATGATACTAGACCTCTACAACAGACATTGAAATTGTACAGTATATTAATATAGCTGAAGCAGAAAACAATTGGCTCCCTATCTGTGTTTTTATTTTACTTTTTTTTTTCTCCCCTACAGGAGCTGGGATGCTCAAACAACAGATGTGCAGACCAAAAGCAATGAAATGTATTACTCTGATTCTGATGGCTGAAAGGAAACCAACATTGACCCTCAAGAGTTTAGGGTATAAACAAAGAGTTTTAGAATTATGCATGTACACTGAGACCAGTGAATAACATCTTGGAAACATGGTAAGAATATATATCAGTGTAAAATAAATCAGCTCTCAAAGGGAAAGTAATGTGAATGGCTCAAACAACTTTGAAATTAGTGTTAATTTTGATAGCGGCATGAATTTTAGCCCCACATTTCCTCACTTTTACTTACTGATCTTCTAGGTGGAAAACTGAAAAGACAGGAATGTCTCAGAGGGGAAAATCAATGCTGTTACAATGGATCCTCACAAACAGCAACAGGGGCATGGCAAAGCTGCTCTGGCATTGGAAGGAACCTTGGCAGAGTTGAAGAATCAGATAAAGCACTTTTTACTTGCAAGCCAGTTGAAGCAGGCCTCCAGACAGACCAGTGCACAGGTGTGTTCTGTTCCATTTAAAATATCAACTCTTCTTTAAAACAATGATAAAATAGAAACACAAAAAAAACCCACCCCATAATCCTGTTAATGTCACAAAAAAAAAAAAAAAAAAAAAAAAAACAAAAAACCAAGGTTTTGCCAAAAAGTATAAAATTCCTTGTTTCACGATTAAGGAGTTGTGTTCAGTGGTTTGAGTGTGTATTAATGTGTAGTAATGGTCTGGTTTTTTCCTAAAAAAAAAAAAAAAAGATGCTATCTGTATATCTTATCGTGTTAAGTGACAGGCATCATGTTCTGATGACCTGCAGTTCATGTTTGCAAAACTGTGCCACATTTCTTCTGCCATCTTAAATAAAAAAGTCACCAGTGTCTAAAACACTTACACTGAAAGGCTTCATCAAATTGCATATTTTGACCTAATCAGAGTTTAATTCTTTTCCTAGTCAGAGTGTAGAGTGTAGAGGGCACGAAGGCTCCGCAGAGCCTGAGCCAAGATGCACATTCCAAGAAGCCCATGGAGCCTGTACTGTGACACACTTACACTGTGAGAGGAGGCACAATAATGCACAAGAACAGTTCCTTTGGGTAATTCATGTTTCCTGTATTTCTGGGAGAAACTCTCCCATACTCCTCCACCTCCCTCCCCAGCTTCTCCAATCCCTTGCTGAAAGGTAATACCACAAAATCCAGCCTTTGTTATCCAGTAGGAGAGCAGCAGTAAACAATTCAAGGACAATAGCCACCAGACATGTGGAAAACACTTCATTTTTACTGAATGGCCACAAAATCCTTTGCTAATTAGAGTTCCTGAACGTTGAAAATAACTGTAACCTGCTTGCTTATTGTTGAAACCCCATGTAGTTTGTGGAATGGAGGATCTCTTTAGAATCTCTTAAAAGATCCAGAAATGTTTGGATTTTTTTTTTCTTTTTAAAGATGACACTTCAGACTGGAATACTGAAAAATACAGGTTAAGGAACAGCTCAACACTGCCAGGTAGTATAGGTCAATAATGACTTCATACTTTACATTTCCAGTGACTTTTAAAAGTATTTTGCGTTGTTCAGTCTCAGGTCATTTGGCAGACCCCAGCAAAACCCCCATTTCCAGCTCTGGGAGGGCTGTGTTAGCTCCGAGACTCCTGTCCCTGCCCGCGGCACTTGGCGGCGGCTCCTGTGCGAGGCGATGGCAGCCAGTGGGGACAGCCACCTGCGGCACCAGCACGGCTCCTGCCAGCCTTTGCTGCCCGCGGAGCCAGGGGTGACAGCCTGGAGCGACGATGACGGCCGGAGCATGAGGCTGGAGCCTCCAAGCTGCGGCACAGACACCAGCGGCCCAGCTTGGCTCCTCGGCCGCACTGGAAGCAGACGGGATCCCAAGGGTATGAAAGTCCGCGAGGTCAGGAGATGGTTTTGAGGGGGGACGCGCTTTGACCCTCATTCCCGACCGCTGGGTCGCCAGTGTCCTTGGGAATGCTGTCGATCTCTAGTACATAGGCGATTGCCCCCTCAGCGCTGTCCCGCCCCGGGGGCAGCGCGGGAGGGCTGGGCGGTCTCCGGGGCGGGCGGACCCGCCTCTCTGCCCGGGGCCGGGCGCCGAGCACCCTCCTCCTCCCCCGCGGCCAGGCGGGGGCTGCCCGCGGCGCCGGGGCCACACAAAGCGGCGAGCGGCGGTGCCTCCGCGCCGCCCGTCCGGCGACAGCCGCGCCACGCCGCGCCGGCCATGGAGCCGCCCGTGCCCCCTCAGGAGCAGCCGCCGCGCCCGCGCTCGCACACCGTCACCACCACCAGCAGCTCCTTCACCGCCAACCTGTCGGCCAGCTCCAGCACCCTCGCCTACGACAGGGAGTTCCTGCGCACCGTGCCCGGGCTCCTCATGGTGACCGAGATTGTGAGTGCCCCGGCGGCGCGGAGGGGCGGGGGAGCCTCGGGCGGCGCTGGGGTGAGGGGTGGGGGTGTCCCTCAGCATCACCCCGGGGCTGCCCAGGGCCCGTGCCCGCAGGTGGAGCGCGGGGGAAGGACGAGCCCACGGAGCAAGAGCGGCTCTACGGCAGGGGCACAAATGTTTCCCGCCTGGAAACTGGAAAAGCAGCGCAGGGCACACGCGGTCTGTTCAGCCTCCCGTGGTATCTGCGGTATCATCACGGCCCGTAGCGGAAAGACGAGTTTTGGCAGACGGGGAACTGAGTTTTGGAGACTTTTCTGTAACCACGTTGGTTGTGCTTTGCACTTGATAGCACACGAATAGTCATGATGTGGGAGTTAATTAAACAATTCATCTTTGTTCCCTAGATCAAAAAAAAAACCCCATTTCCTTACGCTCTTAGTGCTTAGATACACCTGTGCGGAGTGGGAGATGAACTGACGCCTTTTGGGTTTGGCAGTGCATTTGGTTTTTGCAGGTAGTCCACAAGGTGTAAATGAACATGCAGAGGGCCAGGCAGTGCTAAATTCAGTCACTTGCCTTAGTGGTAGGCGGTGAACAGCACGACGCCAGGATCCTTCTGCAGGCCCGTGTGCCCTCAAGAGTGTTGAGCAACAGATGCTCAGCATCTCCTCTTAAAAATGATCTGTTTAATTCCATTCATCTACACTATTAATAATTAAGAGTCTTAAAGAGCTGGCTGCCCCAACTAACTTTTTGAGTTTCCTGTGTGAAGCTTTTGTTGTGCTGAAGCTTCAAGGATTAACTTATCAGACCACATTCGTTTTCAAGGCTTGAAAACATTGTGCTTCACCAGAGCGGTGGAATGGCTGTTGGTTTGCTGACTTCAAAGTTAAAATAACCAGGCGAAGCTTCAGGCTGATGTGTGATGTAGGACCTCTGGCAGGAACAGTGCCACTGGAGAGAGGATGCACACTGACATGCCAGATTGCTGTGCAGGCCAATAGTGATGAGACTGTGAGGTCAGAGCTGCTCCCAGCTGGTACCCTGTGTGCCAGTGTCCTTGGGAATTCTGTCGATCTCTAGTACATAGGTGATTGTAGGCTTGCTTTGGCTATTAAGTACAGGAGATGCTTCACTGTCAAAGGTGTGGTAGATCTGTGAATAAATAAGTTTTTGAAATAATAGCTGCTTTCTTTTCCACTCCTTTTCAGTTAGTAATTACAACAGAGTAATGTACCTTTCTTGTGCTTTATCTGCAGAGTGATCCCACTGTAGATTGTTACAGAGGTGCCCAAGGCTTTTCCCGAGCCCTGCTGGAATGTCATATATTCATCCTGGCTGTGAATACTGGATCAGCTGCACTCACATTGAGCTACATGGCCACAGGGCATGGACAGGCTCTTGCTTACTCTTTGTTGGAAGTGTGCCCTCTACTTTGTGTTGACAGGTGGTATTGTGCAGCTTACCTTTCTAAACAGTGATGGTGCTTTCTAGGGGGATATTGTTTCCTCTCAGCCATTCCTTATTCCTGGGATAATTGTAAAATGTAAAATGAGCAGTTCCTGGCCAACTCAAAGGAGCTAATAGAAGTCTCTAATGTAGATTAACTTTTACTGGTTTGCAATGGTGTATTTGAGAGAACAGAGTACAGTTCTGATATTAAGTTGAAAGGTGTAGGGCAGGTCCTACTGATAGATAGTGTCTTTAAGGAAATACTTCTAATTCTTAACTCCACTTATTTTAAAGCAGCTAGAGTAGCTGTTCTTCCCTGAAATTAAAGAAAAATATATTACTGAAGACCTTTATATGGAATTAGCTGAAAGAACCCCAGTTACTAAAATCAAATAGTGAGTTTATATTTGTGTGTATATATATATTTGGCATTGGGTTTTGGTTAAACATTTTCCACCAGTTCATTATGTTGGTTGGTTTTGTTTTTGGTTGTTTTTTTTTTTTTTTTTTCTGAGAGAAAATGTGCTTTAACAGAGCCTGACTAGAGATCCCAAGATCTCTACTTCAAAACTTGTTGTGCATATTCAGCAGTATTGCAGCTGTGTACCCTAAATCAGCCTGTTCTGATTGTTGTGCCTTGCCTGCACTGATTGACCCTTCAGGATATTTCTGACCCTCAGTACTGGTGCCCCAGCTTATAGCATGATCCTTCTGCTAAGAATTTGCAAACCTGTAAATAAGACCAGCATGTAATTCAGTCTCAGGAGTTTGCAGCCTGGTAGATCTTTTCCAGTCTGAGCTCTAAAGGACAGCTGCTGTGGTAGGAGCATCCCTTTGCTTCTGGTGCCCCTTCTCTGGGACACCTGTGACATGGACAGGGAAGAAGACTGTTTTTAATAATATCTGCTGTCAGTGCAGCTACTCATCTGCCAGATCCCATGTCCATGTTAAAGCTGAGCTAGGGGCATTAAACAATGGTGCTAAATGCTCTGAGAGTTTGCACTGTGGGGCTGCATAAATATTTGATTATTGCTGCTGTCAGTCAGCAATGTGCATGCAGCAAGAGGGGTGCAGTCTGTGTCTCCTGGCTCTGAGACTCTACTCTCCCCTCTGTGTAGGCAAAGGGCAAATCTGTGTTATTCTTTGACCAAAGAGAAGGGAAAAGCAGAAAGTTACCACATAAATGAAATATTCCAGCCCCTTAAATGAAGGATCTTGATCAGGTTTTGCTCCCACGTCCCTAATTTGCATACTGTGAAGATGAATTAACTGCTGTGTGGATTTCCATGCGTGATGGTAACCAGCCTACATCTGCACTGAGACTGTGGTTTAATGGCACAGTAAATTCAGCTTAACACTTCCTACTAAGAGATTCTTTGTAGTCGTGCAAAGCACTGGTCTGCTATTAACTCAGTCTGCTGTTTCAAATTTGTTCAAAATGCGTTAGCTTTACAAAGACAGCTTTTATGATGGATCAGGTATTACCCATCCTTTATGTAGCTGCTTTAGAGCCTGTGTAAATGTGGGATGAGGCTGACTGTGCCTATTCAGCACAGTCTATTCAGTAATAGAGTTATGTACCCAAACCTGGTTCAGCTTAATTCTCTAACGGCTTTTGGTCTAGCATTGCATACATGTAGCATGAATGAGCTCAGAAATGCAGCCTGAAGTGTAGGCTAAATTACCTGGTGCTGACAGATTTCCATTGCCTTTGATGTCTGCCTCCATGACCAGAGCAGGTGCAAGGTTTCCTGCCACTCACTTGGAAAGAACTGGGGTCAGTTTATTTCAGTGGAAAAAGCAAAATGGAAAATGGCACTGGGTTTCTGAGAGGCCTTTGGAAACTGGCATAAAACATAAGGCTGTCCAAAGCACTTATATACAGAAGTAGTGGTGCTTGCTGGACAGGGCAGGGACTTCTGACTCTGGAAACTTGCATTTACTGGCCTTAGTTGGCCACTGACTCTGGAAGTTAATTTATCTGCATCTCTCTGACTTCCCAGAATGTCTCATCCATTCATGGAATATATGTACTAATCTTTGTAAGGAGCACTGAGATCCATTGGTGAAAAGTAGTATAGAAGATGTAAGTGGTGTTACAGAAAGTCTTTAAATGAGAAAATGAGATGTCAGTTGCCTGGGTTGACACGGAAGTGAAAATACATCATATAAAATAATTGATACTGATCCCTACAGTGTAGCACCACCAGTCCCCCTGGAGGATTTACTGTTTCAAAATGAGCAAGTATAGCAATTTCTAGAGATATCTTTTGAGTGTTTCTTTTCTGTAAAATGATGGCCTAGAAAAGCTATGTTTATCTTCCTGGGACTTTTTGTGGCCAAGAAAAATGATGGCTACTGATACCTTCTCAGAGCTTTAAATCAGCTTCTCAAGTCAAGCATTATGGATCACTTTGGGGACGTGAAGAGTTTTGTGGTTGCTATGGAGGTAGTTATAAAAATATTTACTTTCTAGCAGGATGACATTGATCTCTTCAGATTGTTGCTTCATACCAGTGTGGTGCTAGATGGAGCCTCTTGTAAAACTTGCACTACTGATTTTAAGGCTTGTGGTGGCTATTTGACCTTGACAAAAACAAAGACTTATATAGCTTGGAAAGGTTTAGAAGGTTGTTACTCTGCTGCTGCTGCACATGAGATCTTGTGATGGTGTAAATTTTAGTAAATTGTACTTACAGTTGCATTTCTTTATGCTGTTCTATGCACATTATTGTTTGAAATGCCCAGAATAAAATAGATGCTTGAAACAGAAGCCTGATAGGAATTCATTTACTTTATTAGCACCACATAAAATTGTGGTTCAAATTTATGTTTCTGGACAATAACAATAATTTTGATCACTGGTTCATTATTATTTTTCAAATGTTAGACCTTTGAAGGTTTAACTCATAAAGGAAATATTGTTGACTTTGTTTATTCTAGTAGACTGGTGACCCTCAGAATATTAAATAGACATTGAAAGTTAGGTCAGATCTAAGATATTGAGGTTGCCACAACCAGAACAACTGGAAATGTGCACGTGTTTGTTCAACAGACTTTTCACCTTTGTATTTTTCCTGGGAGATGCATCAAACTCATCTACAAATATTAAATTGTTAAATTAGCTCAGCAATAAAGTCATATAAATGTTAAGAAAAACAGAAGTAATATAGAAGGAATGATCTACTGCGAGAAAGCTAAAATACAAAAATTGTATTTAAAGCTCTCCTTGCATTTAGCTTTTTCTTTTAGTCTTACGGCCTCTCTGACTGCAGTTCAAAGTTTTATGTATATATACCATCCTCCCCCTGCCCTCCATTTCTTGGAAAAGCTCAGAAGAATAGCTCAGAAGCATGGAGGGAGTTCCAAAGAGCCTCTTTCCTCACCTGAGTGGCAGCAAGACTTTCTCTTCTTTTAGGAATAGTAGTGATTTTTTTATTTTTTCTTATAATGTGATTTTTACTCCAATCATAGCATGTCTGCTTGCAAGTAGTTGACAGCACTGAGCTACCTCCTGACATATTGAACAAGTGCTTTGCCTGGAGGAGATTTACACAAGCACCATCTTAATATGATTCACTTTGAGTTACTGAATGGAAAAAAACAAATCCTGTAGTGACCAGTCAGTCACTTCATCCAGCAGCTTCATGCTCCTATGCATGAATAAGAAAACACACAATATAAAGTCTCAGCTCTCTCCTTTGGTCTTGATCAGACAAAACTCTCGCTGAAGTCAGGTTTCAGTTCTTCCTTTCTTAGGTGCTGTTGTTCCACTGCTAACCCTTAGCTGTCTTTAGTGTACTGAATAGACACCTCTATATGATTTCCATCTTCCCTTAGGATCATATAGTTATTTAAAGTTCTGTTTCCTGTAAGGTCTTTGGTTTCCTGGACAAGATCAGGGTGTTTCCTTGGGAAGAGAGAACTGTTTGGGGGATACAAGGAAATGGAACCTTTTGAACGTGCTCCAAGTGATGATGAAAATAGTATTAGAGCTAAAATGGTAGGAGGATGAAAATGCCTCTTAAACTGAATGAAGATATTTTACCAAAGGTCAAAAATGCAAAATATTCTCAGTACGTCAGAGTTAAGGTACAACACGTATGAAATGTCTTTATCTCTTCATGAGAAGAATGCTTTAAAGTCATACTTAAACATCTACTTCGTTGTTGGGTGGATAGTGAATATAATATAAATCCTCCCCACCCCCGCAAACTCTAGAAATTATTTTTCTTTTGTGCCTACAAAAATTCTTATGTGCACAAACTTAATTTTAAATAAATAAATAAATAGATCTTTGGGGGCTTCAGTGGTCTGTGTCTGTCTGGTAGTGAAATGTGCAGTCCTCACATTATTCCTGATATAGGCAGAGCTTCCCAGGTGCTTCGCTTTAGCATGATGTTGTGGCTGGGTGTGAGTCATGAGGGTAAATGCTGAGGGGACCATCATGGTCTGAGGACAAAAGTCGATGATACAGTTGTAAAGAGACTGTGACTGCATTCCTGAAAATTGCCTTTTTCCAGATATGCACAGGAGTCCCAAATCCCTGGGTAATCATGCTGTGGGAAGACAGTGGTAATGCCAGATAGCTGATGGAGATACCTGATGAAGGTGGAGACACCTGATGGTGCATCTTGTCCTAAAATGAATTGAGATCCTGGACTTGACTGTGTCTCTTTTCTTTGTGGTTATTCATTTATGGTTCAGTTTGGATTGTTGGTATTTTTTTTTTTCTCCCAGTGTGTTATATTCTTTTTTTCTCTTTCTGCACTGTCATTCCTGCTCTCTGTTTGTAATTATTTATTACACACTGTTAAGACCACAGGTTAGAGGATCTTGAAGTAATGTATGCCTATCTAAAAACCCTTGTTTTCCATGCAGGTATGATGAAGAGGTGTATTTGTTGGCAGTGTAGTAAGAATGTGAACAGGAAAAGGACACAGAAAGAAGTTGCCTATGGGTCACACTGGATTCTTACAAAATCATTAATGGCCCCCAGGTTTTTGAGTCCATTAACAAAATGCTGCTTCTAGAGCAAAAGCAGATGCCTTTCACTCCCTGCCCTTTGGATGGGAGTGCTCCTGTGTACCTGGGGAGCCCACTGATGTGTCTGCTCTGTTCTGTGCTCTGAACCTCCTGTGTAGCACCAACAGGCAGGGTTGGAGCAGTGGTGCCTCAAAGATTCTTCTTAAAAATTGAATTCTCAAAACCACAGAAAAATTCTCTTGGGGACTCTCAACCCTTCAGAATGGGAAGTGTGGAGGGAATGATGATGTTTTGTTCTTGTTAGTTGATTACCTTCTCATTCAGCCTACTGTTCTTTCCTGTTCTCTTCTGGGAATAACAGTGCCATAGATTTAGTTTATAATGCTCATGTAGAAAAATATGCATATATATATATAGACATTCATATGCACACATACGTTTATATATATAAATAGGTTTTAGCTTCATTTTATTTTGGATAAAATACATATTGTATTGTGTGATATTTCCACACTTTTTCCCCTTTGAATTCCAGAAAAACAGCAGAAAGTGTGTCCTTGCAGAGAGGACCTAGCTCTTTTTTTTCTAGTGCCAAACAGCAAATAGCTTTTAGCATCCATCAGGCCTTTGGCAAGGTAGTTCTGTTCCTGTGGCCTGAGCCAGTTCCCTATGGAAGCTGCTGGCACTAATTCACCTGCCTCTGAAAGGACCAGATCAGGTATAAGGCTCTTGAAACTCCAGTGGAGGAGGGACTGAGTAAGGAAAGAATCAAGTCACTGCTTTCAGTGGCACCTGGGACTAGTCCAAGGAAAGTTTGGTGTTATGCTTATGTTGATGAACTTAAAGAGGCTGAGCTCTCGGTTCTACACGCATTAATATGATATCCAGGCTTTGCCAGACCTCTTCACTGCGCAGTCTTGGATAATTCCTGGGTGTGACTGCATTTTTGCCAAGCTAGAGCACAATATTGAGTGTTTACACTGACCATTTCTGCAAGCTATGGGTGTGCAGATGACACTGTTGCAACCACAGGTTTGCTGAGAGAAAAATCTTCAGAGCAAAACAAAACCAGCTTCAACAAATTGGTATTGTTAGAGGCATGCAGTCTGTGCAGTTTGTTCTGGGCAGCCACAATGTTTCTGGTCTGATTTATGATGTGCTAAAATCAGATTTTGTAGAACTGAGACAAAGTAAGTAGGTGTGGTAATAATCAGTAAGGTGTCAGTCTCTGGATATATCATAATCTAGTTATGAAGAATAAATAAATTGAAAACATCCCAAGCAGGACCCTGGAAAGAGGCCATGTGGGGAAAGCAGCCTCTCTGATCATACTCTGGTAATTGCTTCTTGTCTTTAACTGGTAGCCTAATGTGCACAACTTGAAAGGAAATCTGTCAAGAACTTCTGCTTTATACTGGAAAATAAGAGCAGTTTGTATCATCAGCTTTACATGTGGCTGCTGTGTCCAGGTCTGAATTTAAATTCAAGGTGACACTGTCTTTGCACAGATCCTCGAAGTTGTGCAGCTGCTAACAGGCTCCCTTTTTTTTATCTTTCTTGGCTTTTTTTTTTTTTTTTTTCTGTCTGTCCCATTAATATATATTTTAGCATAGGTTCTCTGCATTCAACAATAATGGTATTCCAAAGGCTTCAGCTCCTATGGTAGGTAGTAGCTGAATGGGGCAGCATGGTTTTGAGACAACTGTAGGTGAAACTTAAAAACTGAGAGTGTTGCAGGCAGGAATTCAGCACTGAGGGACAGGGGAAGAGGTTTAAAAAAAAATCCTCTATCAAAAGGAAAACATCTACAATGTGTCTTTAAAATGACACTTCAGCTGATAACATCGGCTTTGGTTGTGCCCAGCCAGAGACAGCCACTGTAGGGCAGACTGACAAGGATCAGGCGAGGAGAAGGTGAGTCTGTGGTGATGGCCTGTTACTACTGCTGTAGGTTGGAAAGCATAAACAAATGCACAGTTGTCCTTTACAGGCTCAGGACACAACTGTGGTACATGCTGGGGAGAGTGATGCTATAATTCAATCCTTAGTGGGGAAAAAAACCCAAAAACTGTGATGTACCTTGCTATCAGGAACCCCATGTGCTGTTTCAAAGAGTTTGCATTTGTATAGGCACTTAATAATTAACAATTTTAAAACATTATTATGTTATTAAGGTTCTGGAAATTAACAAGTCCCAAAATTAGTTTCACCCTGACAGTGCTGGTTTTATACTGAATTGTGTGCAGGTACTGGAATCCAGTCAAAACCTGCTTGATCATGTTGTTTTTATCAAGAATGGTCATGGTCATTGCACAAAAGAGCTTTTCTAGGCGTGACTGGGATATTGTGCACACAGCATTGGAGGAAGTCATGTTGTGAGTAAGGAAAGGGATTATTCAAAGGGAGAGGATGGTCTCCTGGCTGATTGCTTCCTTGGAAAATCTGATTTTTATCTTCTGCTTGCACCACGATGTTCCTATGGGATGCTAAACAAGGCAAGTAAGCCCTAGATTTCATTGTGTCCACTCTATTCCTTGTTTTCTGAATCCCCAGCTTTGGGTCTGAGTTGCAGAAAAAACAATTATTCTCAGATGTTTCTGAAAGTCAGTAGGAGCTCTGTGTTCTAAAGATGCAAAATGCAGTGCCATAATAAATGCTGTGGGAAAAGAGTTTTCCAGAAATTTGGCAAGAATTGTCTTTTGACCCTAATATTAGTGCACTGTCTAAAATTGGGATAGCATACTACTCTATCTCACAGAGATGTGTTTAATAGTTTATTCATGGACTTGTGGGGCAATACAGATAACACAGTGTTTTTCAAGAGCCCAAGCAGATGCAAAGCTCTGAGTTGCAGTTCTGCAGGCCATGGAAGTAAACAGGCAGAAAGCAAAACAGGGGGAGGCATTAGTTCTGAAGGAGATTCTCCCTTCTGTTGCTCCATGCATGTGGTGGTGTGGAGAAGGGGAAAGCGTGTGGTCAGAAAATTATAGGCTATAGCATAATGTATACTTAACCAAGGATAGAATTAAGATGTGTGAAGAACTCGTTTCTGGAAGTGTTGCATACTTAGCTGCAAGTATTTCAACATGTTTGTCCCTCTCTCTCGTCCACCCCTCTGCCTCCATCCCAAGTCCTAATTTTCCATCTCTCTTCTGTGGTGAGTTTTTTTTTTTTTTTTTGTCTCCCTGCCTCATTTCTTCAAGCCCTCTTGTCCAGCAGTTCAGGGCAACGTGCCAAAGTCCTGCTTTGCATGATTTTCATCTGCTCTTCTTCAGGCTTGACGGAGAAAATCAACATAGAAAATGCAGCTCCTATGCTAAAAATTTGGCAAAATGTTGTTTTAAGAGAGGAGGTGTTGAGCAACTGAAAGAACAGGCTCTGCTCAGCACGACATCCATCTTTAATTATTTCATAAAGCTATGGGTGGACAAAACTATGAAAAATATCATAGTATTTTAGTACAGTATTAGAAATACTGATAGTGATACAGTGATTTAGGTTGTTGGTGAATATTGTGACATGTTTTGTTGTTGCATTCGTCCAGAATACAACTTTTTCTGAAACAAAAGGCATAAAACAGGCTGGACAGAGATGGATTTTTTGAGACCAACCACAATCTTGTGGTGATCTCAGTGAAAGATGAAAAAGGCTGAAAAGCTCTTCAATAGGTTCAGGCTGCATGGAAAAGCAAGGTCCCTGCTGGAATTTCTGATTGATGCTTCAAGGCCTCTCTGTGTGCATAAGCCGTGTTCATTGGACTGTGCAATACAGTCATAACAGTTACTGTCAACAGTCATTGCCAGTTGACCTCCAACTGAAAATATTTCCCCTTTCCCATGCTGTTACTAAGATATAGCACAGTACAAATCAATATATTAATTAGTGTTCTTTTTATTTCTCCTAATGCATGGGGAGAAGTTTGGATGCCAAATAAAATTCCTACTTGACAGAAAGTCGGTTGTCATTGGGAAACTACTGTATTTAGTTTTGGAAAACCACAATCCTTATTTTACTCATTTGAGTACATTCTTACAGTGCTGGGACTTAACTTTAAAATGCAGTGTACAAGAGGAAAGTAATGACCTATGACTTCTGTTGTGGTGTGTTTGCTGTTTGAAACATGGGCATCCATGTAAAGATGTATAAAACTAATCTTGAACGTACAACGCAGGGCTGTGGAACTGTAATTTAATGATGAAACTTGCCGTGAGTGCAACAGTGATAAACAGCTTATATGTTACTAGGTACAATTCCATTGTTCCATTTGGTATATTGAAAAGATCTTCTGTTTAACTTCTCAGCAAAAATGGTAGGAATCTTACCCAGGAGAATGAGGTTTCCAAGCAGTTTTTCCCAAACTGGGGATTTCTTCCTAGACTTTGGCAATCATGAAACGTGACCAGACACTTGTACAAAGACCTTGACATTCTCTTTATGCAGTAACAGACAACTATCTAGCAAATGTTTGCCTGAAGTAAGCAAGTCAAGACAACGTGTTAAAGGTGAGATGGGGTCTCTTGTAGTGTTTTACCAGCTCAAGTTAAAATTAAACTGAGTGCACAGCAATAAATGAAAAGGAATTCTCTAAGCTTGGTTACATCTAATTTTTCACTTTCTTATTAATCTGTACAGGTAATACTAGTATTGGGGGGGAAAAATGAAAAAACACAAACCAAAAAAAAATCCATCTCCCCCCCAAAAACTCCAAAAAACCCCAACCCACCTTTATACTATGCCTGAAGTAATTTTCACTCTAAAAACTGAGCTTAATTTCAAAATTCCTCTTCAATTTAGGTCTCAGTTTAAAAACATTGCAGAAAAGTGAATTTAAAAAGAACACTTAATTTTGACTTGTGTTGGTTGGTGCTTCTGTAGATTACATGGACAATGTACACAAGCAAGAAGATGACCCTGAGAACTGGTGCAAATACAGTCTGGATGAGTTGATGGGAAAAAAATCAGATTAAGATCTAATGTACACAAACAATATTGTTATGAAGAGAAGGTTGTAATGAATCAGGTCTTGATACTCTTAAAACCTGTTGTGAGTTTCCCACTGACTTCTGCCATCCCGACATATCTGCGCACGAAATGAAGAGAACATGAAAGCCAACCTGCCGTGAAGCCTGTGTGCTCTAATCAGCGCTGGCGTTGTTTGTCAGGCTCCTCAGGACAGCAGCTCCTTTCCGAGACTCGTTTCCTCTCCTCTTGTTAGCCTTTGGTGAAGGGCGGCTCTGCTGCTGCTTCCGTTCAGCGCTGAAGAAAAGGGTATGCCCAGAAACTTTCCCCACTGCTTTCTTCTGCCAGGGCCACGGATTAGTCTGATAAAAGAGATCACCTCCCTTAAGACCTTTCTTCTCCAGTCCGCCTGCGTGGAGCACTTGCTGTCAAATTTGATGCAGATTAGGAGGAGCCTAATTAACAGCTTTTACCATTTTCTTGTTGACCTGTTGTGCTAAAATTGATTTGGGAGAATAACGGGCACGGTTAACCCACTTGGTACCAAGATTACCCCAAAAATTCCCTGTTTCTTGTTCACAGTTTCTTTGGCTTGAACATCTAGCTAGCTGATAGTTGATGAAAGGAGAAGCTGTTCAGATCCATTGCTTGGACATGCTCTTTTATAACCCAACTGCCTAATTTATGTATTTCTTCAAAGCTTCGTATAATCATGTATCCCACAGTCACAGGCCGTACCTTATTTTGTAATGAAACACTGATCATTTTTTTACATCCACATCGTGATTCTATTAAATCCTATGTGTCAAAACAGCTCAGCATCACGACTATCAATCTAAATTTGTTTATTCTGTACAACAGATGGGTTTGTCCCATAGCTGTCCTGCCTTATCTCACTGGATTATCAAATGGTATATGCCTTTTCCTGTACCAAAGACAAATTGCTGTGGATGCTGTGCTCTTCCTTTTCCCTTTGTGTGAACTAGCAAAGCTCCCAGCTTGTGATGTCTTTCAGTGCCTTAATTCCTTTTTGGTTTCTTGGTTTTATGTGCTAAGACCTGTAATATTGTTGGCAGTAGGAGATTACACTACATGCCTCTGTGTTTGTGCACATTTCATCATAGCGGGCTGAGTTTTCAGTGTGTATGGATGTGAGCATTTTGATACAGCAATAATTCATAGTTTGAAGAAAGGGATATCTGCAAAGTACTACTTTTTTGTACTACTTTAAATATATGCATAATTTTTAAAAAATTATTTTAAGATTTTTTCCCTTTTTGATTTGAAACTAGTAATATCAGGCTTTGCAGGGAAAACGTGCTAAGTATCTCTGACTGCACACAGAGTTTTTGATCAAAAAGCTGCCATGTCATTGTACAGGCTTTCCCTTCCCCCCTCAGTGGGAAAACAGGAACTTCTGAGGGGGCAGTAAATAGCTGAAATACTTAACAAAGAGCACTTGAACAAAAGGCTGGTAACACCTCTTTATTGTATCTGCACTATTGTCATTCTTTGGAAGAAAATATTGAGGAGAAGAAAGCCGTGATCCAAATCTGAGGAAATAGAAAGGGGAAAAGGTGTGGAAGTTAGCTAAGTAAATATAATTTAGTTGATTGTGTATATTGGGATGCTATAATATAAACAGCACTGCAGGAAAAGGCTTGGGTTTTTCAGAAGAGCCATTTGGTGGGAAGGGCAAGCTGTAAGCTTGCATAATGATATGGAGGCTTTTTATTCAAAAAAGCTTGCAGTCAAAGATATTTTCAAAGTGTTTCTCTCCCAAAGCAAGCGCAGAGCACCCCCTCACTCTGCCTGTAACCCCTCAGCAACTTGGCTGTTGCTACCTTAGAGCTCTCCTCCCCGTAACCTTGGTGTGAGTGCTGCATCACTTGCTGCTCAGGAATCACAGCTCACATGCAGACAGCCTTCGACAAAGCCAGTGGCTGCATTTTTGGATATTGGTACTTTCGGCTGCCTGCACCACGCCAGCAGCTGACTCAGTCACAGCTCTCCCCTGCCTGAGCCGTGACGAGCTGTGACCTGAGCACAGCAGTGGTGGCTGACTCATAAACTCTTTGGTGGTGCAGTCTGACAAGGTGACTGCCCTCCGTTTATCTGCCTTTCTCATCACCAAGTGGTCGGTGCTCTGGGAGCCTTGTCCTCGCCTCTCACAGCTCAGTCTGTGCATGGAACTGTGCCCTGGGACAGAGCTGGTGTCCCGGTCTGCTCACTGGGCTTCGGTAGTGCAGGGGATGGGTGGAGGCTGGCTGGGATGGAGAGCAAGCAGTGCTAACTCAGTCCAACATTTTGATGTTGTGCTGAGGAGATTTCCCTGAAATTTAGAACAAAGTTCTAGCCTGGGCTAGGACTGTGGGCTCACTTTGCTAGATCAGTTTGGGACTTGTACCAGCTTTCGGTCCAACAGCATGCTTGTCTCCCAGAGGAAACTGCCCTGCTGACAGAGGAGCTGGAAGGAGAATGTGTGAGAAATACCTTACCACTAAGAGGTGTAATTGCTCTAAACACCTTCAGGCATGCGAGATTCATTAATCCATAGTAATCCCTGTAGTTTGTAGCCATCTGACATCTGAGCTGTATTGGGAAATCAGATTTAGAGGAGAAATGGAATCAAAAATTCTTGAAATCCCAAAATTTATTAGCTGTATTGTGGGGACAGTGAAGCATGAGGGAATGCAGTGAGTGCAGCAGCTCTTGGCATTTCTGTGTTTATGCATTACGGGAGGCAAATACAGAATTTCTGGTTTCAGACTGATAGCTTGTAAGTGCAGACAGCTGACAAGGTCTCCATGCCGTGCTCTTGCTGTAGTTCACATTCTAGCCTGTGGTGATTCCACAAACCAGTGATTTGTTTACCTCAAATACACTGAGCATTGGAGTGCAGTAACTGAGGAGCAGCTTTGTCTGCAGTCACCCTTGCAGGGCACTAACCTCTGGCACAAAAGCAGAGCAAACATCTGAGGGACGTTAAATCATTTCTGCTCACATATTTAAATCTGGATAAGCCAATGGATTGAGGGGAGTTTTTTTGCGTTGACTGGAGACTTTTCTTGCACAAGAAAGCTGGCATTTGTCATCAGTTGTTCTGTTCTTTGTTTACATAAGGCCCATTGAAGCAGTTGGAGAACATTATACCCTGCCCCACAAACAGGCATGTATACTTAATTTATGACTTTGGTCGTTTGAATTTCGAGTGTCAGGTATCCCACAGACCTTTTTACTTTGTTCTTTTATGCTGCATGCACTGCTTGAGTATGTATTATGGAGAGTAGACAGGCTGTGGGAAGTCCTTCAGGCTTGTGGACTTTTTTCTTCAGAACCTTGAAAATAAAGTTATGGAGCTCAAGAAAAAGGAGTTCTCTAAAAGCATGACTGATGTGTAAAGTTGTTTTACTTGTTTGGCCAATTAATTTTTTTTTTTTAATTTGGCATTAATATTTTCACTTGTATATAATTCTTCACTCTAAAGTTGCTTTAGTACCCTAAAACTCTCTGCAAAGCATTAAATGTGGAACAGTGATAACAAGCCTTAAATAGGCCTCTGTTGAAAACTTAATTCTGGATTTAGTCTTGATTCCTTCAAAGTCATCTCCTTCTACTACTACTACTACCACAAAAATAATAAAGTAAAAGATAGAGCAGAATTTAAAAACCCAATGTAGCTTGTTGCCAGAAGCAATGCTAGTATTTGTGATTATCTCTTGTTCAGTTGTGTCTTGTCAACAATTTTGAAATATGGCCCTTAGTTCAAAGTTGTCTTTGATATATTGGTGACAGATGGACATTTTGGAAAAGGACATGACTTGAAACTGACTTCAGAAAAATTCAGATGAGAAATGGGGCTTGGTTTTTTCACCATTGAAAGCAGTAGACATTATGGCATATTTTTTTAAAAAAGAGAAGATGAATTTTATCATTGCAATGTCTGTGCCAGGGTGTCATCTCTTTCCAAAAAGCATGTTGTAAGTTGAAATCTTTATGCCATTGGCAATGTGGCCAAAATGGTCCTTTCTGACAGTGAAATCTTTGAACACAAATGCCTCCAGAACAGGATATGCAAGTGTTAAATATTTATAGGCATGCAGTTCTTCTGTGTTGTTATTGCTAAGTGTACTCAGGAAAGAAAGCAATTTTGCCACAGAAGGAAAAGGATTTTTCATTGAGGTGCTTCTACAACATGTGGATCAGTCTTTGTAAAATCCTTAATCTTTACCTAAGAATGTGAATCATAGTCCTTAGGGTTGGATTATTATTCCTGGGACTCAATATAGAAGTAGTCAGCTTCTCAATAGGCAGGCAACAACAGATCTGAATGCAGACTTCTTTCCTTATCTCTTTATCATCTTATTTTCTCCTCTTTTCGTTGGGTAAAGGAAATTGTTTCAACTTTTGATGACTAGAAGAATCTATCTCACAGCAAGAAAAAATTCTGTATTGTACAAAATCAATGTTTGTGGTTTTCAGCTGTGGAAATTAAAAGATACTTTAAGTGTAAAAGTTTTTTTGAATGAGCAGTTAAGGGTTTCCTCCTGTTTAAATGGATGAAGAATGCAGCAATAGATTTTCATAGCAGGTATTCCCTTTGAATTTTCCATTGCATCATATGTTGCTTTATGACTCTGTGTCTTAGCTATAGGGCAAAATAATATTCCCAAAGCAGTAATAAGCTTCCTATTTTAATGTAGCAGCTAAGACTTGTGAAACAATGCTGCATGCCCGCTAATTTTAGGTATCTCTATTTACATGGCCTAACAGGAAGGTGGAGACGTAAAAATAGCAACAAAGAGCCAGTGACATTATTAATAAAGCAGCTGTATACAGCATTGTTCTCTTGTAGACAGCATTTAAACAAAGTGAACTACATAAATAATCATTTATAATTCATAAGGTAGCCATTGTTAGGAATTCTTCTTTAAAAATAATTCACCTCATTAGTGTAAAAACTATGGCAAAATTACTTTTTTTTTGTGGATGTGTACTTCGTGTGCACACATGCATCAAATGTTAAAATTAGCTTACAAAATCATTGCCATTTATTGAGAAGCTGGTATTTTTCTACCCTCAGGAAATATGTCCCTTCAGGGGAGATGGGAAGGACAATAGAGTGCTGCAAAATTTCTTTCAAAGGAAGAGTTTGTATGTCCATAGAAGAGGCAATGTCAAGGTTAAGACTTTTCATGTATGTGATTTTATTAAATCAGAAGAACAAATCCTGTCATCATGCTCCATTAAGAAACAGTAGTAGTTGTAGTAATAAAAAAATAGTAAATAGCCACATTGGGGAAGACATTTTCAGACAGACACAAATGGCCCTGTATCTTTTGAACTCAGAATCTGCTTCTGCCCTTTTCCAGTTTGAATAAAAAAAAGAAAAAGTAAATGAGATTACAGACAGTTACTGCATTTTTTTTCCTAGTTTTTCTGTACAAGGACAATAATTTCTTCACAATGCACTTCCCAAAAGCAAGAAGCAAACATTGTATTCAGTGAACACAGCAGGTTAAGCCTCACATTTAATTTGTATAAGTGCTTTATAAAGGAGAAATAGTATTTAGAACTCAAGGACCATACTGTGGTCTCCACCTCCAGAAATATGCCTCTACTGCTTGGCTTGAAGTAGTCCTTCACAGGAAGGACTTCTCAGGAAAATTCTCATATGTTTGTCAACCACTGCATTTGTGTAAAGGAAAAGGAATATGTTAAGCTTTTTGTCTGCCCCACCCAAGCTTCTGAGGTGGAAGGGGGCAACTTATCCCAGAGTTAAACTGCAGCTGCACTCTGGAAGTCCTTTCTGTCTTGAAAAGAGATGTGAAATTCATCATCAGCTGACATTCTCAGTGAATGTGAGGAAGCTTCTTCCTTTGTCCAAATCTTAGCTTCATTTCTCAAAACAAGAATTCAAAAAGCTTGCCAATGTGGTTTTCCTTTTTTTTTTTTTTTTTAATTTAAATTGCCTCAAAGAAGCACTGCAACCTCTTTTGAGTCCTTCCACCAAGTACCTGCTGTTCCTGACAAATGTGAGCTCTCAAATCTACACATAAATTTGTACTATGAAGATGTAAAATTTAAATCAATTAAATCATTTGACATTGTATGAGTGCAGTGATAGGTCTACTCACAAATCAACTCAGTAACTTGCCCCTGGATCTCCTGTGGGTCACATAAAATTTATTTTTACTTCTTTACCACCTGAATGGGAACATGACTGTTTGGAGGACTAAACTGAGTGTTAGCTAATTCTCAAAGAAATCAGTTACAGCTTCTACTCAGAACTCAAAATGTATTAATATTTGAACATTAAATAAAAAAATCATTCAGCCTTGTAGTTTCACCAATCTTGATTTATAAGCAGGCTTTTGAAAAGGAAAAATTATTGGAATATGGAATTTAATCGCTACTTTTATATCTGAAGGTGTTTGTACTGAATCTTCAAGTTTTTCCTCAAAAAGCCATCACCTCTAGAGGCTGCATAAAAGAAGCCACTAGGAAACAAAAAAATACATATCCTCTGCCTTGTGTGTCCCTGTGTGACTATTCTACTTTGTAATTGTCTGCTTTAAAATTCGTACTTGAAGGCGTGTTTAAATGAAAATTTGCTCAGAAAGTAACTGAAAAGGCAGATTATTTTTTTATTTGATTCTAATGTGCTATTACTTTACATTCTCCTTTCTCTGCTGCTGAAGGGCAAAATGCAGTTGCAATTCCAGTGAGTAATTCCCAGCTCCATGATACTGCGGTGTTTGCTGTAGCAGTACCACTTCACAGTTTCCTGACAGGGCTGGGAGGAGGCAGTGAATTTGGAATCAACAAACAATTCTGCACAATATCACAGTGTTTCTCTCTAGGAAATTCTAGGTGGTGGGAGAAACCCCTGCCACGGCCAGGCCTTGCTGAAGTGGAAGGAAAAGGGAGTGGCAGCAGCATTCCTTTCAGTAGCATCCCTCGGGATTGTTCGGTGAGAGGCCAGGCAGTCTCCTCTCCTTGGTGTTTAGATGCTCTTGTCGACCTTTAGAGATTGAGCACTGTGGAGGTCATTGCCTTGCACTGTCACCCTTCCAGAGAGGGGACTAAGTGCTGCTAAGGTCAGGCTGCTTGTCTCCAGTAGCGTTTTGTACCACCCCTCTTTATTTTCACATGACACTGTGGCCCCGATGGAGCCACTGATAGCAGTAACCAGTGTGGTCCCAGCCAGCTGCAGCAGCTCTGAGCCTTCAGGTCTTCCTCCTGCTGCCCATCTCGCTGTATTCTGCATCAAGACACTTCTTTCAGACTAGAGGATGTGAAAGGCACAGACAAGGCTGTCTTCTGCTGCTTCTTTGTAGACGAAATGATGATACCAAGTTAATGTATGCATAGTGTACAGTAACCTATATAAATTACTCCATGTGTGCAGATCCCCAGGCAAAACACAAGGTTGAGTTAGAATTTGCGTGATGAGTAGCACTGTGATACCAAGTTAATGTATGCATTACTCCATGTGTGCAGATCCCCAGGCAAAACACAAGGTTGAGTTAGAATTTGCAGGCATGGATAAGCAGTACTGTGCTCCTGAATGCAGCCCTCAAACTCCAGAGCATTTAATGTGGAAAGTGCCCTGGGACAAGGACCAATCTTCATGCTTTGTACACATTTTAATGGCCTGTTAATGATCAACCTCCACTCTACTGAGAAGATAAATTTAATGATGATATAATTCAAGCCAGATTCTTCACAGTTGCTAGAGATTATTTGTTGTAATTCTACTTTAGAAACAAATTATATATTGATGTGTCATGTAACCATCTCATCCTATTCTATTAACACTTCTTCATCTTCCAGTCCTTGGTTGGCAGGGTTGCAGGAAAGGAAGGCAAGTAAAAACCAGAAGTAATGGATCTGGTCAGTGGTTTGTTTAGCTCAGTCTCTAATAATCACTGACACTGAAAACTTAGGGAGGAATGTAAGAAGGAGCACGTACTGCAAGCTTTTCTTCTCTGTTATCATTTTCTAACTTCTGGCAAATTGCACATTTAGGAATTTCCAGTGCTGAAGATTGCTGACTATCCTGACTGTCATGTATGTATATAATGTATACAGACATGTATATAATATATACAGACAGGGCTGACCCAGAGTGTGTATGATGTTTCCTATGGCATTCTGTGATTTGCTTATGTGCAGTGGGTTTTTTTCCTTCTTTTTGATTTTGTTTTGTTTTTAAAGACCATTTCATTCTGTTGCTTTTCATCTTTTTGTGTGATAATTTTAGCAGGATGCTTCTTGTGTTGCAAGTCCTAATCTACTCCTCGCTTCACTCTTTGTGCCACCTGACATTCTGCAGACTTCTGTCATATCCTCCTTCACTCTTCAATAGAAAATTGGATCTGTCTTTTTTTCAGCTTTAACTTTCTTTTCTTGTAGGCTGCTCTCTGTGCCTTGAATAATCCAACTGAATCATTTTGTAAGTGGAAGGGAGGAATGAGCAGAACATACTCAATGTGTGGGTACACCATTGATTTATAAAGCACTCTGGAATTTTCTCTTTGGTAGAGGTTTTTATTACTTTTATTTTTTTCCTAAGAGTTTCTAATCTTCCATTGTAACATTTTGATGGCATGAACAAAATTTACAACCTGCACAAACTCTTATTTACCTTCTGAATATCCACTACTCCACCTCTAGTTATTAATAGAGCTTCCTGAGAAATTGTAATAAATCTGTTGTAGTGATTTTGTAATTTTGATGTGGTATGTCTGTTTCCCAGAAAACAACTCTTGCTTTTTTAATATAGGCTACCTCCTTAAATTTACTGTGTTACTGGTGTTAGCTCTGATCTCACACATTCCATGCATATTTCTCAGGTGAATCAACCTGTAAGGTACTGCTGGCATGGACAGCACGATTTCCTTAGTGACCCCCATCCCTGGGTTATTTTTCTGGGATGCCAGATGCAGTGAGCCGGAGCACCGTATCACAGAAGACTCTTCATGCATGGACTGCAGTGGAGAAGGAGTGCCTTTGTGATTTACACCTTTTTAGTAGGTGGTAGATTACTAAGGTGACATGAAATTGGGTGTGCTGCTGCATTTTGCCCAGGTGCTGTTGTCTTATGCCTGGTCAGTGCCCATTCTGATCAGAAAAAAAAGTTTCCCACTTGCATACCTCCCTCTCTCTGCTCTTCCCAATGCGAGTTCATAGTTCTTGGGAACTCCTGAGTGCTGGCTCTGCCTCCCAGTGTGACTCTTTTTGGAAGTGCAAGCTGATGCCCGTATTTACACATGCCATGGCATGTTCAGTGCATCTTCACTGCATGGCTGGTCTGGATAATAGGCGTCACCATCTGAACACCAGGACTGGACTTTCTTTACTGGCTCACACATGAGGAGGTCTTGTTCCCAGTTTTTAGGCAGAGGTGCTCCTGGGCTCTTTCTGGGGGGTTTGGGGTGGGTGTGGGAGGACTTCCCTGCTTTGTGGAGCTGTGGGAAAAGCAGCCGAGGTCTGTCAGCCCTTGAAGGGCTTTGTCTGAAGTCTCATTCCGGAATAGGTGTGTTCCCTATTGAATGAAGTGTCTGCCAGAAGGCTTTGACCCATTTCAGTCTTGGGTCAGGAGGTTTTCTGACATGTCACAGGATTTGGACTAAACTCTGGGGTAAGAGAGTTCAGTCTTTGATGAAGACATATTTCCGGAACATATTTTGGCACGTGCTGCTTCCAGCAGTTTTCTTTCTTAGGAAATCCATCCTAAACAACAGCTCTGGGGGGTGGTTCTCTGCAGCAATGGTCACTGCTGCCACTATTTCAAGCCCATTTAGCCTGTAGTGAGGGGTGTGTGCCAGTGCTGCCACAGAGCCAAGAGCATGACAGACCTCTTGAAGACTAGTGGGAAGAGTCAGCACTGAAACCGGTCGCTTGAAAGCAATTAAACAGGTATTCAGACAATTTTTAGAAATTCTGGGTGAGTAGAAGAGACTGAATTTTGGGCTTTTATTAGGCAGAAGTGTTTTCAAAGCTAGGAGAGGCTTGAGACATCTAGCTGCTGCTTAAGTTTGATGCTAAGGGTTGTACTGTGCAAATTATAAAATTAGTATGTCCACTACGACCACTGGCATGCTTCTGTGAGCACTGTGGATTTTAATTTTTTTTTTCTAGCAAGGCAAAGCTGAAAAATCTAATGAGGGGGGACACAAGTGAGTAGCTGATGTCAGCTCACTGTAATGTTTGGTGTTTGAAAAAAACCCAAAAAGTTTGAGACTAAGAAGGAGAAGCAGTAGGGTAAAGCAATGTATTGATTAGATTGTTCCAGAGTAGATTCACGTGGCCCTTGAAATTTCAAAGACATTTAAGCGAGGCTCTTATATCTCTAAAAACCATAGCTGAAAAACATTTTTGAATTTCGTCGTATTTGCACCTTTACTCAGTGTTAATAGAAATATTTTAAGTTTGAATCTTTCCATTTAAAACATGCTCATCACCTTTTCTCTGACTGCAGCAGAAATAAGATTTTTTTCTTCTGTATTTTAGTCTGGATTGATGTTTGATTTTTCCAGCAATTACAGGCTTTCACCTTATTTTTTCTTATGCTTTTTCTTTTTTTTTTTTAAGTTGAACACATCAGGTGTTCTTTTTTTGACTAGTTCATGAATAAACCTACAGTTGATGTTGCTGTTGTATCTGGTATGGAAGTGAACCTGCTAAAGTTGCTTTGGGAAAACACTCAAATTTGGAATTACCCTAGTGAGAGATTTATATATATATATGTCTATGTCTTGCTTATTTTGAGTGTTCCTTTTCGATTTGCACGGGTTGCATTGAATGGAAATTGCCCTGATGTTACTGCTGGGCAAAGTGCCCCTTCCCTGAAGAAAAAAGCAATGATTGTGCTCACTCTAGTGGCAGAATGCAGAATTGTTGTGTCACTTCATGGATGATGTATGAGAGCACAAAAATTCTGATTTAAAGACACTTTTAAAGTGCGGTGCAAGCACTTACTCCATTTAGACTGAACTGGAAAAAAATGTTAAAAAAAAAAGGAAAAAATAATAATTCTGTATCTGTAAATAATCTGCAAATAAATCAATAAATCTGTAAAATAAAACCAGCTGGAAATGAGACCATTAAATCTGCCTGTTCCTATGACTGACTGTCCTGGGCATGTTTTACAGGAAAGGAAGAGAATTCTCTTTTTCTCACTCTTTTTTTCCTCCTTAAAAACCACACCAGCACCACCATCCTGGTATGTAGCCAAGGGAGAAAAGGATGGAGGTTGAGACATTGACAGGCTGCTTGTGCTCCTGCTAAGGTAGCTCCTAACTTGTGATTTAGTAATGAAATAATGATGTGCAATAATTTAGAATGGTCTCTCTGTCTTCTAGTCATAAATCTCCTTTGCTAGGAAGAAGAGGCACCATGTCTTGCTTTCTCCTTGCTGGATGCTGTCCATGTTTAGGTGGCTTTGCATACAGCAGGCAATTCATGCTGCAAATGCACAACTCTTCCAGTATCCATCTGCCATCCTTTTCATCTGTGCCAGTAGCAACTCCATATAAATCCTGCAGTGCTTATGGTCACAGGAAGCATCTCTTGGATAAAGGATAGACAAAGCTTCTGGCAAACATGCCAAATTGTTTTTTTAATTTAATAGGTGAGCCTCAGGTTTTTCTTCCTGTAATGTTCTGCTACAAGGAGACTTCTTTTATTGTGGAAAGGATGTATACACATTTTTAACCGTGTTGCTGAGTTAACCACTCAGGAGAAATGCTGGAGAATTCCAGGACTCTCCTGGTACCACTGGAGAGGAGTTGTTACATCGTAGCCTTTTTAAATGCAGGTGGCAAGTACAAATTTTCTTTTGCGATTTTTTAAGCTGCTTTAAAAAGCAAAACAGGATGCACAGATTCAAGCTCGCACCAGGTATAAAAGCAGCTTTTATACCTGCTGAATTGTGACACGAGACAAGTGTCTCATGTACTAACAACAAAGCCCTCTTTTTTTTTTTAAAGTGACTAAATAATCCAATACTTTTGAAGTTCTGAACACTGCAGAAGAATTATGGCACTTATTTAAGGGTTTGACTATGTAATTAAGCATCTAATTTTAAACCTGCACGCTCAATAATGTTGGATTTTGCTACCAAGTTACTTCCTTTTTATGGTGTCTGCCAACTGCTGAAGTGTGCATTAGTGCATTGACATATTAATGCATTTTAGTAATGGAGGTACCTGATCAAGCAGCAGCCAAATGAACACAAAATAAATGTCTGAGTTCACATCAGAACCTGCCATAAACAACAGAAAACTGCTTGCCTTTATCTTGCACTGACATTCCTATTCCCATCTGACCTGAAAAACTGGACCCAGTTGGTGGAACCCTTAGAGACTGAGGACCCAGCATCCCCCCTCATCCATTACCACATGCATTATTTTCTTGGGCCTTCTTGGTGCCTTTCCCTCCCTCTTTCTTGGGCTCATTTTTTTCCAGAATAGTAGTATGTTCCTGTAATTCTAATTAAGCATATTTCATTTATGACTTGCTCATAAATTAAAACCAAATACTTAGCTATTACTAATACACTGTAGCCTACCCGGTCATAATGAGATCCAGGCCTTCCCCAGTGCCTGGGTGGAGCTTTCTCCCTTGTCTGAGAGCTGACCTGGAGCAGTCGAGGTGGCTGTGCACTGTCTGTGCTTGCTGAATTACTGCAGGCACTCCCCAGCTGTTGCTGATGTTGGCTTTCCAGTGTTTCTTGCCTATCACTCACTTGCCGGGTTCTGCACGCTGCATGCTCATTGAGATGACATTTGAATACAGTCCACTTTTTCCCAGTGGGGAGTTGTGATACCAAGGCAGTAGGAGAAGTGGCATTCTCAGCTCCAGCAGATACAGCAGTGTCACCCAGTTTGTACTGATCTGTTGAACAGCAAACCTGTCATGTAAGGGACAGTCAGAAAATTACGAGGCAGGCATTTAACACCGCAGAAGCAGTCTCGGTATTTAGCATGCTGAGAATACCAGCTAATCACGGAAGGCTTGTCTAGATGTCTGGATTCCTTTGGCTCCTAAGGTATTTTGTAGATGCCGATGGCCAGTGTGAACTTTAAATCAATTTATTGCATATGTTTACATATGCAGCGAAACCATTTGCCATATCATTTAACTACACGGAGTGAATTGTTGACCATGAGCTGATCTGACCTTTTCAGGTCTAATCAAGAAGTCTGAAATATTATTTTAGCCTGTCAGCTCCAGTGATATGCTGTAAGAGTATCTGGATCTAACTGAAAATGTCAAATGTGCTCTAATGTGCAACCCATCAAAGTTACGATGCAGGAACCAGTTAAGAATATAAATCTGTAACATCTGTGGTGCATCTCAATTGCCTGGGTGAGTTGTTCTGCCATCGATACAAGCTAGCTAAAAACGTGGATTAAAAGCAATTCTTTGGAATACACGTGAGGTGTACAGCCACCTAAATATTAAAATGATCTTGAAAGAGGGGTGATAACTCCAGGTTAGAGTACTATTGGAAAAAACAGGGCCCAGCATGAATACTCGTGCTCTAGGGGATGTCTTGCTAGCTTTAGTGTGTGGTTACATAAGATTAGTGGTCTCGTGTAACCTCACAATTTTCCTTTTTAATTTTAATAATTTGCCACTTATGAAGATTTTGCTCTTTTGAATGATAATCCATTATATAAGCTGAGGTATCCTTATCAATCTTATTGCATTTAGTAGTAAAAATTTTTCATAGTCCTGTGCATTTCATGAAAAATCTACTTCTATATTTAAAAGTGTGCTAAAAATCAACACTTACAAGCAGAATATTTAATTATTAATTTTTAAAATTTTTTCCTTCACCGTCAAAATTTCTGTTCTTGGTATTTTATAAGATACTCAGATCTAGGGTAAATCTGCCTTCAATAATTATTTATCAAGCACAAGATCAGTTGTTTATTGGTATAATTTCTGGATGATGAATTTAACACATAAATTAAGGGTATGGATGTAATGAAAAACAACTTTGTATCCTATGAAAATGGTATTTCTTAAGCTAAACAGTCTGTCAAAATTGTTTAGACTTAAAACACGTGTTACAGTAAAATTGAGTTGCTTTTTATCTGATTGTGGGTAGTTCTTGCAATATGAGGTGCTATTAACTGAATTGCTACTATAAGTAAAACGTTGGAAGTAGAATTAAAATGAACGATGGGAAGCATTGCTGAACTGATAACTTTGCATTGAAGATAGTGTGTTTTAAAGGCTCCACTTAACGCTGTTTGAACTGTTCTTACTAGGCAATGCTGCCCTCCCCTGGTATGCTGCGAAAAGCAGGAATTTTTATTCCAGTTCTAGAGCTTCCTGTTGAAGAGAAATTCGTGTATTGGTGAAAACGATAGGGTGAAAATGCTCTTAAACAGACCATTATATGCTTTCTCTCTTAAGAGAGAATGCAAACTCCAAACAAACCATGAAACAGACATTTGTGCTTTTATGTATGCATGATGCAGATGTAGATGAATGTACAAATAATATACATCTAATCTGCTGTCAATACATGGTAGAGGGCTGAATGAAGTTTGTGTGGCAATTTGGAGGATGAATTGAAGACAAATTAACAGATACAAGGTGGTCAGAGGACCAATTACAAGAAACTTTTCTATAACAGTATAGAATACAAACATTCATGTTTGTAAACATGAATGATAAATCTCTAAACATTATATATATGTTATACATATATATATATATATAACATTATTATATTATATTATATATTCAATTCTGCAATAGAGGAGTAAATGTGACCATGGCCAGCAGCTTGCATGGGAATAGGATTGGCTCTTGTGCAAATGAAGCTGTAGCAAAACCATCATCTGCTGTCAGGGTCTGTTGATTACAAAGATATCACCACCAGCTCAGGAAGTCCCTTCACTGCACAGTCCTGAGAGCTGAGGAAGGTAGTCCAAGGAAATATTACTGCTGCGTGGTCTGTTCTTTAAAGTGTTTCCTCAGGTGTCTGGTACTAACTGCTGCTGGAGATAGAATATTGGGGTACAAGGTTCTTTAGGCTGTCCAGCTGTGGCTCTTATGTGTTAAATGTGTTGCTATTTGCTTTAATTTGGTAATCCTTCCATTTCTCACTGCTAGGCAATTTCACCATAGCCCAGATAGCAGAAAAAGCTAAGCCTTCTTCCAAATACAGGAATTTTAGTTCCCACATCTGAGTCTAATAAAGTGTGTGGCGTGAGCTTTGCTTTTTGTTTGTTTTTAAGGTATAAAATGTCACTTCCTTTTTATGGTTAAGATTTTTGTAATTGCTGGACAACTTGCAAAACACACAACTTTTTTTTTCCTGTGGCGTATGACTTATGTTTTGCTTGCTCCTCACTCCTTTTAATGCATTGGAGATCTCCTAGCATTGGAGAAAACTAGAGAGAGAGTATGTGAAAACCTCTAGTTCACGTAGTTCTTCATGTCTTAGATCTGAACAGATTGCCACATCAGGAGGGAGGTTTTTCTCCCAGACTGGTTTGCTTGAGGACTTTGCTTGGTGTGAGTCCTTGTCTACTACTTAGGGTCAAGTCACTTGGGAAATGTTTTAAGAGCTGTGGAATATAATGACATTCCCAATCTGACTGGATCTTCTCCAGGTACAGTTTTATGTTGTTGTGGTGTTGATATTTTATTACAACCTTTTACAGCCTTTTTCCTTTAGTAAGGTCTAGGACTTGTTCTGAGTCTGTGGTGCCTGCTGATCCACGGAACAGGTGTGGGCCATTCTGAGCTCCACTCCAACTACTAAATGACCTGTGACTGTGGCAGATAGAACCTGAAGATCCCAGTGGTCTTTCACAGGCTGTTGTTTCTAAAGTGACATTGCTGGCAGGAAAACAGCAGCATTTGCCTTCATGCACATCAGCAAGAAAGCTAAAATAACCAATCCTTTTGGGAGCTAGCTGTAAAACCACTGCAAGTATGGGTCCAAAGTAGTTAAAGGTTGGGCTAAATCAACAGATAAGATGCCTTTCCCTTTGTGGCACCCTGCCACAGTAAGACCAATTTTTTATGTTCTTTTTTGTCAGATCAGTATTTTGCCAGTGCAGCATCCCCATTCAGCTCATCAAATTGTTCATGTGAACGGCAGTGGTGTCGCCCCTCGACCTCAAAGGAATGTATGAGGTCTAGAACTGTGTAACAGTTTTCTTTCTTCTCCATAACTTTTGCAGGTGTTGGGGCTGCTGGTGTGGACCCTGATCGCTGGAACAGAATACTTTCTCTATCCAGCCTTCGGCTGGGTGATGTTTGTAGCTGTGTTTTACTGGGTTCTCACCGTCTTCTTTCTGATCATCTACATGACAATGACCTACACCAGGATCCCGCAGGTGCCATGGACCATGGTGGTAAATATACCCATTCTTTGTTGTTCCAGGTTTGCTGGGTTTCGTAGAGAATAAAATATTGGTGCATTCTACATGTATATTTTACCAACTCTACTTGTACTCTTGGCAGATTTTTCCCTGATTACTGTGTGGCTGCATACCTGCAGTGTTTAACTTTCATACTACCCAGACACTTTCAAAGCACTTTTTCTACGCTCTTTCACCATTTTGTTCAGTCATTGATGTAGTGACTTGATTTTTAATGTGTGTGTGACTGATACTTATCAGTCAGATAAGTCAGATGCACAGTGACCTCTTTTTCTCTCTGTAGTGGTTATGTCCCATGAAGAATGAGTCTGTTGCTGCCTCTGAGGTAACAGACTTGGCCATATGGCTTAAACAGCAGAAATCCCTACTGGAACCAACACCATGTTTTAGAAGCAGGACTTGGTCTCTTGAAACATGAGTCTTCCTCTGCTAAAGTTAAAGCAAGGATAGTTCAGAGGTAGCAACACTCTGGCAATACATATGTAGTCTACTGTGAAAATGGTGCTGAAAAATTATATATATGTAAAATATGCACCATGTAGTCCTTTGCTTTGAGCTCAAGAGTTAAAGCAAATCAGATCAACAGCTACTGTAATTACAGAAAAATTTCACAGGCACTTAAAATGCAGATCCAGTTTTTATGGTTTGAGCAAACCTGGCCAGCTCTAACTCTCAACAGTGTATTTTTACCTCATTTGCATAACAGCCTGGTCTTCAGGATAGTAGATCCTAAAAGTCATTGTCATTTCAGCCAACTGGCTATTTGTGACCCATCTAAGAATCACTATAAATTTTATCTTTGCATTTGTTGGATACAGTAAGATACTGTTCTTTTTTTTTTTTTTTTTTTTTTTTTTTTAGCAGCTAAATATTATTGACTAGAATTCTGTTATTTCTGTGATGAAATGTATTTGACTTCTGGGTTGCTAACAGCCTGTTATCAGCTATATTGTGTATGTGACTAAAATTGAATACTAGAATACTCTTCTCTTTTAGTGTTCCCATTTGCTGCTGCAATAAATAGCCAGCTACAGCAATTACTAATAAGAACAACCAGGATTATGTTGAGATAGCTTCTCTATTTTTGAATTTCATAACCAGCAATTACCATTAAGGTTGTAACACTGCTATAGAAATGTTGGATTATTTCAATTACAGCAGTAATGTGTCTGGGTACGTTTAAAGGTGTGGGTTTTTTTTTCCCCGTTGCATTACATGTAAGTAAAGTACATTCAAAGGGAAAGCATCTTTATATCCATTTGAATAAAGCTTTGGTCATTACCCTTCTTTCATCAGTTGAATGCTATTATGAGGCAACTGCACATAAATGAGTTGCCCCTGATCTATGTGGTAGACAAAGTGGAATATTTGATTTGTTTCTGTTTCATATTGAGTATATTTCTTGCTCTGAGTTCCAAATATATTGTAGATGTGCATAGATGTAAGTCCAAAAGGTAGTCTCCTTTTATATAAAAGGGTCATACAAAGAGAAAATAAATACAAAACAAATAAAAGATGCTTGTGTCCCAGCTTGTTTTGCCCTAAGGTATTAAAAGAGCTTTTGGGAACAGCCCTTTGGGAACAAGTCGTCTGTTGCGCCTGTATGGCCAAGAGGAATGTTGAGTCTCTTTTCAGAGAGGTGCTTTTAAAGTTTTGTTGGAAAGAGCATGACACACATCTTTTGAGTGAGTTTACACCCACCTTTACCCCATTCTCTGAAGAATCCTGAATTTTAGTATCTGCCAGTTATTGCTCTGCTTCCTTAGGCGACAGTTAGCTCAAACTGTTCCTATTGTATGCAGTATCCAAAATTACTTCTGGACATCTCTGTCATAAATTCACTTTTTGCAGGTTAAGCACATTACCAAATTGCTTGAAATGCAGTTACTTTTACTGCAAATTAACCCAAAAGATGTGCTTCAAAACTGACTCTCCTTCATAGTGCAAGATTTTTGCTAAAACAATCAATGGAAGCTTTTAAAATCTGGTGAATTTGAATTTAAGAAGCAGATGGTAATTTAGCATGAACCATTTGGTTTGAGTAATATATTGGCAGCAAAGGCCCAATCAGCTTGCACTGCATTCCATCTTCCCCAACAGTGTTATTTCCCAGAGCAGCACTTTGCAGAAATTATGTGCTTTTCTCTTTTTTCTACATGACAAGATATTGCAGGAATTTGTAGCTTTCCAGGGTAATTGAGTCTTTTTGGAATGGGAAATCTGAAAATAACAACAAATACTCTAGGTAATCAAATTTGGGGTTTCTAAATCAGTGCTTTACAGAAGTTCACCAGGACCTGCCAATTGTTGACATCTCATCCTAAAACTGACAGTTTGATGTTTTATTGCTGTACTGCCCAGATAAAACAAGGAGAGAGATCTGTGGATAGACATAGTACCTTTTATTAGACAAACTGATATAGGTGAGGTGAACCCCCACTCATTTGTAAGTGTGTGAATCAAATCTCAAGTGCCAGTCTTTGGACTCTATCTAAGTGCTGAGGCACTGCCCAGCCCAGTTCCCTGTGGAAGGATAAATGGATATTTTCCACTGTTCCTTCTTAACTTCTCTTCTTGAGCTGCAGCTTTTTTTTAGATTTTGCCAAATCTGGTGAAAAGTTAATTAAATTGTGTGTAATTGGCATAAGTTCCTAGCATCCCCTGGGTCACATGCTGAGAATTAATAAGTTGGAGTTGCACGAGCTTGGCAACATTTAGGCAACTAGAGCAACAGAGTTAGAGGTTATATTTGTGTGACAGTCTGGAGTGCAAAACTGGGGTCAGAAGCTGAAGGGAGCTGATTCTGTACATGAGGACCAGGTCTATATAGAGTTACCCATTCCTGCAATTGTAACCAGATGCAAAGCGTATCAGAGGCATTCCACCTAAACATGGCACCAAATTTGTATGCCTTAGACAAGTAGCAGAGTGGAGTTTAAAAGGATTTAACTTTTCTTTTAATACGAAGAAACTTTTATGACCAAGTAGTGAAAAAGTAAAGGACAAAGTTTCATACATACATTTTTCTCTTTCATTTTCTTAGACATCTGTTCACTCTTTCTTTCCTGTTCTCTCTCACATGCAGAAACCAAACAAACTTTTTGTTTGCTCTCTGTAGGGTTATGTGAGGTCATTGTTATCTGCTTTGCTTCGTTTTTAGTCATAAACCCAAGTACCCTGAGACATTAACTTTGCCTCTTGAAAGAGAAAATGCAGCATCTGTCATGGGTCTTGATGACCCATGTAGTCCAGTCAGACTGTTTTCCTCCTTGGATTTGCCTGTTTCTTTCTCCTCTTAAAAACAGACAGAAGGGAAAGGTACTGAGAGATGGAAGCATACAACTGAGAAAAAAAGTCACCCTCTTTATCTCCTTCAGTAGTGTAGAAAACAAAGTTTTGGAAGCTTTATAAATACTCTCCATATGCCAGGAGTTATTAATTTCTATCTTTGTGTAGATTAGAAATGTAATCAAAGTGCAGTTTGGTCTTGTTTCTTTGTTTTGTTTTTTTATCATGTAGAGTCATATTCCTACTGCCTAACCCATAGATTGTGATAACCAAACTGAGTCCTTATTTTCACTTCTGGAAAATCACAGGGCGCCAACTTTAAGACTTTTCTGCATTTAGTGTGATGGAGAGAACAGTTTGTCCAAAATATGGTTCAATGTTTATGGATCCTCAAAGCAGTTAAATTTTAATCTTACAGACAGAAACATGGAAGAAGGCAAAAATAGTTAAGAATGACAATTCTGGTGTACACTCAGTGTATTTCAGAAGAGAATTTTATAATGTTGGAAAATTAATATCTGTGCATATTAATGACATGTTTGTCTTTTCAACAGGGTCTGTGTTTTAATGGAAGTGCCTTTGTTTTGTATCTCATTGCTGCCATTGTAGATGCATCTTCAGTTACCAAAGACCTGGACAACCACAATTACAACAGCTGGGCAGCTTCTTCAGTGAGTTCATTTTTTGTTTAAGTCAGTTCTACATCCAGTAAAGTTATAGCAAATGAAGACTCATTGGAAGTATGGATTGAAGTTGCAGGTGTTCTGCATTTTGAAAAGCTGCAGAAATGATCACATGCAAAACCTATAAGTAGCTGCAATTTAGTTCATAGTTTTTAGAGGTGACTGGAAATTCCACCAGGAGATGACAGTCACATCAGAAAAGGCAGTAATGTTTTTAAGATCACACTGATTTCCTCCTCCCTTGCCCTCATTTATTACCAGCCCTCTGGCTGAGGTCAGAGCCTGCACATCAGAACAGACAAAAAAGATTGTGTGAGCATCGAGTCACCTCAATGCACCTGGACATCTTCAAAAGCAGTTTAAACTAACTCAGCTGACTTTGCATACTTGTGCATAAGATGCATTCAGCTTTCTGTGGGCTGAGCTATTGTCCACACAGCACCTTGGTGAAAGCCCTGGAATGGTATTGCTATTTCCACAGTGATCTTCCTGTTACAGCTTCAACTTTTGATAATCTTTCCTTTGAGTTGCAAGGGCAACGTGTGAAAAATCATGTAACGTGATGAAATCACTAATTAGTCTGACACTACTGTCTTAGTGCTTAGATTTAGAAATCCAAAACAGTCAAAATGGATAAAAAATAACTTTAAAACAAAGCAAAAAAGGAACAGAAAAGAGCCTTGTCACTTTTTTAGTTAGGTGAACACATTCCCTGGCAAAGTTAAGGGAGTTGTAAAAGAACTTATTTCATGTTGTGGCAATAGGAGTCAAATTCAGTTGTATACCATAATTCCAAATTACTGAGTGATCATGCTTCTGCAGTTGTCCTCCTGACTATTCACAAATCCTGTCTGAAGCTTATTTTGTATGGTCATGAACACAGGAACTTGAACACCTGCTCTGTTTTTGTCCTGGGAATTGGATCATTAAATCCCTGTCATTTCAGTGGTGTTCAGGGTCTTCTCCTCTTGGCAGTTTGTAACTACAGATCTGTTACTCAGCCACTGCAGCTGACAGGAACTTGCTCGCTGCTAGATAAGCTTCCATGCTGATTCAGGTTTTATGCAAAATGCGTGACTGTTCAGTGTCTCAGGGGAGGTTTGGATTCCCTTCTAATACTTCCTAATAATGTTTATCTAACACAGTGTCTAAATAAACTATTAAATGTGGATTCTCGCTTTCAAAATCCATTAAGGGTTTTATGGACAGAGGATTTAGCAAATAATCTATCCCCGATAGTCATTCTGTTAGAAAGATTTTAGATGGAGCTTTTATTTAATAAGAAACAAAATAATTGGAAAAAGAAGAATGCTACAGTATTTTGTTGTAATAAGATTTTACATCATCATATACAGTTTTTTGGAGTAAGAGATGAAATTTGCATTAGTCAATGCTCACCAAGAGCCCTCTGTTGAAAGGCTTAGATTGCCTGGATGAATGCTCAGCAGTGCCTACCCATGCCAATGATGGCATATAAGCCAGGAACAACGTTAGAATCATAAAATATTTTTAGGCTGGAAGGGACTTCTTGGAAGTCATCTGGTCCAACTCTGTCCACTCCTACAGCAGGGCTAACTCATATCAGGCTACCAGGGTCTTGTCCACTTGAATTTGAGTATTTCCAAATATGGCCATTCCCCAATGCCTGTGTTCGATTACTCACACTGTGGGTTGGGGTTTTTTTCCTAATATCTAATTGAAATTTCCTGTCCTGTAACTTGTATTTAGTCCTTCTTGCCCTATTATTGCTCAACTCTTAGAAAAGTGGTGTTAATCTTATTTACAGTGACAGCTTTACTTGATTCAGTTACTAGCACAAAACATTCTGGTATTTTTGTTAAGACCATGTTGAATACTATCTGTTTTGAACAACATGCAGTGATTAACAGGAACTTAAGCACTAGGGCTGAACTGGATTTTATCAGTACAAGTGAAAAAAATCTAGCCTGCTACAGAAGGCTTATAATGTTATCAATTTCTGACAGCATAGTAATATGACAGCGTGGTTGCTGTCACTGAGGAATATCTTTATCCATCAGTGGAGGACCTCTGGAATTGGTAACCTGATCAGCAGTGCTGTTTGAGAGCACGCCTGGGCCTGCATTTGAATCCAAGCTTTCTCTGTAGGCAAACAGATGCACTGTGAGCCATGCTGAGGTACAGGTGGGCTCTAGGCAATATCTGGATCACAGCAGCGGGGCAGGAGTCTTAGCTTCAGCTCACATTGTCCCACAGACAATTCCTCAGCCTCTAAAAGTGGCAAGTGTTTAGACTGGTGGCAGTCCAATCTGCAAGATCCGTACTGAGGCCATATAATGAGGAACTTATTTAGAAAGTTGAAATATGTCATGTTTTGTCTGTTCCAAGCCCATATTTCTATGCATAGTGTAAGCTTACTTTTACCCAGTGTTGGCTGTGATGGCCACAAGCACCAGGTGAGAGTGTGCCATTTTTGTCAGCTTGTTATTTATCTTTTTCTCAAGTCCCATAACTGTTTTTTTCCTCCCTTAGAAATTACAGTGCTCTCAAATATATTTATTTCCTAATCTATTTTTTCCTCTTTCTCAACAGTTCTTTGCCTTCGTGGTTACCTCCTGCTATGCTGGAAATACGTATTTTAGCTTTATATCCTGGCGATCACGAACTTTGCAGTAAATACTTTGTTAAAGTGAATTCTGTTGTGTAAAGTACCTTGAGGATTATTCACTTTTGATAAAAGCTTGGAAGAGGTATTTTTGAACATTTCTCCTAGAATTGACACTATATAAACTGAGATCCATTGATTATTTATAATAATGCCATCTTTAGAGACATTTTTAACCTGACTTTGTACTATACAATAAAATTTCATACTGCTTCTTTTACAATTAACACAGTATTTTTCTAGACATTGTATAGTTGTTACTACTAGATCTTTAAAAAAATCTTACTCAATGTGCCACATATGTTAATGTAACTTTTTAAATGTTACAGTTATACTTTTGATACTGAAGGCTACCAAAACTAAGATTGATATTGTATCATTATTATGTATGAAAAAGTGACATTGTGCAGAAAAAAAAAACCCCACCTGAAAGTTTAAAAAATAAATAAATAAATGATCCAATTGTACATGTTTTGTAAACCGAGAGCAGAAGCTTGCTTTTTTAAATGTCTTTTTCAGAGTACAGGATATACTACCAAGAATTCTGATGATCCTGTCAGTGTGCATAATATAACAGTTTCTCACATCAGGAGGTTGCTTTTGGAACCTGTTACTGTAGGTCTGAAGCTGAAGAAATGTGGTGCCTGGAACACATTACCTGAACAGGTTTCTCAGATCCAACTGGCTCCAAAGCAGGAGCCTGGACAACGCCCCCTTAGTGCTCAGCCTGCTGAGGGCATCACAAATCTCTGGCTAAAGGTAACAAACACTTCTTGTTTCTCAGCAGACTGTGGCTGTTTGGGCTTTCTTCTCCTCAGATTAGGCCATTACTCTCTCATTAAAATCTGGGCTTCTAAATCCTATTAAATGATACAAAGATTAAATCCACTGAGGAATTGTCAAGACAGCAGTGCAACAAGCAAGGAATTTCCTCCCTCCTTTCCTGTCTACTGGCATCATCTGCAACGTTTTAGTTTAACAAATGAAGTTGGTACTCCTATTTAAATAACTTTGAATCAAGCAGAAGTATGACAGAATATGACTTTCAAAACAGATACCTTTGAAAATTACTTTCAAATACAAATTACCTAAGGATTTTTTTTTCCAGAAATTACATGGTGAGTGAAAGGTTGTGATTATTTTATGATGTTATTTAAAGCTTTCCTCATTAAAACTACTGGTGAACCTTCTATTCTTGGATTAAGAAGAGTTGGATTCCCTTCTAGTCTTCAAAAGTTTATTTGGTTGATAATATATGGTAGCAGAAAAATCTTACTGCTTAAAAAAAACTTCTTTACTTCTCCTTGTAAATAAATGGTGTGTGGTTACTTACATATGTGCTTTGCAGAAGATTTATCAGCAGACAGCTAATTGCCTTCTCAATCACATGCTTTTCTTCTTGATTATCTGTCAGTCATAAGATTTCAGTGTAAGGGAAGCCAAGATATTATTTAAAAACCTATACTTGTCTGCAAATTGCATTTGGCCTACACAACATAGGTCAGGCTGTCTGCTGCTTGCTAAATTTATCCACTTGTGAGAAGGAAGAATGGCTACCAACTCTGCATTTTATCTACACAGATAAAATGTGTCATTAAAATCCCGTGTGCTCTCTTCCATCGCTGGGAATAAAAAGAATCAAAGGCATTGAAATGATCCAAGTGCCAGCTGATAAAGTGTGACTAGAAATATAGCCAGAATTAAAATTTCATCAATGATTTCTCATCAGTCAAAAAGCTTCAGTAGTAATAGAAATTCCTTCTTAATTGATATTTGATGTATCTATTTCAACTCCAAATGATGTGACTATGTTTGCGCAAACATTTCAAGATTTTGTAGTAACTGCAATGGTTTGGTCTAAACTCATAACCCAGACCTCATTTGTGGATAGAGACAGTAAGAGGGAGTAGAGATAAGAGGAATTCTGTTTTGTCCAGTTTACCTAAAACTGTCATGGCAACTGTGTGTTACGTGTCAGAGTCAGCCCTTTAATGTAAGATAAAACCAGATAAGGAGTGATTCTGGCAAAATACCTACACGCTCTCTGAGACTTCAGCACTGATCTTCCAGGGAAGATCTGCAGAATGACTTCCAAAGACAAATCTATGAGTTGAATCCTTAATCCTAAATTTTAAAAAATACATACTAGTCAAAAATTTGCTTTCTATTTGGCCTTGCTTTTTTTTGTGTTTTGTTTTGTTTTTCTTCACAAACCATAACTTACCTGCCTTGCTCTGTCCTTTCACAAAGGTAATTATCTTACTTCCCACTCTCTTTCTCATCTATTTCATTTCTTGCCCAGGTACCAACTGTCTTGTTTTTCAAATGCTCTGAATATCTAGTTAGTTGGAGGAGTCAGCACAAGATGAGCATTCCTTTTGGAATTTGCTCCTCCAATTTCAGGCCTGAAGAAAGGCATAAGTACCCAAAAGATTATCTTCCAATTCACTAGTCTTAAATACTGATTTGGAAACCATGAGTTAATGCATTTGTAGATTCTAATATTAATAAAGAAGATAAGCTAGCTCATATAACAATTAAAACATGGTTTGTATCTGCTGTAGGTTAGTACTCATAAGATTGAAAGAAGCCTTAAAAGAGCAACTGGCAAGTGATTAAGTCATTAGTGAAATTCTTAATACAGATATTTAGAAGAATAAACAAACTGCTAATCAACTTGCAAAATGAAGGTGTTTGACTTATAACTAACTTGTTTCAGACAAACAGTCTCTGAAAAATCTAAGTCACGTACATAAGGGTACTTGATGTCAACTTATGGCCATTAATTTTCATTTATTAAGGAGTTGTCAGTACCTTTTTTCATCCTCGTACACAATGCACCTAACAAGACAAAGTAAATAGCAGGAGAACTGTAATAAAAACTTCAAATGCAGTAGAGTTAGGTTGACTGTGTCGCAGTGCTTCACAGAAGGCGCCTCTATTGCTGGGTAGAAAATATGTCTGTTATTTTACTTGTATTAATTTAAAGTTATTTCTGTTTCACGGGCCTGAACTCAGATCAGCAGGGCCCCAGTCACACACACTTTCAAAAGAAATAAAGAACTAAAGAAGCTGAACCAGCAGGTAAAAACCCTGTAAATAGGAAGTGAAGAAGTTACTGGAACCTTCCTCCACAGGGCTTCCAAAAACCTGTAGCCATGCATGCTTCCGAATGGGAACTGTAAGGAGAAGAGGGGCAAAAACCCCAAAAAAACAAAGGCAGCTGTTTAAAAATGGAACAAATTTTTATTTTTTTTTTTCCTCAGCAGCCAGCATTTTACTCTTGTGGCAGTAGCCAGTGTTGTAGCTTTGATATCTAATGACATGGGATGAAATGTGGTGGGACAGGTAATACCTTTTACTGCAACCACAAGATGTTGTAGCAGAAGTCCAGAACTATGTACTGCTTCATCTAGTGAGGACCACTGCCCACATTGGCAAACCCATTTTGCTCCAAGTAAATTGCTTATGCTGGGGCCTTACGTGTGTTGGGGATCATCTGGGCTTGCATGTCTTCCCCCCTCTTAGAACAATTTTAATTGCTGAAGGAACTTATTAAATACTAAATACGAATAGAATCTGTGTCGCAACTGCAGAACGAAGCAGCAGGAGATGGGGTCACTATTGCAGTAATACAAAAGTGGCATACACCCAGCTCAGAGGCCTGCTGCTACCTCGCTTGTCAGAAAGCAGAACAAGTTATTTTTAAACATGAGGAAATATGAAGCTTCCTTTGCTGCGTTTCATTAGTATTGCTGTATGATTTAATTCAAACACTGGGCCTGAGACATCTGGACAGTCCTCACCGTTTCACCTGTTGCTGCCCATTTAACGCAAATGGGTTTTATCTTTTATGAGATGGAGAATCAGAGGATTGGCGGGGGCGGGTTGGTAAGAGCGGGTGCCGTGTGGGAAGACGCTGTGTGCAGCTGTGCCTCCACGGCAAAGCACCGCAGCACTCTGACGCTCGGCGGGGTTTGTCACCGTTCCCGCCGAGCTGCTCCGGGCGGGCGTCCCGCTCCCAGCCTGGCAAGCTTCCCTTCGGCCTGTATCCATGCAGGGCGGCGCGGCGCGGGGCAGCCTCCCTGCGCGGCTGCCGCTCCCGGCCGTGCCGGACCCCGCTGTCCCGGCCGGGTGCGGCGGCGTCTCCCCCGCGGCAGCGAAACCCCCGCGGCTCCCGCGGCCTCCCCGCCCCGCGGCCGCCGGGCCGGGCGGGGAAGCGCCGCGCTCCGCCCGCCCCGCCCCGCCCCGTCCCATCCCGTCCCGTCCCATCCCGTCCCGTTCCCCGTGCCGGGCCGGGCAGCGGCGAGGGCAGCGCGGTCGCAGCCATGTCGCACGGGGCGCGAGTGATCCGCACCGGGGTCAGCAGCGGGGGGCCCGCGGCCCCGCCGCCCGTCACCGTCGCCTCCTCCTCGGCGGGCTCGGACGCGGAGCTCATGGACGGCGGCTATTTCCGCTCCTGCGCCGGCATGCTGAAGGTGGCCCAAATGGTAAGGGGCGAGCGGGGCGGGGGCCGCTGCCGGGGCTCCTGTGGGCCCTCGCAGCCCGCGGGAATGGCGCTCATCCCTGCCGGACGGCTCCGGGCAGCGCCGTCGGGCAGCGTTGGCCCCTCAGGCTGCTCCCAGCAGGACGAAAAACCCACGTTCCTCTGGCAGTGCGAAGCTTTGCCGTCTGTCGGAAGCTGCCTTTGCCTCTTCTTAAGGCAGCAATGAGCTCTTCTGGCCGGACGGACGTGTACGAGCCCAAAGTAGCAGTGTTAACTTTTGGCCGTGAACGGCGATAGCACCGTGATGCGGTGGCACACGGTGCAGTGCAGCGCCTCGTTCCGCAGTGTGGGTAAGCGCTTAGGAGACAGCGGGGCCAGCTGGCAGTGCCCACAGCGGTCTGGTACAGCTGGGCACCGCAGCTGAGGCTGCAGCGCCTGCTGGTTCCGTGCCCTGCCTGCCAGAGACCTCCAGCAGTGACCCAGTGACACGGGGAGGGATGTGGGGGATGTATGGCTGAAATTCAAAAGCAGTCGATGGTGGAACGCTGCCAGGATTTGAGCTGATGCCTTAAGTCAGTGCATGAAATTCAGCTCCATGCAGATGTGGAGAAGATTAACAGATGGATAAGCTCTTTCTCATTTTTATGGCCCATAGTTATCTGTGGGGTGATTTGCCAGCTTAATTACAGTAGTGGCAGTGATAATACCCAGGAAAGAGCATGAAAGACATCATGTACAGATACCTCCACACGTACGTTTTCGTCCTGCAAGAACTTGTGCATTGACAGTTTTATTCTGGAGTTGTTGCCTTCATCTTTTGTAAGCTCCCAATGCCTTCTTTCCCCATGCCTGTATTTGTCCAGTAATTTTTTTAAGTTGTGTAGATTATCAGCACCCAGATTTCTAAACTGACGTTAGAAGTTAAGATGCATTATGTTCTAAGTTATTGAGTACTAATACCAAATCCTCAGGTTTCTCTCTAAAAGCTACCCAGTTTCTTCCAGTTTGTAATTGGTTGTCAGAAATGACCCTCAGTAGCAGGAGATGAAGTTGGCCATGACTGGCCATGGCTGCCTCTACCTGCTGAGCATCTGCCCTGCACTCATGAGACCTTGGAGCTGTCCCTCCCTGTGAATTCCGTGCAGCAGGAACACAAAGAGTTGTCTGCTGCCTTCTTCTGGCTTGGGATCTTCCCAAACCACTGAGTGGATCTGGGGAATCTTTGCAGGAGACAAGTGAGCATGTGTCTACATTGCAAGTGAACCTGTAGCCCTAAAACAGTAGACTTGTGCTCTGCTGATAAGCTGAAAGTCCATCTGCTTTCACCACTGTGGAAAGAACAGTTCCTTTTATGGACTAGAAATAACTCATCCTCTCTGCCCTCCGTCCTGCCCTGGTGTCTCTCCAGCTCTGAGGAGTGACTCCTAAAGCTTCCACAGCGTGGTTATTGGTGCTGTAATGTCAGTTTCTGGTGTGCGTATTAAGTGCCTGCATTCTTTACATGCTTTACATATTTTCATGTGCTGGATGTTAATCTATCTAATTTTATGTAATGCTTCACATACTTTGCATAATGTCATATTTTATTAATGCCGTTCAATCTAAAATTCATCCAAATTTAAGCAAGTGGCTTTCTGTGGTGATTTTAACCGAAGTTAAAATAATCTAAATTATTTTTCCTTTGCACTCTTTCAGTTTCATGTTCTTATGCTTTTCATCTTGCCTGTAAACATTAGTAGGATTTACCTCAGGTATTCAAGGAACTTTGGGCAAATGAACTTCTTGCAGCATCACATATCACAATAGCACCTTCTCAAATAATTCCATAAGAAAACCAAATGTTTGTGCTGTAGCATGTAGAAATAACCATGATACATTACTTCTAGATATTCTCCTGCACCCAATAAAATAGGGAGAGCTAAATATTTTTGCAATTCTCTTTTATCTCTTCTCAGACAGTATTTATACCCACAGCTCAATTTGTCTGAGCATCCAGTTCTCCTAGTACGAAATGTTGGCAGTAACTTTTTCTGGTGAAGATTTCTTCATGCTTAATCTGTAAACATTCCTGCGCTAGTCTAGGTGTGGCTGGTGGCTGTAGTCTTCCTGAGAAGCAGAACCCTTATGCTGGCAAAGGGAAAAGGTAAGGTCATTTGGGTTAGATATATATCACATTAAATTGTGTGCCGGGCCTCTGAGTGGTTGTGGTTGTGAAAAGGAAACGTTACAAGTTTTGTTTTCTCTTTCTTCTTCAGTCCCCTTTACCAAGAAGTAGAGCATGTGATAGACGGCAGGAAAGAAGCATTTCATCTTTACTGTAGTGTTAAGGGCTGTTTTCTGTGCTTGCCAGCTAAAAAACCCCAACGATTGTATGTATATGTGAGTGACATGAATCTAATAGGTGACGACAACATGCTATGGAAATCATAGAAAGAAAATAGAAGATAATTTACAACTGTTCTGCTGTAAGACACGACTAAAACTCAGGATTATTGAAGAGATTGTACAGCCTGAATTGTTGTTAATTTTGGGTGTTACCAGTGCTTTCCTTTGAAATTCTGGGTGCTGTAGTGTTTAGCATAGAATGAAATTAAGAATAAAAAAGTGCTTATTGCCTATAAGCCTACACAAGTTCCTTTACTTTTTTTGCTAGAATATTTCTTTAACCTTGCAGAATGAATGTAGCTTTGAAAAGACAGTGTATTTTATGCATTGACTTCATGGCCTGGGGAATAGTGTATAAATATGTTGAAAATAAAATGGAGTTTTTATAGTTAATATAAAAATTATATAGTTATATATAATATAGTTATACAGACTTGTGTATTTTGTGTGGCAGTAAGACAATTTGAAAGCTGCTTTTCCATATGTGACTGTTACTAACCTTAGCTGGGGCTCCTTTCAAAATCCAGTCTGAACTGACATTCTGATTTTAACAGGAAATTGCAAAGTATTTCAACATGTAACTTACTGCAGCTTGTTTAACTTGATGTTGTTAATACCACTTTTGCTTTTTCTTTCCTTTCCTTCTCTTTTCTTTTTTTTGGTGTTTGCTGTTTTGCCAAGATCTCTTAGGGCTATGTGCAGGATCCTGCTGTGGCCTCCTTGGTTCTGTAGCAGTAGTGAGTAGCGAGTGTGTGAGTGGGTGTGTATCGGTGTGCACAATACACTTAGACCAGAGAAACTGACTTGAATGACTTGAATTTTTGCCAGCTTGCCAAAATGGACACAGGTGGCACTCTCCAGCATTCTGCATGAGCTGTGCTGGTTTGGTTGAGGCACATTTGCTTTGTGTCCATGCTACTGCTGGCTTGTTTTGTTGTAAGCCTTTTTAGGAGCCTGTGTTGCTTAGCTTGGCAAGTTCTCAGTAGATGGGTTCTTGGGAGTTTTTTGAGGCATCCCATTCGGGTCATTGATATGAATGCGCATTTGTATTGTCACCAGGGTGGCTCGAGTCCAGCGCTGATAGATTGAAACAAGTCTGGTTCCACCCAATTTGTCCTGGAGCCCTCATGTGCTTTTTATATTTTTACAGCTGAAGTCTGGAGGATGCCACTGGCGCTGTACTGGACGAGGTCCTGCTTCCAGCAGAGCCCACGTTAGACGGGGGAGCCTGTGTAGGAGTCCCCTCTCGTAGGCACTGGTGGGAATGATTGTGTCACCTGTGTGAAATGTGTGGTGCAGAGCTTCGCAGGGGTGTGACCATACAGGCTGAAGAGAGAAAAGAGCTGGCAGCTCACATGTAGGAGAGCCATCACAGCACAGCACGTGCTTGTGTAGGTCTTTCAGGCTCCTCAGACTGTTGTCAGACCACTCCTTCCTTGCACCTTGAGAGGTGCAGAGTGACCCATGGCTGCCTTGGTTCTCTTTCACATCCCCCAGGTTGGGCCAAGTTAACTTGGGTCACAGTTCAGACTGAAGGCCATTGTTCCCACAATGACACCACTGTTACTGTTACAGCTCTGCCAGAGTAAGCACAGCCTCAGAACACAGGGTGTTTTAAGCTGAAACCAGTGCTGATTCTGTCAGCTCACTATGAGCTATCAGTTTCACAAGACAGAAAACAAGAAAATAAAAATTACCTTCTCAAGGCTGAAGAAAATATTTACAAGCAATTGTAATGTGAAAAAAGGATAAGCTCAATAAAAGTTGACTTAACAACGTCATTTTAACTTGCTAAAAATGCTAAAGCAATAGTTGAATCTTTTCTGCAGAGTATCTATTTAATTTCCTAGGTATGCCTTGACAAAAGCAATGACATACTTGACAAGTGAATGGCCAACAAGACAGTCTGTAATTCTGAGCAACTTTGAAGTGTGCTGAAACCTCTCTGGGTTATTTGTATACTAACATATAGTTGCATAATAGCATTCAAGGGAATATTAATTCATCTAACACTGAAGGCTAGAGAATGCTGGTAGTTAGGTTGCTGTAGCCAAGTTCCATTTCTGAATGTGTTTCCAAATTTACTGGGGAGCTATATTCAGAAGAATTTAAAGTATGAAAAGGAAGCAAAATCTGTTAGTGCAAGAAAACAATTCCTGATTAAAATCATTGATGCAAGAAAAAGAAATTCACAAAAGGAAGTGCTGCTTGGAATTGAGAGCTACTCAGTCTTTTAGCTTGATTTTGAGACTGAAACATCTTTCTGTCCAAGGAGATGATTGAAGTAAAACATCTAATTCTGTGCAGCAGTGTGTCAGTGACATGATTTTGCCTTTATTCTAATAAAGCTGTTCAGTCAGAAGAGAGGCATTCTGGTGATATGCAGAGGTGCTGACATTGTAAACCTGTCTGTGAGTTCTGTATAGACTGTGCTTTCTGGGGGATTGTGGAAAGTCACCCCAAAAATGTGCAAGATAAACTACTGGCTAAGCAATGAGGCACATTTTCAGAGGCCAAGGTCAGAGCTGTTGTAGCTGCTCATCATTTTTGTTGTTCTGCTGGAAACTGCAGTAAAAGGACCTTGCTGGGCATGCTGAACAAAGAGAAAGAAAAAAATTATCTGAGTCTTAGATGGCTCCAGAGTAAGCTGGAGCACTCGAGTAAGGAATGTCCAAGCTTAGTAATTAAGCCCAGTAGGACTGGGAGGTCCTGTTAGTTCCCCTCTGAGAGCACCAAAGCTGGCTGCCTCAGCCAGTGGTGTTTTTAACATGCTGCTGCTCTGGGTGGCCAATTTTTCTCCCCAGGTGTTTGCGTAAGAGCTGGAAGCAAACAGTGTGTTCTCTGCATGTTAACCAAGGAGTGCTTGCTGGTAGGCTGACACACTTTTATTTGGTGATGTGAAATTCCACAAGCAACACCATTCTGAGGAATTTTCCCCTTCTGTCTTGTCTCCATGCAGCTGTTCTCAGCTGCAGTGATGTAGGTGTCCACCAGGTTACACAGTACCAGGGAACTAATGGAGCTTTACTTCAGCTCTCTGGTTTTCTTTTTCCATAAGTGTTTATAGGGAACAGTGAAGCCATAGAGGCTACTGTAGACAAGAGCAAGTGTCTGGCATGGAAGGGCAGGAAATACATAAGTTTGAAGTGGTTCCATGTGTTTCAAATCACAAGCTGAGAATGTAGTCCTTTTGCTTTTTCTCTTGGGCAGGGGAAGGTTTTGTACCATCTGTTTTAATTTCTATCTGCCTCTTTCAGGGAAAAAAAATAAACTTGTAATTTTTCTGATGTCAAAACTGCTCTAGAAGGCTAAAAAAATCAACTCCAAGGCAATTATAGGCATTATTAAACACTAGGATATTTCTGCTCTGAGTGTGTCAGTGAATGTTTTATTTTTAACTTATTAAAAGAGGCTTTCTAAAAGCTCAAAGTTGGAGCCATCTTTCATCGCTTGTTTGGTGCATCCATTAGGATTTTTTGCAATACATTCATTAGCACTCTCTGTGCCTGTAGAGGTGATTCTTTCTGTTGAGGTGATTGAACAGGGATCAGCAAATAACATTTTCTGAAATAACCAAAAAAAGGGAAATGAAGCATAGAAATTTACCACATCACCTGAGACGTGTTTAGTATGCCTGAAAGAGCAGAGTGAAGTATTGGCAGTGGTTTCTTAGCACATTTGTTTTATGGGAAGTTAAATTTTAAGGTGGTGTTTAAAAATCTTAGGTCACATGGTGTCTGTGGATAATAAGATGTGGTGAAAAATGTGGATTCTTACTACTCTGCAACTGCCTTTTAAGAAGTGTAAGAGCATTGTGTGTTCCCTGTTCTCACTCTGTTTGGAGATGGTGTCCCTTTGAACATCCTCCTCTCCCAGCACAGAGTGACAGACACCAGGGGATCCCTTGTTTACAATTTCGGTCTCCATCTGCTCAGAGCCTCTGCATGACAGAGAGCATCCTGCCAAGCATCCTTCACTGGGCTCCAGGAGTGCAGGGGCTGGGACAATTTGTTGTGTCTCACTGAGATCCAGCAGAAGCCATCCGTGAGAGAAGCACACCCGACCCTGAGGCTCTGGTACCTGCTCTGCATTACTGGGGTATTGTTCCCCAAAGCCAGACAGTGTTTCCTTCTATGAGTAAGTGTTTCCTCCACTGCCCTCCCTGGGGAGTCCCTGTGAGGTGTTCACTCAGTCCTGTGGCTGAGCTGTCCCCTTTGTGCTGTTGTCATATCATATGTGCTGTGGCTTTGTCCTCCTATTTTGTGGTCATATGTAAAGTATACAGCAGCCAGAAATTGCTATTTTCTGTACACAGGGCTCAGCCTCTGAAGCTGCTGTGATTTCCCTTCACCCACCTGTAAGCTTCCTCTCCTTTGTGTAACTGAGATTCTTAAAGGGGTCATTGTGGCTGAAACAACTCCCTGGCCTGTGATGATGGTCATTTGATGAATGTAATGGCAAGGACAGATGTGCCTGACTGGTCAAGGCTAGGTGTCTGCAGCTTTCAAAGCCAAAACAAACCTGGCTGCTGTTCCTGCAACAATAGCAGCAGCTGCAGTGCTTAGGGCTTCCTCTTCTGCTCACAGCTTCCCTTAAGGAAAATGGAAGGATGATGATGACAAAATTGAGAAGCTGCTTCAGGGGGAATTTTCTGATAATATTTTTGGCAGTTTGTTGTTTTGTTTCTGTTTTTTAGGAGTACCATTAATGAGTTCAAGACACAAGTGCTGACAGCTGGGCAAAACGTATGCTGTAAACTTGAGATGACCATCAGCAGCTGCAGAACTGCAGACTGACTTGGCCTATTTTCCTTGAGTCTGTAATCATGCTCTGCAAGAGCTCTTTTCTTTGTTTGGGAAAAGCACAGTCTTCACTTGCTGCTTGTCACCTGCTGGCTTGTTGAGCCTTTTGGCAATTGCTTGAGTATCCAACTTCCTAGCAGACACAGGAGTGCTGTCCCAGCCTGTTGGAGAGGCCTGTCAGTCTCCCAGCACTCACTGAAAGCTGTCAGCTGCAGCAGTGCCATGGGGGAAACTCATCTATTCTCATTTTTCCCCCTCTTTCATTGCCTTTCACTTCTCTGGCACCTTGCTAAGCATCAAGTATTCACACTTAAAAAAAGTTGTTCTCTGGTGTGCAAAGACCCACCCTGATCCAGCAGCCAGGCTGTGATGATGCCAGTTCATCTGGGCATCATCTTGATGTTTTCTGGAACTCTTCACCTTTGCTTTCCTGATGAAAATCATGACATGCCAGCGCGGCTAACAGCATGGACTTGGTGATGTAAATGAGTCCTCCTCTTATTCAAGGAGACCTCGCTCAAGGCTCTGGGTTTCCATGGCCTAGCAAAGCCCTTGCTGGAGATGATAGATAACAACTTTTTAGCTGCTGTCTGTGACTGCCAGATGTCAGCGTGGTGATCTCTGAGGCAGGGAGAGATATGGCAGGTGTCAACTGAAGATCTGAATCAGTCAAGCACTAAATGCCTCAGACAGTGAGAAGGGGCTGTGTTGTGAGCAGCATCTCTAAGGGGGAGTGATGAGCAGATTGCTCGCTGAGGGCTGGCATGAGACACCACTGAGCTGTTCACATGTTATCCCTTGATCTCAGCAACAACTTCCAGGAAGCTGAGATTGCTGTTTGTTTTTTCATGCACCTAATTTGATAGCTTAACTAGAGTGATCATTGCCCTGGGGTACTGATTTTTGTGTTGTATGTGCCTATCTTAGTTTTAACTGGCTCTGTGCTGCTAGATATGTATTGGATATCCAGAACACGGTGGAAACTTTGCTGCCTGTAAATACACAGTGTACCTGGGCTTCCAGCAGCCAGCCAGTCTGAACCAGGCTTGGTTGGCCAGCCAACATGGGCTCCTTCTCTGTGGGTGTTATTGCCATGCACAGTTGGTGGATCCATTTTTAGACAGCCATGAAATTTATCTACAAGAGCTCTATAGCTCACAGGTATGGATTAAGCTCTTTCTGTATTGTGTATCACTGTCAATATGGGCCTTCACTTTGGGGCTTTTTAATGGGCAATACAAACAAGCCAAGGAATATACCTGAGAATGGTTCAGAGTGGTGGTTTCCGAGGTGCCTGGTTCCTGCAAGCAATTTGTCTTCCCGGCCAGCTAGAAGGAAGTCTGGCAGGTGAGGTGGGCAGTCTCCTGCAGTCCTTCTCCACTTACACAAACCTACTGACACTGTGGACTCCTCTCCTGTCCTTCTGTCTGACTTTCAGGATTACCAGATGGAGGGAACAGCTGACATGGCTCTCCAGGAGGACCTAGATGTTGGAAGTGCTTGCCTTGCAGAAGACAGAAGTATCAATCACAGCTTGCTGTGAAATTTTTGAATCTGGAGAGATTTGGTTATACAAATTCCCCTCATTTTTGGCTGCTATCACCAGATACTCCAGTTTCTCCTAGAGGAGTCTGGAGATTCAAGTCTCTTACAATGTTTTGTACTTCCTGTAGTCTTTTGAGATGATTTAGAGATTCTCCCTACTGTGCAAGATAGATGCTCATCAACAGTGGGGTGAGCTACAGCAGCAGCCATGTGCATATGTGTTTTTTTGCAGCAATAAGGTAGTATTCTGTTGCCTGCATAGAGAATTAATTCCTTATTAATAAATAAGCTGCAAAGTGCAGGGTTCTCCTGGCTTTGTCCACAGTAGTATTTTCAGTTGTTGCAGGTGGCACTTCTTTGAAAGTTAGAGGGAAAGCAGCTGTGTTTCCCAGAGCTGGAACCTTGCTGGGGCATTTGCTGTATTAAAATTTCTGTTCCTGTCCTTTGCAGACATGCTGGCAGTCAGCTGTGCCATTAATAGTGTTTTGCAGTGTATTCTGTGTGTTTGGGGAATTGTTTGTTACTTGCATTATGCCACTTGTGAAATGTTACTCAGTTGCTGCAATACTTTGAGGGTCATGTGTGCAGCTTTTACATAGATTGGAAAAACTTACTGATAGTGCTTTCACAGTTGGAATGTTTTAAATTTAAGTTGATTTTTAAACAAATTGGAGAGAAGAAGAAATAAAATTATGAGGTTGTTGTGGGTAACAAGCTTTTCTTTTTTTCACTAATTGACTGCCTGATGGGGATAGAGCATACTGTTTGCCATGTGACTATGGAGTCCTCAGCTTTCAGTAAATAACATGCAGGATTGTGTGGTGCCTTTCAGTGTGTGCAGGCAGCTGTGGGATTGAGGCAGGGAGCTAGTTCAGCTGGCAGTGGTGGGATTGAAGTCCTGCATGCCCTGTGATCAGTGGCAGGCAGGACTTAATTGCAGTTAGTCATTACCAAGAATTGCCTTTTTAATGATTATGGCTCACACCCTGCATCAAGGGCTCTTTAATCATGTCCTTCATATGCTGGTTCTGGGATTACCCCACACCCTTTTCTACCACTGAGGCCTGGGCCTGAGCAGATAGATAACTTCTTATTAATAGATATAGAACACCACTTGCTTGTACTTAGGATTGTCCTCTTATCTGTGTTCTAGAGGGTCTGAATAAGATTATTTTGCCTTTTCTCACCCTCCCACCATTTTTATCTTCAATAAATAGCCTGTGGATGGTGGTGCACAAGAGAAGTGACTTATCAGAGGCCAGGCAGCCTCCTTATTTTAGCAAAGCAGCCAGACAAGAAGGAAATCTGCCCAGACACAGGGGCTGAGAGATGATTGTGCAACCAAAGACTCACTGCTTCACAGAGCCATGCACTTGCAAGCAGCTGATTTCATCTGCCATTGATGAAGTTTCAAATGGACTGTGCCTTTTATCTTCTTTTTCTAGAAGGGCTTTACAACTCACATTTCCAACACTGCCCTGGAAGAAGAAAATCTCATTTACAGCAGCAGTCAACGTTGCTGCTTAAATTAGCTGAACCAGTCTTGTTTGAGCTGCAGTTGTAAACTTGGTCTGTGCTTTGCTCATCTTTCTGATTTGGGAAGCTGTTAAAAAATTATTTTACTCCATCCAGAAGTATGTACTTAATAATATGTGGGTGTTGCTTCACTGTGTTGAGGTGTAACATTTGGAAATGTACAGCTGTAATCAGTGACATTTCTCCAGGGCACAGTTATCCTGATTGGCTCTCATAGGGATGGAAAATTCCATTTACTATCTTGGCTGGTGTCACAAGCTGGAAACTTTGACTTTTTTCGTTCAAATACAAAAAGCATTTAGCTCTTATACTTAAAAAAAAAGGCTGTGATGAAACTGCATGAGAGTCAGTGCTGACAAATTTGCAGACACAGTTTCTGTACAATTGCTTGCATTAAAATTAAAACTTGGGTAAGTTTTAAGATAGTGGAAACCAAACAGGTTTTATCAATTTTATGAATAGTTCTCAGGGTCCTCCTCTTTTCAGATTCAGGAGGAGGGACATTAAAGCAGTGCAAAGGTTCATCAGTCCTTCAGCAAGTACAGTGGATGAAAAAGAACAGCACTTTCAGGTATTACCAACAGGAAACTGGTGAGCCAGAGCTGCTGCCTACAGTGTTTGTGCAGGGGTAGCACTATACTGAATCCTGCCCCCTGACATTTTTCCCCTGAATGGTGCTGATTTTTGGTTAGCTAATTTCAATATGTGCCCTGATGCAAGATAGCAGGAGAGATAGTTAGGAAACATTAAAAGAGGGAGTTGGGGTGCATTGTCATGTATAGAGGGAAATTTGGATGGGAAAGAATGAGAGATACAAAAGGAGAAGAAATATGGAGTGTAATGGAGGGAAAGAAGAGAAATACGGAGCAGAAAAAAAAGGAAAGGAAACACCAGAAACAAAAAGTTGTCTCTTCTTATGGAAGGATATAGTAGAGGGGAAAAGTCAAGGAAAAAAATACTCTGAGAAACATGAGGATGTGGTTATACATTGCATGGCAAAGTAATTAAATGAAAAGATAACACAGCTGGATTATACATGAGGATGTCTGTGTGCTGGTATTATGGTAAAACTTTGAGATAAGAGTTATAATGTTCCTCTGTAACTGGGCACCTTGAGGCAGTTTTGCTTCTTGTTAATGTTATCTTTCTTCCTGCAGTTAGGTTGGCATTTCACATCTTATTTCTATACAGAGAAAGAAAATTATTATCCAGAGCTTAAAGTTACATGGTCAGATAGCAGTTTCAGCCTGGCAATTCAGTACATCATATTGGGATTTGTAAAAAAAATCATAGTCTGTGTCTTTCTGCAATTAAGTTTTTTAATATTGTTCTTTGTACTACCACAGCAGCTAGAAATGCAGATAAGGGTTGGCAATTCAGTACATCATCTTGGGATTTGTAAAAAACCATAGTCTGTGTCTTTCTGCAATGAAGTTTCTTAATATTGTTCTTTGTACTACCACAGCAGCTAGAAATGCAGATAAGGGGTAGGCCACATGCAGTGAGTCGACCCCAGCCAGCAGCCAAACACCCAGCCAAGCTCTCTCTCACTGCCCTCACCTGCAGGATGGGGAGAAAATAGAAGGAAGGCAAAAAGACCCATGGATCAGGATAATGGCAGTTTTATAAGGAAAGCAAAAGCTGCACACATGGGCGAAGCTGTAAATTCTTCCATTACTCTGTTCAAGGCCAGGCTGGATAGGTGGTCTAGCTGAAGGTGTCTCTGCCCATGGCAGGAGGCTGGGAATAGATGGTCTTTAAGGTCCCTTCCAGCCCAAAACATCCTATGAGTCTACTATTCTATACATAATGATTGCTTGGGAAGAGAAATGCCATAGCCTAAAATATTCCCCCTGAAAACTCCTTGTCTTGAGCTTTCATCACTGAACACAACATCACATGGGCTGGAAAATCCCATTGCTCAGCTGGAGCCAGCTGGCATTGCCAATGTCTTGCCCACTTGTGAGCGTGCTTTGGGATGAGGGGAGGGAGAAGAGAGGCGGGAAGCCTTGTGGCTGTGTGAGCCCCGTTTGGCAGCAGCAGAAGCACTGATAGGTTATCAGCACTTTTTAACCACAGAAAGCCCAGCCCCAGTGAGCTGCTGTGAAGGCAGCTTGTGACACACCCACACAGGACATCACCACTGTGCAGGGGCTTGCAGAGCCGCAGTGGGGAAGGGCAGCCTGTCCTCCACTGGCAGAGCAGGGAAAGAACTGCTGCACAGGGGTGGCTGAGAGTGTGCGGTACTGAACAGTCAGGGATGGTCAAGAGGGTGAGCAGCAAAGTAGTCCTAGCATTAAAGATTGGAAAACAGTTTATTTGCAATGTCTGGTGCATGGTGTGCTTTCTGAATCACTGCTCACATTTGGTTTTAAGTAAATAAATGACAGACAGGAAGTAAATACTAATTTGCATTTTAGAGTGAGCTAGGACTCTCATTTTTGTTTATCTTGTTTGCTGAGGTAGCAACTCAAAGCAACTCTCAGAAAGTGAACCTATTCCTCCTTTTGCTTGTTGTGTGGCTTCCTCCTTGGATGATTTTCATGCCTGCTTGTCTGTTACATCTGTGATCTATTGATTGTCCATTTGTGGCTTTTGGAGAGGGGAGCAGGGAGCAAAAGGATATTGGTATTTTGGTATGGTTTTGCAGGGTTTCAGCTTGACTTTTTTTGTCTTTTTGCTTGCTGGGGTATTTTTAATGAGCATCTGTTTTCATTCACTCTGTAAAGGAAATCAGCCTTCTTGCCCTAGATGTTTATTATCAGTCCTCAAAATTTTCACCTTTATTTTACATGTCTGAAGTGTTTTGCCAAAGGTGCCAAACTTTAGCACAATGCATGTGAAGTTTCTGTTAGTCCTCATTTGGTGACTGGAGGAGGAGAAGTGGTGAAATACGTGATTTACTGAAGTTCAGACAGAAACAGGGTTACAAAACTGGGGTCAGGATTCAAGAGTCAGTTACAATTTCTCCCTTGTTGTGTCAGTGCTTGCCTGTGGAAATGGGCCTCTCATCCTCAGAACATTAGACTTTCCTTTAAGAGTAGGTTCTTGTCAGTTTTGGAGATCATGTGGGATTTATGTTTGTGCAGGTAGCTGTACCTGTGGAAAATTTAGTTCTCTCCAAATGTTACAGAAGAATTAGGTATTGGCAATAAAGCCAGAGCTTTATTTATGACATCCATTATAGCAGGACAGTAGAAAAAGATCATACAAAGCACTTGCACTGATTGATTCCTGGGTTATAAAATTGTTCTGTGGTCAGATAAACTACAATCTTCTACCACACGAGCAGAAAATGCTTTGTGGTGCCAGCTGGCTTCTAGGTGCATGTAGAGCAAAACAAATCCTTTCCTTTGTTACCCTCAGGGCACTAGTGAAGAAAATTGTACGTGTAATCTCTGGACTGGTGGGAGCACTGCTGCCTGCCCCTTCCTTGGAGCAGGAGGTTCTCTGTTAAGTTCTTTGAACTTGCTGGCTTGGCCTGGGCTCTTCCCTCTGTGCTGGTGCACTCCAGCAGCGAGTGTTGGTGCAGGAGAGCTCAGCCCATTAATCCTGAGGGACAGGCAGCTCTTGGGCAGGGTTACTGGTGGCCTCTGACCAGTGGCAGGACTGGGAGCCACAGGAGGACCCAGCCAGCTGAAAGGGTTGTGTGGCTGGCTTGCTCTGGGTCTCAGCATCATGCCCAGCCCGCTCCCATGTGGACAGGGTGCTTGGAGCCAAGCTTTCTCTGTGACCTAATTGCATTTGCAGGACTGCAACCACCCAGGAGTGAGCGTGGGGAGTTAGAGGTGGAATTCAAACAATCTAAAATCAGGAGTACAACAGCATCTGGGCCTAATGCCATGGGGCTTTTCTCCAGTATGCATTTGCCTTAGGAGTAATTGGGAGTTAGATCTTCCTTCTGTATGTAATTTTTTCTTAATATGAAGGCATGATTTCTCTCCTTTCATTAAGAAGTTGTTGAATTTTCCTGAAGTGGAAAATTCACTTCCTTGAAGTCTTGATACACATTTTCTTTGTTTTTTACTGAGTGTAATAATGACCAGTGGACTCCAGATGCTCATCCTTTGTCAGGGACAAGAAGAAACAAGGAGGAAACTAGCTGATTTTTTAAAAGAAATACCATTTCCAGGGAACGCTTCCAGAAGCATTTTATAGCACAGGGGAGGAGAATGTATCCCTCTTGTCCAATCTTTCCCTATCTTCTCTAGCCTGAGACACAAAAGGAAAGTGTGCCATTCTGAACAGACTGATGTAATATCTATGGGCAGGAAGGAAGATCCAAGGAATTACAGGTTTGTCAGCTTCACCTCAGTACCTTGAGAGATGATGAAGAAAATCCTCTTAGAAAGCATTTCCAAACACATGAAGGACAAGAAGGTGATCAGGAGTAGTCAACATGCATTTACAAAGGGGAAGTGATGCTTGACCAGCCTTACTGCTTTTTGTAATGAGATGTCTAGCTTGGTGGACAAGGGAAGAGTGATGGATGTGGTTTACCTTGATCTTGGTAAGGTTCTAGTGTCCCATAACATCCTCACAGACAAGCTGACAGGGTATGGGTTAGAGAAGTGGGCAGGGAGATGGATTTAAAACTGAACAACCCAGCCCAGAAGGTTGTGCTCAGTGGTACAAGGCCCAGTTGGAGGCCAGTCACTCGTGGTGTACCTCAGGGGTCCATACTGGGACCAGCACTGTTCCACATCTTCATTAATGACCTGCATGATGATGCAGAGTGCGCTCCTGAGAAGTTTGTAGGTGATGAAAAACCTGGGAGGAGTGGCTGATGAGCCAGGGGATTGTGCTGCCATAGAGAGGGACCTTGGCAGTCTGGAGAGAAAGGAGTCTCATCAAGTTCCACACAGAGAAATGCCAAGTCCTGTATCTGGAGATATTTGAGGGTAAGCCCCTGCACCAGTACACCCTGGAGGTTGGAAAGCAGCTCTCCAGAGAAGACCTTGGGATCTTGGGGGACAACACAATGACCATGAGCCAACCATGTGCTTTTGTGGTGACAGTGGCCAACAATTTCCTGGGCTGCTTTGGGAATAAGACCACATTGGGAAAGAAAAAATTGTTTCGTTTTTTTGGTAGATCTGAGTTAACTTCTAATCAGAATAGGATTTAGACTTGGGAAGGTGTGTCAGTGCCATTCAGGAGGCAGATTGTGAGGATGTGGTTACCTCATCTTCAGCTCCAAGTAGGGAAGAGAATGCAGGTTCTGTAAAAGTCTTGCAGGCTCTGTTAAATATCTGGTCCAAAGGAGGGTCAAGAAGTGGGATCATTTAAGCTGATTGACTTGCATGAAACAGAATAAATGTGGAACTTTATTTAAATCCAGAAATCCCTCATTGGGGTTGATTAATGCATGTGGTCTTTATTTTGTTCTTAGAAACCAGAAAGCACTTAGATGATAGTACCCTGCAATGTGTCCCTCACCCCTTTTGTAATGCAGGTCTGGAGCCCAGGTGTATATTGTGGAGCACACCAAAATTTTCTCGTGAGACTGACCATCACTTGGCCTGTACTTGTGGTCACACTGCCTTGCTGGCTATGGGTTACCTCTGTGTTGCTGTCATGACCTGTGAAGTGCTATATTGAAATGGAAATAGCAGTGCTCTGGATTTTTTTTTTTTTGTTGTTGTGCCTCCAGTTTTTATTTTCAGGGTGTATAAACCTGCTCCCTTGAGCACAGATGCATAAAGAACACTCATAACATTTGATCACTTCAGTGCTTTGCCATTCATTTCTCTCAATCTGTGCCACAGACTGACTTTTGAGATAGATGTTCAACTATATCCCAGACAGTTACATATTTATGACTTTATCACTCACTTCTCTGGAAACCAGGATCCCAGGGGGGGAAAAGGTACAGTCATCACCTGGTATATCATGATAAACAAGTATCTGGTGAAGGAACTTCAATATTTGTCAGTTTCAAAGAACAAGTGATATTGTGTGGCTCTGTAACTTGTATTTGTTAGCATTCTTTTTTTAACAGGTGAGTGTTAAACTCTGACTGTGTCTGCAGGCAATAGAGTGTGGCAGATGGGGACAGCTTTATATAGAGTTGTTGAGAGTGTCCCCTCTGCACCTGTCCTGTGAAACAGAATCAGGTGCCTGTGAACCGAGGACACTCTTTAGAATTCTCCTGTTGCAAGATTTATGCTAAGAAAGTAAATCTTTGAAAGAAGTATCCCTTGCCATGCAGTGGTTTCTTCCTGTCTGTGTGTTGAGGCACATCTAAATTCAAAGAAGGGAGAATCTTTACTAATTGGATTTGGAGTTGTTTTAGTCATGAAGAACTGTTGGAAGTGGAAAGCATGTTTGTTCAAATCTACAGTTTTGCCCTGTCAGGAGATGAGCAGATTCTTCATTGGTACCATGTATCTTCTTATTTCTGAGGATTGTGACACCTCAGATGTACTTTCTGTCCTTGGATGACTCACATTCTTCTTTATGCTTCTCAATTTTTTATATCTTTTAACTGAAAAGAAAAATACTGCTATGCTTCCATGAAATTGAAAGAACTGGGTCCAGCTCAAACTAAAGGTTATTTTCCAATGCTTTTTATTATTTGGATGGTGGTTGTACTTCAGGAGTTCAGTCCTCCTCCTAATTCCTTGTACACTGCAAAAAAACCTGCTAAAGTTAATTGTTCACGTATTAAATGAGCCAGTGGGCAGATTTAATATTTCTGTGAATTAACAATTCCTTCTTGATTTTTATAGTGTAATTGAAACTGGGAACTGATTATTGTGAAGACACATAAATAAGGGAAACTTCTTCTAGCCTTTGGTGGTTAGAGGACATCCCGCCTTTATCCAAGAGCAAGGCTCAGTGCTTGCTGTGACTTGTTGTTGAGTCCTCCTATAGAACAAAATTTCATTAAATTTAGTTTTAAATTATGGAAATATTAGCTGTGTCTTGCATCACTTCGAGTGTGCTCCTGGCTTATGGGGTGATTATCTCCTTCTGACTCTTCAGGTTATTTTTATTATTATTTAAGTTATTATTATTATTCAGTGGCTAAGCCATTTTACTCTGCTTACCTGACATTAAGATTCAGAGAGCAGGGCTCACTTACAGGGCTAATGTCAGCTCCTTGGACTGCCACAGTAAATATAATGGAGCTGGACCAGGTCTGACAACAGCTCAGCCAATTGTGTGGGAAGGAATCTGGAGCACTGACTTTTTTCTCTGGAGCCACCGTTTTGAGGTGGTTCACTGTCAAGACATTGATGTGGCTGTTTGGAAGGAGTTTGGTGAAGGTGGCAGGTCCTTTTGAGGTTTGTACATACAGACCTTTTGGTTGCCCTTGTACACACGTATATTTAGCCTGTCCACTCAGAACTGAGCAGGTGAAACTGGGCTAACACTTAGGGAGAATCTAAGCTATGCTGCTTGGGTGTTGGGGTTGGGTTTTTTTCTCTTTTAATCTTAATGAAATTGTTCTGATAATGAATGCAGTTGGTTAGGAGTTTGGAAGGTGAGTGTGCAGGAAAGAATGGTGCAGTCTTGAAGTGCTGGCTTCCTCAGATAATTTTTTAATGTGTGGGAGAAACACTTATAATGTGAATCATTACAGCTTCTGGCTGAATTTGGATGAACTAAAAATTACAGTGGCTGAAAGCATGCATTGACTGAGTCTGTAATAAAGAAATATTTTACTATATTCTTGGTAGATATATTTTGATCACCAGCTTAGCCAGGCTGATGGAAGCAGCAAGATTAGTAAAATAAACAAGTAGCTTTAGATTAAAGAAAAAAAGGAAATAAATAACTTTTGTCCTTAGCAAGCCTACAGCTGAAAGAAGTTGTACAATAATGCTTTATAGTTTTATGTGGCAGTGTTAACTTATAAAAGTTTTGAGGGTGAGGTGAATTAAATCAGTTCCTCCAAATGTTTGTCTTATTTACTCTGATACTGCCTTACGGTCCCCTAATACTTCTGCTCTGTAGGTGGCAGAAAAGGAAGAGTAAAACTGTTAGCTCAGTCCTCTGATTGTGCATGTGAGAAATGTCACTGAACAAACGTGAAGGACGTGTTCATGGACACCTCAATCTTCACAGCTTTCAGTGGACGCCTTCTGAAAATCTCTGGGCTTGCTTCAGATGCTTCAGTCACTGGTGCAACTCCAGGGATTCAGTTCCATTTCTCTATTTGACACTTCTTCTGTTGAACATAGAAACATCTTCAAGCTGAGTTCTTCAGACTGAAACTGCTGTTTTCCTTCTGGCCATTGCCCCTTTCACCAGGGGGTTGCTTCAGCTCATTTATCAGCTAATTATAAAACATTATTATCATGCTTGTTGCTTTGTCCTCCATGTGGTTGGGACCATCCCATTTACATGTTTTGTTTCTAAGTGCCATTTTGTTGTGCTTAAAATCATGTCCACGACCCTCTGAGCACCACAGTGAACACCTTGAATGTGCCTTTTGTCTTCCAGATCTCACTGCTGATTGGATTCATCAGCGTGAATAACTCTCCATGGACAGATTACAGTGCATACAGCTTCTTTCAGATTGTCACCATGTGCGACTTGGTTATGATTTTGTTCTTCTACATCATGCACATTTTCAGAGTCTACAGGAAGCTGACTTGTGTTAGCTGGCCACTGGCGGTAAGCCTGGGTTCCTCTCTTCTCTTGGGGCTTGATGGGGCTTTCTCAGTGCGTTCCCTTGTGCTCTCTCACAAAGATAGACTGTCTTTCACTCCTTTTTGCCTCATATGCAAGTCCTTTTGTTGATTGTATTCAGTCCAGCAGATTGTGTAACTGTAAGATTTTCAGCTGATTTGGATTTGATTCTGCCCTCCTTTACACAGACATAAATCTAGATTTACTGCATGAAGGCAATAATTTTACTAAGAGGCAATCGAAAGGAAGCTACTGATCGTCAAGGCTTCAGCAGATGGGTCCTAGCTCAGGTCATTTATAGCAGCTCAGGGATTGCTAAAGTACCAAATCATAGCTTTAGAATTCATGCACTACATCCTGTCCCAAAATAAAGTCTGTGAGTGCTATTTTAATCATATGTACCTCTTTTTGGTATGTTTTAGGTAACTTAAACAATAGCAAAAAATAGTAGCCTCAGCCTGATTGCCACAGCCTGGCTACTCCTGGGATATCCTGCAGGATGTTCCTGCCTCATTTCCACATTTCCCATACATATCCATCTCTCATATCCTAGCAGAGAACCCACAGGCTGCACCAAAAATGTGAGACCTGAACTTCCTCAATAGCTCTGGCTCAGGTCAGCTAACAGAAGAGTTCCACATCCTGGTGTGGGATGATGGATTTTCACCACCTCTTAGAACCTGCCTCCCTTACATATGTTAGTTCCACTGAAGAAGGACCAAAGGAGTGGGAAAAGCCAACTGGAGGGATAGAAAGGAATTTTTAAACCCAAGAAGTTTAAACCCAAGGTGGTGGTTAATGGAAGCTATGTAAGTAATTTACAGATCTACGGTAACAGTTTGTCCATCCATCCACTTATAACCAGAGAGAAAAATTTCTTTTTCTTTTTAGATTAAGAATATGGTTAGACTTTTTTTTTCAAATGTGTGCCACCACTATCTGTTTCTAAAGGTACTTATTTATCTAGAGATAGTACAGATGCAGGGATTGAAATAAAGGAGTGAAGTAAGCTAATAAATGACAGTTTTGCAGAGCAGCATTTAATGTGTGCATTGCTGTAACAGGTCTGTGCTATTTTTGCCTCTGCATGGGCTGCTTCTGAGTTTGTTTTTTGTTCTGTGTTTAATTATTCCTCAGCGTTCCAGAGTTTAAGGCACTGAAGTTTGTGGCTGCTCAGCTTTAGAAAGCTTTATAGGATGTGGTGCTTGAACATTGCTGCTCTGTTACAAAACAAACAACCTCATTTTCAGTCACATTTAAGTATCTTTAGAACAGAAGAGGAAGATGTGAGAGAGTCTGGGAAACTACAGCTAGCATTTGGATCAGTTTCCTGGCATGATCTTTACATTGCAATCAGGGGTGTGATTTGCAGCCAGTAAAGCTGAAGTGGTTCAAGAGGTTGTTCATTGCTGACACCTTTTAAAGCTTGGAAGTATTTCTCCAGAGGGGCACTCTTCTGGCCCTGCTGGGGCTTGGTTCTCCACCTAATGTGGCCTTTGATGACTCTGTTGCAGCTTTGCCTATCCCTTGGATTCCTGTAAAGTAGTAGCCTGTGTACACTGCTTTATTTGATGTCTCTAAGGAGGCAATGGCATGTCCCATTTGCCTGCTGCGTCATGGGCTAGTCAGAGGAGCCTCCTCATGGATATAATTTATTCTGGCAAATGCAAGGGTTGATATTTTGATTACTCAAAACAAGTTTACAAATTAGGAAAGTAACTTGTGGTCACAGAACCTACTTTACAGGAAAAATCCTCCTCAGCTGTTTTTAAGACCTGAGCAAAGTGAAACTGGTATGGTAGACTGTTCGTCTTCTGGGCTTTCCTTGGACAATTTCCTCTTGGGACTATATTCTATCTTCTGGTTTGAGACAGAATCCTCTCCTCTCCTCTCCTCTCCTCTCCACTCCTCTCCTCAGCTCATGCTGGTAGTACAATGCAGATAAAGGAAGCAGATATCCACATGCCCCACCCCACCATGCACAAGAAACAACCCATTTCAGTGTCCAAACACCTGTACTGGTTGTCATAAGATTTGTGGGGATTCAAAATGGAAATCCACTGATAACCCTTGCTTGTAACAAGGTAAAATTGACTCCTGGACTGATACTTATCACGCCAGAGAAGAGTTTAAATGTGGTGCCTTAGTCCTCTCTCAGAAAACCCCATGGCATCATGCTTTACTGCAGATGTGCTTTTCGAGCCTTCCCTCTCTTCCCTGTGGTTTCCAATCTCAGTTGATGTAAGTTTTTTGTAAATGCAGCAGTAAATCCAGTGCTTACTTCCTAAGATTATCAGAAGTAGGAGCATTTGATTTCCCACTTTTGCCATTTCATAAAGGCTAGAGAAGTATGTCCTTAAGGCTCCTTCCTTCCTCCAGAACCATCTCTTTAGGTAAGGTGCATTCTTGATGCAATGAAGTAATGTACTGGGCTGAACTGAGAGGATTGCATCCAACCCAGTAAGTAAATCCTATTCCAGTCACATTAGTAGACCCAAACTGTTCTTTTTTGAACAGAAACTGAGGCTTGGTATAAAATCCACTCACAAGGTGAGTTGCTGGGTTTTTGTTTTTTGCTTTGTTTTGCTTTGCTTTTTTTTTTTTTCCTTGTTGACTATGTTTTGTCCTCTGGGTTTGAGGGTTTGAGTGAGTCATCTCTGCCAACTTACTTTCTTTCTGAGACGTATCAAAATGCTTTGCAGATATGTTTCCCTTCTGATGCATGCTGTTCTTGTCTTTGCAGGAGTTTCTTCATTACTTAATTGGTACAATTCTGCTTCTCATTGGATCGATTGTAGCAGCAGCCAAGAGTTACAATATAACTGGACTTGTGGCTGGAGCGGTAAGACTGTGTTTATTAGGCTTGACAATTTTAAAGTTGCAATATATATTAATTAGGGTATTGGAAATCTATCACTTGTACCTCTGTTTTCTTACAGACTTGCCTTACTTGTGTCTTGGTTGGGTGAATAACCTTCTAGCTCATTTCAGTGAACGTTCTGTAACACGGTGCCAACAAAAATATTTTGTTGTCAGATGCTGGACTCACCACTAAAGTTGGTATTTGTCCTGCTAGAGCATTGAAACCAAAGGCTTCTGCTTTAACTCACAGTAACTAATGTGTTTAGGTGAAGAATTAAAACAATTAACTTTTGACAAAAGACTGTTGTAGCAGCTGAAAATTACCTAAAGCATTTCACCCCCCTTTTCGGCTTTCAGCGCTTCCTGCTCCTGAACAGAGCCCTGTTCAAGATAATTTCTCCTGAGCTAAAACCCACTGAGGCTCTGAGCTGACTTCTGGCAGGTGCTCTCTGCTTCTCTTGGCTGGAAGGCTTTACAGAGAGAGGCATGACTTCCAAGTGTGGGTGACAGTATTTTCACAGCAGCAGGACCTGAAATACAACTCCTCCAGAATAAAGAATTACTTTCAGAAACTTAGTCCTGACGGTGCAAACAGACGAGGAGACCTACCGGACTTGTTTATTTGGCAGACAGAGGGGAAAGACTTGTTTGAATGGGGCAGTAAAAGAGCAGTAATCAGAGGTGCTAGAAACAGTCTTTGTTGCAGAAACCTAGTGAGAAGTTTAGAACTTGACATTCCATGGTGCTGTCCAGCTTTTTCTCCCTCCTTGTGCATGACTCTCACTCTATCTTTCAGTTTTGACAGGACATAAGCTGCTGTTATACTACAAAAACTTCTGGGCTTTTTAGTCTTTTGCCAGAATGGAGTAAAAAACTCCACTATTTTTTGGGTCTTTTAATCCCGTAAAATGTGTAGCTGAATATACAAGTGTCCATACATGCATGGAATATGTGTCATCTAATGCTCCATAAGTATTTGTTAATCCCATAAAATGTGTAGCTGAATATACAAAAGTGTCCATACATGCATGGAATATGTGTCATCTAATGCTCCATAAGTATTTGTGGTTTGTTTGTTTTCTCATCCAGACTTTCGGGTTCCTGGCTACAATACTTTGTGTTATAAGCATGTGGTCATCCTACAAGGTTTCGTGCATCACACAGTCAACAAGTAAGTATCGTGCTTAGTAACTGCCAGAATGCTTCCCAAAATGAATATTTATATTTTCTGGCACAGGGCTGTGTCTACCTGGAAGAAACTATTAATGCCCTGGTTGTTGTGACTCAGAATTACTCTAAAAGCAATAATTTCAAATTTTGTGTCATCACTAATGTAGTCACAGCTACTGACAGCTGTTAACAAATAACTACAAGAGCAAAATAACTTGCTTCTAGCAAATAATGAACATAGCAATACTTTCTTTTCTCCCTCCCCCACCCCTCACCAAAAGGTTTCCAGTGTGTTGCTTAATAAATTGGATGAATTTGTTTGTGGCAACACAAGTGACACTTGTCTTCCTTTTCAAAGATGCATCTGTGTGACTCCATCACCTGTGCAAGACGTCTGCCTTACAAAACAGGATACCAAAGAGGAGTGTCCACTACTGAGGAGAGAGCCGTGGGTATTTTGTTACTAGCCTGGACAAGCTGGTAGCCTTGGAAGATCTACTTGAATTCCTATGCAAAACAATGTTGTGAACCAAAGTTTTTTTGCTCCCCCCACCCAAAGAAGTTTATAATGGAGAATCTGCTTGTTTCAGAGAAAGACAACTTCTAACTCTCAAGCTGGGCTGTGACATTTCCAGCTATTTGCAATAAGTGTTATTTAAAACTCATTTGGACAGTCATTTGGTTCTCCTTCCAGAGGGATGGAAAAATTTCTTCTGATTTCCTCCATCTGTTTACACAAGGGAAATCCTGCTAATTCCTACCTGATTCTTAACTTCCAAGGATTATATGTTTAACAAATGAACAGTTACAAACTAATTTGTGCCTGGATAAGCTGACCCAAGCATTTGTTACCTCGTTCTATCAGAACTGTGGACTTTTTCTAGCATCTGCTCAGCCAGCATCAAAAATGAACTGTAACTTGAAAACATCATTGCAAGCAATTCCTCCTAACCCCAACAGTACACGATGAAATCAGGGATTTTCTCCATGAATTTTTAGCAAAGATTATTCTTTTAAAATTCCCTTGCCAAATACAGGAAAATATGTGCCCAAGAACATACATTTAATATTTTACGGGGTCTTTTTTTTCCTCTCCTTTTCATAGTAAGACCACTTCTTTAGAAAATTTCTATGCATTTGCTATAAATTATTCACTTTGTAATCTAACAGTGTTTATGCCCATTGTGAATGGAGCAATGTGCTTCTTTCTCTCTCTTACATGTGGTATTGTCACTTCCTCTGCCTCAGCTGGAATCTGAGCTCCTGGGGACTCTGCCCAGAGCCTGGACAGAACAGTTCAGTTTTGTCCAACCTGGTATCATAATGAAATTCTATGTAACTTCAGTGCTGAGACAATGCCTTCTTGGCACCTTTGTCTTTCCTTTTGTAATCCATCTCTGGTGAGCTGGGAATTCTTGCAGGAAAAAAGGAAGCATGGGCCTCTCTTCCTCTTTGGTGCTTCTATCATGTCTAGCTGTGAAGTAGAACTTGGTTTATTCTGTCAGGATAACTGCATGATGGTGCAGCAGCAGTTGGGTTTATACAGTTTACCAGGGACAGTCTGAAGAAAAAAGCATTTTCTGGCCTCCTATATATTCTTCTATTTGTCTGAAATTGTGCATCAATACTGCTAAGTAATTTAGTGGTTCTCTGAGAAAATTCTTTTTGTGCCTCATGGCAGGTCAACATATATTGCTATTTGTTGCCACTTTTTTTTTCCATCTAATATATGTATCTTTACTTAGAATTTATGTTTAATTCTGACAACAGAAAATTGACCAACTGCTAAAATGTCAGAAATGTTGAGTAAGTAAATGAAAATAGAGAACTTGAAGAGGTAAGAATCCCCCTCATCATGGTGCACAGTTTCTGTGATTCTTTTTGCTATTCTTTTTCAAAAGTGTCCTGTTTATAGCAACACCGAGCAGCAAACAATTCAAAAGGACAAAATTCTGGTTTTAGTGGATGAAGGTACATACATTCACTCCAAGATAAAGTGCTTCAATATTCATACAGAGGACTATTCAATTAAGCTATATAACAGGCAGGTATATTCTTACTGATTTCATATTGGCTATTTCTTATTTTTCTACAATGTTCAACTTCTGCCCCCTACCTTCAGATGATGTGTTTTGTGTTTAGTCAGGAATGAGCCATTTTTTTTCTTTCTAACAACCAGAATTGAGCATAGCTCAAAGGCTGTCTGCCTTAAGAGAACAAACATTCTTCTCAGCTGGGAATCCATTTTCAGCAGCATCAGTGATAGCTCAGCCTTCCTTGTGCTGCCAGCACAGGACCAGTCAAATGGCCTTATGTGACAAGAAATTCATTCTGGGCACTTTGAGGGAAAATACCTGCAGAAGAAGGTACTCTCTCACACACACACACACACACATGTGTGTCTAATTTTTTGCAGCAGAGGTGCTTGATCACCAGTCCTCCTGCCAAATCTGACTTTCAGTTTTTGGAAACCAGCACTCTGACTTTAATTTGGACTGATATGACAGATGTTTAAGGATACAACCTCTCCTGTTCCCCTAGAAGGAAAAGACTGTGTTATTTCTCCCTCACCTCCTGAGGTATCACTGACATTGACAGTAGGAACCTTCCCACAGGCACTAAGCCCACTTGGCAGTCCTGTGGCAAGCAGTGTTCTGCTGCAGACAGTGTGAGTGCAGCTGAGACCTCAGCACTGCACTGGCAGTGGGGACAAGCACCTGCTAAGGACTGGGGCTGGGGCCTGAGCTTGCTCTGCAGAAAAGGCTGTTTCCACTTTCTCCTGGAACCATGCCCCTTCTCCTGGCACTGTACTAGCTTTTTTTTTTCAGCCTCTCACATCACTCTGTCACTTGTCACCATATGGAGAAAAAAAAGTCAAGGGGAATTTCATGCAGTCTAACAACCAAAGAATTTCTGAACTATGTTCTGTGATCATCCAAAGAATATGTTTTGCTGTAAGTGCACTTACTTATACAGATCAAGAGATGTAAGTTACCAGTTCCCTTTTTGGTTTTTGTGCCTACTGACTGGGCTAAAATATTCCTGCAGCTTTGGCTGTTGTGACAGTGCTGGGTCCACAGACCCACCAGATGCTCCTAATCAGGATGCTCTCAGGCTGGAAGACTGACATCTCTGCTGCCAAAGTTTCCTTGCTTTTCCCAAATCCTCCTTGTGAAGCATGTCTACCAAGAAAAGCACAGATTTTCTGTTATCACCAGCTCCACCGGGGCTTGTTGAATGACAGCTCCGTCTGGCAGGGAATTCAACACCTCTCTGCTGTACCTCTGCCAGCAAAAGTGTTTTAAGTCTCCTTCAGTGTCAACCTGGTTCTGAAAGCTCATCTGTCTGCAACTTTGTCAAATGTGGGATTCCAGCTGTTTTAGAAATAAACTCTGTTAGCTGTTTGGGTGATGTGGAGAATCAGACTGTTGTCCTGGTCATTTTTTCCCTTCTTCTACCACAGCAGTGGCTTTCTCCCAGGGGAGTATCAGAATACATCCTGTACCTGGAGCAAAATAGGTAAGAGCCACAGAAACGGCTCTCTAATGGAGATAGTTGGATGTGCTCCAACTATCCCACCCAATAGTTGTCCATCCTCTTCAGCTCCAAGACAAGTGTAGTTTATCCTTTGAGCTAACACAAAGCTTGACATTCAGTTTTTACTGAAAAATTAAAATGTAAATGTTGGGAGAAGAAAATTGGTAGTACAAACTGTTTCATACTGTGAAAAAACTGAAACCTCATGTTTGAGCTCAGGGGACTTGAGATAAGCTAGAGAGTGAATGGTACTTTTGTCAGATAGAAACCAGGAAAATGAGAAGGGGAAATGAAACTTTTAAAAAAGAGGAAGAGTGGCTTGAAAATCTTGAGGACCACAGTGCTGGATGAAGACACTTCAGGTTATGTGACCTGCGTAACTTGCACAATTTTCTGCTGCTGAGAATTGGTTGCACTGTTTGGAAACAGTTCACTATGTGGGGTTTAAAGGGGGTAGCAGGACACCAGGATAATGATAACTTGTAAGGAAGTGTGTGTGTGGTGGTGGGGTGCTCCATGGAAGAGGACTAGGAGCTTTCTAGGACAAAAAGGAGCAGGAGAGAAGGAAGATCAGGTGCAAACATCCATAGAAAGCTCATGAGGGGTAACTAATGTGGGTGCCTTGTGCACTAACAGAAGTGGTGACAGATATTAACAGTTTCTGTGCTGGTTATTAAAGGGCAGATCTGCCTGGAGTGACAGAGAAGTCTCTTTACTGCTTGCCTGCACTTTGTGTCAGGGATTTTCCTGTTCTGCCAAAGCTGTGAGGGGATGCACGAGACCTGACCACAGGCTGTGGAACATGGCATCAAGTTGCCATATGCTCTGCCCTGTTTCACTTACAGTTGCTGTGCTGAGAGACAGCATGGAGCCACATGGTGCTGCTGAGGCTGTGTGCTGGCCAGGGCCCTTGGCCATCCCTGCAGCTTGGGCAAAGTATGGACCTACTTTTAGACTGAGTGCCATCAGAAAGCCAAGGAAAGCTGGATTTGGGTATCTCTGGGCCCTGCCGAGCATCCTGGAGGTGCTGGTGGTTGTGTGAGCCAGGGAGAAGTGGGGACCAGAGAAAGGGAGGCCCACATCCTGTTCTTTCTGCCTCCAGAGGTTTACACACAGATAGCAGGAGAGAGCCCTCACCACAAAGCTCCAGGGTGCTCTTAAGCAACCCACCTGTTTGGGCTGTTTCAAGTTTCACACTGGAGCAAGTGCAAGTGCCATTCCCTTGGCTTACCCTTCACTCCTCTGCAGACACACAGAGCTGCACACTTGGGAAGCCATCCTGTTGGGAACAAGTGGCTCTTGGTTCCAGGCCCTGATCCCAGGGCTTTTTTAACCCTGCTAAACCCTGCTAACCCTAGCAGGTCAGAAAGTGGCACTAGTACTTGTTATCTCCCTCTCCTGGAGAAGAACAATTACTTTTTTCCAGCACAACAGCAGCTGGAAAACAGGAAAAGAATGATGTCCTTTCTAGAGGTCACTGATTACCCACAGCAGGCTACTCCAGAGTTTATTTCTGTTCTGCCTGTCCCTGAGCCCAGTCCATCAGCCTCAGCTGGTCCCCTGGGTCAGCACGCTGGTTTCTCACGGCCAATATGGCAAATACACATTTGGTGTTTGTTACTAGGGACTGATCAACATTAGCAGCGGGTTCCCAGCATCCCAGAGCTTGCACAAAATAAAAAAAATAAAGGGCCATATTTCTAATTAACTGATTATTCATCCTCTTGTTATCTCATATCTGCACTAGTCTACTGTGTGAATGACTTGCCAATTTATTAAGGATCAAACAAGCCCTCATCACGTGCCTGAACCAGTCCCTCTGCCTTAGGGCAGTTGGAAAAAAAAAAAAAATCTGTCTGCTTTTTGCCCTTTACCAAACCTCTGCCTGAGCTGTGCTAATAGTGAAAGTGAAGCTGTCTGGCCATGCCCACAAGCAGCACTTCACAGGTAGGAAGATTGAAAGTTAGGAAAAAAAAAAAAAAAAGAAAAACCAAGAGAAGAAGAAAACAATAATTAGAAGAGTTGCAGCATCACAGGAGTTACCTGCCTCAGGGATGAGGTGGCTGCCAAGACGAGCTTTTAGTTTTACAGGGAGGCACAATTTAGATACCAAAATCCTTGGCATTGTTCTGGCTTAGTGCTGTGAAAGCTTGGCTTTAAGACTCCACTGTTGAATAGTCAAAGGCCCAATTTGACTGTGGCTGCTTGTACTGTGCTGCAGGGAGAGCAGCATGATAGGGAGGACTCATGAAAAGGAGGCTGTGAGGGACCTTGGCTTTTTGTGTGGTGATGGTGAGGAATGAGGGCAGAGCTCAAAGAGAAAGTGCAGATGAAGGAGCTAAAATCAAGGGGTCACTGCAGAGTAGCAGCACTACTGACCTTTCCTTAGGGAACAGCTCAGAACGGTGCTGTTCCTTGGATTAATATTTTTATATCACTTCCTAAGCATAACACCACCTCCAGCAGCACCTGGTCTTTCCATATTGCTGAACTACAGCCTTACAGAAAGGCACATTAGTATTTTAAAAAGCAGTTTTGTCACTGGGTAAATGCTGGCTCTCAGCTGAGACGTGTGTTTGGGTGAAGTATGTCCTTCAGGGCACTAGGCAGCCATAAAGGCCTGAACTTTTGAAGCAGAAAAAAAGGATTAGGGCATAGATAAATTTGCTTCAATTAATACTAATTTTTGATATTCCTGGCTTGGACTGATTTGAATTCAGAGTGCCCAAGACTGTGTAAATTTAATTTATTGCTCTTTAGATGTTTGCAGACCTAGAATAACAGCAAGACACAAAGCAACCACTTGAAAGGAATAAACTGCAGCCTCTGAAGCCCAAGCCAAAGAGCCACTGTCGTGCCCTCCTCACGGTGACAAGTCCTGCCTGCAGTGTGATGTAACCCAGGAATGCCCAGGTGTCCTGGTGCCAACACTTGGTGCTGCAAAGTCCCCAGGTCACTCTGCCTGGCCCTGCAATGATTTCAGCCCTGCCTGGTGCACAGAGGCACTGTCACATCTGTCACTTCAGAGCCGTTCTCCCAGGGGACTCCAGACAGCTGGGGCCATGCAAAGGCAGGCAGGCAACTGTGCAGCAAGCCAGGCACCTGGGAAGGAGGAGAAGAAAAGGAGCGGGCCGAGTGCTCTGTGCTTGCATGTGTGGGTATGTGTAGAAAAACAGTCCTGTGGGGGGTGAAGGAAGCACCTGTGTGTTTCTGTGGGCACTGAAGGGGCTCCCAGAAAGACAAGGAGAGCACAGCAGCTCTTGAGGCAGAGCTGGCGTGTGTGTGAATGACGTGGCAGCCACGCAGCGTGGTGGGGCATTCCTCCCCGCAGAGGGGAATATCCCCAGGCCACTGATGGAGAGTCATTGCTAAATTAAGTATGTCTGAGCTGCTTGTTATTTTCTTACATGTTTGCACTTGTGTAGGAAGAGCAACACCGACAGGCAGCCCTCTTAGCACAGAAGGAATTGTAACAAGAAGGAGCTGGAAAGTGGGGAAGAAAACTCCGTAGGTGTAGACTTTAGGCATATAACCCCTCGGCATACGAGGTCAGACTAGGAAATTAGAAACAGCACTCATTCTGCACTACTTTTACAGCTCAGAGACTAAATATCATTGTCCCAGGACAAAGCACAGTGTATCTTGGAGACCATTTGCATGGGACTAGCCTTAATACTCAGCCATTCTCCCCTGGACATCTGATGAAGGAAGAGAAGGGCAAGAGTGAATCATAGCAGCGAGTCAGAGTGCAGGAGTTACCCTTCCCCTCTGATTCACCTTCTAGATGTGCCTCTTCCTCCATCAGCTACCAGTGCAGCTTGGCCTCAGCTGGAACATCTCAGGTGGAGCTGAGGAGACACTGCTTTTGCTTTCCCATGTGCAGCTGGGGCAACACTCACCTTTTACTTCTAGCACTTGTATCTCAGCACATAACAGAGCTGGTGCTGTAGCTGGGTGGATGGAAAGGGACCAGGCTAGGGGTTTGATACCACCTCAAATCCTGTATCTAGCCAAAAGCACCCATTTGCAGCTTCCTTCTATTACATCTGCAAGCCAGCTGTGATGGTAGGGTATGATTCCCCCCCTCCCCCTGCCAACACATACAATTACACTAACACAACTTTCCTTTATGATTATTGGGGGTTAGATGAGGTGGACTGGTGCTGGAGGCTTTATACCACCACTAGTAAGAATTACAGCCCTGCTGGTGTAACAGCTCCTTTTACATCAGAAATGCTTTTTCTGTCTAGCATAGTCTACTGTTATTGCTACATCTGTAAATCACTCTTAACATAAAGCTTAATGATCTGCATCCCCCTTTTCCATGAACCCCTGCCAAACAAGAGCACAATGCTGCAGCTGTAGCTATTAAGCTATGGTGGCAGCAAAGCACTCCATTAATACCTCATGCTCAGCAGTTTGTGATGCATGAGAGCTGAATAATTATGCTCTTGTTACCCTCAAATGAGATGCACAATTGCCAGAAACAAGCGTTTACAATTTAAAAAAAACCCCAAAACTGTATCAAGTCAAGGACAACATTGGTTCATTCATAAAACAAGCCTTTCTGAACAAAAGGACGATGAGGCAGAAAACAGGCTTACGTTAATGAGCCAGTTGTTTCTAGAGCTGTATTGTACCCTCTCAGAAAGGCCTCCACAGCCTCTTTATCCCAGCTGTTTTGAGAAACTAGCAGGCAGAGATTTAGCCAAAGCTCTGGTTGCTATGAGTTGCACTGATAGGGAGGTTTAGTTTAGGTTTGAGGTACAGGAATGGGAAGCAGGGATTTAGCAATGTGAGTATCAAAACCCAGTGCTCTGAAGCATTTGAAACTGAGCAGGCAGACAAAGGAGACTGAAAATGGGTGTTAATGAAAATAGGAGTGATGAGTCTGTCCTCTTGCTGAGGATACCTTTCTGCTCACATCAGGACAGCAGCTCCACACCTTTGGTTAGTGGAGTGCAGAGACCACAGAACAATTAAGTAACTGTCCCTTCCTCACTTAGACCTCAACACGAGCAGGGATTTCAGAATCTTGTCTGCACTGATATTTCTGGGAGAGGAACAGCTGGTGCAAAGGAAGTAGTTAAAAGGAGAGCTGTGGTGCAGACAGGCTTGCATTATTTTGAGCAACATTGCACCGTTCTCTAAGCAAGGGTAGAGCATATGGTAACAGAAAAGTTGTCATCCTTTTTGTCTTACCATGTTATGCTTCCTGTAAGTCCAAGTGAGGACTAAAAAGAGAGCTCTGACATACAGCCCAAGCTTAGCATTGCAGAATAGTGCCTGCCTCCATGCAGCACATCAAGCAGGGCATACCTGACAGGGGATTTGCTGTCCCCATCTGGCTGTGCTTGCATCATGCTGCAGAAGAATGTGTTTGTGCTGTCACCTCCTCATGAAGCCTTACTCTCACCTCAGGACTTGCTAACTTCAAAACAGCCAAGTCTGGTTCATTTTCCCACCAATAATTCAGCCAAGAGATAATAGGTCATAAGAAACAAACAAACTGAGTAAGTGATCAGGGCACGTGGGCTGGGCAAAGCAAGTTTCAATGGGATGCCTGGAGAGGACTGGAACTGCAAGTCCCATCTGGCATGCTTTACAGCTATGGTTGCCAGCACTTCTGTTTGTGGGCCCTGATTTTTTTCCAGCATGCATAATTTGCATTTTTGGATAATAAGCTTCCCTCATTTAACTTCTTAAGAGTCCAGGAAATGCACAGGTACGCCCCACTCCATTCCTCTCCCACCTGTGATCCACAGAGCTTTCATTGAAAACCACAGCATAGTACAGACCACAAAGTTCTCTAAGACTGCAGTACAGTGTTTTAAGTGCAGGTGCTGTCATGCAGCTGAAGCTCGACTTGAATTTTTAAAAACATTTATCGGCAGGTTACAAAACACAAGTAATGCAAGTAAAACCCTTTCAAACTGCTCAGGCAAAGTACTTCCCTGAGACAATACTGATGAGATTATATGCCAAAAATACTTCAAGCTACATACTGAGAAATAAGAAAATTAATGGAAAGAGTATCCCTAAAATGCACAGTTCAATTTATAGCCACATTGACAATAGAGGGACGTGGGGGCTTCAATCCCACTGGAAATACAGGTGGGGAGAGGACGGAGTCCTTCAGACCAAGTAATTTCAATCCCAGGATCATCTTTGCCCTCTTGTGGACAACCTTCCCTCCTGCAGCTCCTCGGCAGGTTCCTGTGCAGACGGCAGGAACAAGGCAAAATGAATTTCTGCCCTTCCCTGTGCTTCCTTCCGCGGGCTAAGAATAGGCATGCCGAATCCAAGGGGCAGCCACACCCCAAGCCCAGCCAAGCAGTGACCCCCCTTGGCTCCTGCACGACCGCAGCTGTGTGAGAGAGCAGGTGGCTGGTGCTGCTCCTCCCTGGAAGGAGAAAAGCCATCCCAAAGCAAGGAAACACATCTGTGCCTTGACCGAGGGATGCACAGACAGGGTGACCAGGTGGTGCCCGTGCAGTCACAAGGGACAGCTGTGGGCTACCAGCCCGTATTCTGCCCTGCTGCACTACATTCTGTCATTTACAGTGAACCAGCCTGGATTAGGCTCCTGAGTAGGGGGCTGTCGTGATTCTGGCAATAACATGACTTAAACTGTGTGGTCAAGCTTCAAATTACTAAATCTAGTATTTCTGAGTTATTCTCTCATAGTGTAAAATCCACCACTGACATACCTTTCTAATACAACATCTTGCCTTGATTGTTTTCTTGCATCTAAGTAATTAAAAGTATTTGAGACCTTTTTCCCTTTTGAGTCCTTACAATTACACTCATCCGTGGCAACTTCATCAAAGAGACAATTTCATCTTTAAAATGATTTCATCTTTACATGTTACAAAATAAAGAAAAGCATACTGTGGCATTCCAGTTTCTGTGCCAACAATGAAGGAAGCGTCATTCTCCTCCTGTGTACAAGATGGCCACCAGGTAATAAGTAATCTGCAGGGCTATGAAACAAAAAAGTTCTCCCCTGCCAAAAAGCAAAACATGAAGGTTTGTTTCCTTTTCCTCACCCCCCTACCACTGACAATCAGCCAAACAATTTTTTAAAGATCAAGCAGCTCTCCCTCAACCAAGGAAGTCAGTGATCTGCATTTTTCTACACCAGAATAAATTATTTGCTCTCAACACCTTTTGCTAGGTTGTGCTCCTTCCTTTAGCAAGTTTGCCCCTTTATTTTTTCAGTTCCATGTAATCAAGACAATAGGAAGCAGCACCTGATTATTCTTCTCACAGTAACTTATAGACCACATGTAAAAGCTACTGCAAACTACTTAGGCTGGACCCTGTGGTCAGGGGCAATACTGACCTTATCAGATCTTTCTTCCTGGGAACTTCTAGTGAGAATATCCAGCCAGTTGGACCCTCTTCCCCAGGAACAGGCAAACACAATGCAAGTTCTTTCCTCCAAACCAGGAACAAAAGAATGATGTTATTTCCTATGGCTGGTTTTGGGAGAAGTACATAGCAACACCAAATCATAGCAGCAAAAACAAGAAACACTTATTTACTAAATCTTTATTTAAAAAATTATTACAAAATATTTTAGAAAGTTTCTTAGATCGAGAAAACATAATGTATTAAAAAAGATCACAGGTTTAGAATGATAAAAAACTATTTAAGCATTGAAAAATTGTTTAGATGAAAATTCAAGGCAACACTGGAAACTATAAAATTCTTGTTTTATATATATAAAATTAATGTATTATCATCCTGCTTTAATAATAATTAAAAATCACTTAAATTCTTAATGGTATTAAAAGTGACATATAACTCTGTTCAGCATAAAATTTAATATCCAGAGAGCTGCTTATGTTTACAGCAATAGACTAAAAAAAAGATGAATTTCCATCCACAGGGCACTATCAGAATCTTTATTTGCTACAATTTTATAGAACCTTTGAAACTTTTCACTAAGAATTTCTCTTCCATTTAGAAAGCTTGGTATTTTATTGCACCAATTTGAACGAGGATCACCATGACAGCCATCATGCAAAACCATCTTGTGCTGAGCTCTGAGAATTGTGTGAGAACACCCACTGCTCTTTCAGGTTGGAAGGTGCAAAGGTAGAACTCACCTGTAACAGACCACAACCCTTCCCTGCTCTTTTCAAGCACAGGATACAGGCAGTAAGGCACAATTCCTTCCCATACTCAGAACCAAAGGGCACTGGCAGCACTGTGATTTTAACGTGGGCTAAACATCAAACACAAAAATTAACACTCACAATCTACACAATGCCCAGTACAGATCTTCAGAGCAGAAGTTCACAGTCCAGCCACTGGACAAGTCCTCATGTATCCTGAAAAATCCTCTCCACTGATTCTCAAGGCACTGCAAAAAAGCCTTGAAAGTGGCTGCAGAGCCTTAACCTTGACAGCTTCAGCTGGAAAACACCAAAGCTGAGTGTCCAAGAAGGTTCCAACACCACTGCCAAGCACTGTGGTGAAGAATGGAGAAGACAATCCCCAGATGTACTGGGCCCGCTGCTTCTTTCCAAAAGGGTTTACCACAGGTTATGATGTACAGAGATGTTCACTTTGCAAACAGAAGAAATTTGAGGCAGTTGTATCTAACAGCATTTCTGCCAGAGCCTCTATCACTCTCCTGAACAACCCGTAATCTGCTTAAGCCAAAGTCAACCACCTTAATGGAAGCAATTTAAATAGGTGGTTTAAATAAGGTTGGCTGATTTAATCAGAAGCAGGTTGGGAAACAAGCAAAGGGCTTTGCTGTCAAGAGCACGAGGGGTAAGAGGCATCCAGCCATGCACACAGAGCTCCTGCAGAACCAGACATTAATCCAGCTCCAACAGCATTCTCTAGGATCAGCCTAATTAAGAGACAGACATTTACAGCCAGCACCTGACACCAGAGGCATCAAAGGGGCATGTCAAGACTGCAGACAAGTCTGCTCAGTCACTGCAGCAAGGAAGCCTCTCCCCCACCTAGACTGGGAGGGCAGAGGACATAGGAGTGATAAGGAAAGCTAGGATATAGGAAGCTGATAAAGCAGTTAATAAAATAACCTCACAAAAGCAGAAAACAGCACACGCGCGCGCAAATCTGCTCCTCAACTATTTCAAAACAGCAAAAACACCTTACGAGGTGCAAGGATTAACAGCACTGTCATGCATGTTAGCCAACAACTGGTTTGGAAGCAACATTTTAGGCAACTGACTTAAACCTATAACCATTCTGTGACTGGCTCCTAGTATTTAACTACTGTGTGACAGACTATGCCCAGGTAAACTGCCAAGGCCAGGAGATGACTTTACAGATCCCTTTCTGTATCTCCAGGAATGGACATCAGTAGCACATCACTTAAGTGGGGAAAAGCCTATAGAAAAAAAACCCCAGACATCGCTTAACTTATCTTCAGGCTGAGAAAAATAACAGGAGAAATTACCTCAAGATAAAAGTCCATTCACAGTGCTGCATTGCTTAATAAATACTTAGCAGCACAGTGTTGCTTTTACACTATATTTACAGCTACCAATTACAGATGAAAATTTAAAGAATACAGACATTTTGGCGTGGAAAAGATTCAGCAGGAGTCTAGGCAATAAAAAGAAACCAAAACAAAACTGTTGGAATGTTACTTATATGGGCATGGTCCCCAGAGTAAGACACTGCAGGTCATAGAGGAGGTAATTCTCATTATGAATATTTTGCATCACCAGTAACACTGCTTGTAAACCAAACATCTCTCATCTACCCAGTTATCAGAGATAGCTACAGCAAGCAGTGATTGAAATCAGATTTCAGTGCAAACAGACACTAATAAATACATGAAAAAAAAAATAAAGCCAGTCTAAAGAGCATTTCTTCTTTACAACACAGAAAATTCTATGAAGGAAAGTATCTCTTCTATGCATAATTCTAAAACCGAGCTGTGGCTTTAACTTGGTGCTTCACACCACCTGGCAAAATTTGGCATCCTCCAAGCAAAGTGTAGTGTTAGGCTTAAGTCTCAGGCCACAGAGAGAGAGAACATCACAAAATCACACTCATCAGAAAGTGGCAGCAATGGGAAAAAACCCAAATTTTGTCTTGCTATTACAGTCCTTTGTCTTAAAACAGCTTCCTCTTCCTTTCCTAAATACAGCTCCCTCTTCCTTTCCTAAATACAGCTCAGCCAGTTTCTGCAGGGCCTGGTCTCATGCTAGCACAACAGGTTTCAGGACTGGGAACACGCCAGGTTGGGATATCGGCGAAATGCAGTTAACGCCTGGGAGACAGCAAATGTCTCAAGCACTCAATCAGGTTTTTCTCATTTGCTTTGGTATTTTGGAACATCTCCTGGCTTACAGTAATTTGCTCTGCTTTTGAAAGCTTTCCTCTTAAGAGAGGCATAGCAGATTTGCTTTTACCTCAGACAACAGAAAAATGCTTTTTCAGCACTTCATTTCTTTTACAGCCATCAACATCTGGTCTGACACATCCGTCACTCGTCTGATGTGTCCCATCAGTAGTGTTCCTTGGAGTCCTACAGACTGTTGCTTGCAAAACAAATCAAGGGGACAAGTGCTTATTTACCTGTTTACCAACTGAGCTAGTCAGCAGCAAGGAGTCTCAAGCTACTGCCATATTTACAAACACAGAAAATGGTGAGGTTCAAAACCATTCTGGCAAAACTTAGCATTATCTATACATAAACAAGCTGCATATGGCATTAACTTTGCAAGTAATATTCACCACGGTAGAACCAACATGCTCTAAGGTTTTTTCCATTGATATTCAGATTGCTGCTTCTGGGGTTGCTTCATGTAAAATACCTATTCTTTATCTTATTCCTCTCATTGCTGGCCTTTCAAGTTTCTTCCTGCAAATGTTACAGCTTTTGAAACCATCTGAAAGAAGATTCTGGCATACAAGTCCAAACTTTGACAATCATGGAGTGCAAAACTGTCTCCTCATTATACTATTTACATTACCTTCCCCATAAACCCCATACAGTCACTACAGCATTAAACTGATCTCCACAGACACTGGAGTAGCAAAAACAACTCCAAACCCCTTACTTAAAGATAAACATTCCTGTAAATTCCAGTTAGGTATCCCTTTTGCATTCAGTTTGACCAGGAAGTACAAAAATTAATTCTGCTGTGCTAATTTTTAACTCGCAACAGAAACATCTGGATCATTTAACCAGGAAATATCTTCAGTTTATAGCTCAGAATTTATGCCTCAGACATTAACCTTAATTAGCCATCGCTGTCAAAATCAAATCAGCACACTGCTGCCCTGAAGTTATTCTGTTTAGACCCAAGGTTTTTTATTGCCTGTCATCCCAGCAGGTGGCAGGACCAGGTACCTTAGAACATGACACTCAAGATGCCATTACCTGACCAAGAATCCATAAAAATTTGTGATGAGCAATGTGTACAAAATCGACTAGAACAAAGAAACAGAAGTTGTTACCTACAGTGCACCAAAAGTTCATTTTAGTTTGCTCCAATTAAAAAAAAAAAAAAAAAAAAAAAAAGAAAGAAAGAATTTCAGGAAGTTAGCTAATTGCATTCAGTGGCTGATTTTCTACGGCACTCGGAGTGTTACGAGGATTTTCAGGGCATCCAGCAATGTTTTGTTTTCGCTTGTGACAGAGTTCATAGAGATCTCTACCAAATTCAGCTGCAAATGCAGAAGTTGCAAAAAATCCAAATACCTGTGAAAAGGACAGAAATATGTGATTTCAAAATGCATAAACAGCAATAGTATTTATTCTAACACTGTTTGGAAAGATTCACTGTACCACTGTATATACATTATTCACTGAACCACTGTATATACATTAATAATGCTTGTAATATTAAGATTACAGTCCTCCTTAAATCAATAGTTCCATTTAAATTAGACACAGATCAGAAATCATAATTCTAGCACATTCATTGTGTTAGTTTTTAGTTTTCATTCTTTTAATCAAGTGTGAACCTTATACTGTGTTCTAATCAACGTTTAATTGCAAAAGTATACTAGTTGCATTGCCAAAATCAGTTATTAAAGTAGCATAGCATATAGCAGATTATTTATCCAAGAGAGGGCTGCTAATTGATGAGAATAAATGAAGAAGAATAACACACAGCAGGTGAAGGAAGAGAAGATCTGCAGAGCCTGGGCCAGCAAGGGAGACTGAAAGGACATTTTGTGAATGACACTTTGTTACCTGTCACGGCTAGATAAAAAGGGGGAAAAGAGGAGAAGGCAGCTTTTTGTCAAAGGAAAGAACCACATGCATTATTCTAACTTTACCTAAATTTTGCACAACTGGTTTGGACCAAAGTAATTTGACATTAAGTATTTGACATTTTAAGTATTCAATCACAGTAGTTTTTATTTTTTCTGTACCAGAAAAAAAAAAGCAAAGCTGACACCTGATTTGTGCTCAAACTATTAGGTCTAAATAGATCTACATCACTTAAGATGACATACAGAAGTGTGTATCTCTAATAGCTGATGCTGCCGTGGAACAGAATTATCTTGCTTTCTTTTCCAAATCATTTTTTCTCATTCAAGAATTTGATCTTTTAAACTCACATGTTCACAATTCCAAGGTTACTCAAAAGAAGTATTCAAATGACTAGGGAATTATGACATCTACAGCATCCCAAAAGCCCCTTTAGTGCCTTGCCCTGAGCATCCTGAGTGTTCCCTAGGAGATGAATGCCCTGTTGCTCTACTGTTTCTGTCACTGAGGAATCCGCTGCCCTTATTGCAATTGTGCAAGTCAGTGTTGCCCACTAGTGCTCTGTAAAAGCAAAAGACAGGATTTCTTGATGACTTTGTGAGGAGGTAACATTATGAAAGGACAACTGAGGGAAAACAGAAATTTCAGAAGTATTGTGTCACAGAACTGGGCAAGCTTCAAGAGATGACAGTGTTGAACGGCAAGAGATGACAGGAAATAATACAAATCTGAGGCAGCAGGCAAAAGATGGGGAGCTACAAGGGCACACAGAGCTTTCCAGGAACCTCGAGGAATGCCAGCTCTTTGGATTTCCTATGGTAAGTTTCTGGAAGATCTGAAATAGGTAATTCCTCCTGAAACATCACAATGCACTGAGCTCTATTCCCTGCCCTGTTTCTTCTCTGCAAATTGAGTGAAGTTTAGAGGGCAGAGAAAATGACATACCAGATAAATACAAAGTAAATCTTGCCATTTTAAGACTTACACATGCAGCACTTTCAGCAGCAGAGTCAGAGCAGGTTGCAGAAAACACTATTGATGCTAACAGAAACCAGGCACCTATGACCGGCACAGCCCAAAAATTCTGCAAATATATATAAAAATATATATATAATTTAACTGTAGATAGATTACCTAAAAAGAACAAACATCATAACAACAGCAGAGTTAACCTGTCTGTGAATTTGTTTTGATACTTTGATGCTAGTGGAAGCTTCAGAAAATACACTTTACAGCTAAATTCCAAATGACATTCAACATTATCAGTTATTTAAATAGCTTTATCAGCTACTTAAAGGAGTCTGCCCTTTTTTTGTATTTTTTAAGTATTTAGTTAATTTCATCTAACCTTTTTTCACCATCAAATTCAAGCTCAGGACAACCATGGTAGCTTTATCCCTTATGTAAAACATTTAAGAAATCAGAAAAGTGTCAGTAAATGTGCTCATTCAAACCTTTTACTACGCTCCGTTATCTGTACCCTCACATAAAGACGCTACTGTTTGCTCTGAAGCACACAGGAAGGGACACTTGTGAGATGGAATAATGTTCCTACTGACTTTACAGAGCAACCTTCTCCCACTGCTGGTTCTTCTCAAGTATAAAGCCATAAACTGTAACGAGCTGATTATTGCCAAAAAGGAGGTAGTCTACACCCAGCAGGAAAACAGATAGGGTAAACTTTTTTGATTCTTTTTTTTTTAATTGCAAGCATCATGCTGGTGGTAAACTATTCCATATGCATACAGATCTGTGATGGCTGTGCTGTAGTATTAGTAGCATTAATGTGGAAAAATTTTTCCACACAAGTCCTAAAATCCTGCAGGTAGCCAGCTTTGACAAATATGTCAATATAAACTCTCCAAGTTGGCTCATTTTTAAACTATAAGATACTTTGATTTATCCTTTACATGGAGAAGAAAAGGAGAATCATTTTGCATATGCTTTTTACTCCACAGCAGACTTTATGCACTTAGAAAAAATTATTTGTTTTCCAAAAAAAAAAAAGTTTTCTTACCAGTTTCTTCACTTTATCTTCCCCCAGTGATTCATAAAAATCAGTGCAATACACATACAGAATCAGGAGGCTCAAAAGAAAGGCACTGCAGCTTGTGAATTCAAAGAAGTAAAGTCCACTACAAGTGATGCATTCATCCACAACTTCTTCACAAACAACAGCCACAAAAGAGAAAATCTGCAAACAAATAACATGCTTGAGTTGGATCAAGTCTCTAACATCTTCAACAAACAGGCATCTCTGATACAAAGATTAATAAAGCTAGCTGTGACAAAAATGCTCAATCTACAAAGAGTTTGGTGAAGTTCTGCACTATTTTCTTACAGAAATAATTACGCAATGACATGGTTTACACGTGGCTGTTAAAAGTGGTCCATAAAGTACACTCAGGTAAGCTGAGCACACAGCCAAACAGAGGCTTCTTGACTGGACAGACAATATTCCTGCGGTTTTGTGCAACTGCCACTTTGAAGCAGACGAGGCAGCATGGAGAGCACATCCTGCAAAATGCTGCCGCTTACTACATACAGCTGCACTCAGTTCTGAATGTATTTGGGTTCAGAGCAGTGGGGGAAACTGGACAGCCCTGACACACTCAGCTACCTCCCCAAAAGTTCACTCACAGCTGATGTCACCTCACTTGATAAAACTTCAGAGAAAGTCCATGAACCCAACACTCACATGCCTGTGACCCAGTAATGCCAGAAGCCCAACTGCTCTTGTAGGAACCGAAACCTTACACTGTGTTCAAGCATGTTGGACAATGTTTAATCTACGCAGAGGTTCACCTTCCTGCTCTGAGAAAAGAACATGACTTACTTCCTATACAGTCGCCATATCCCTGCTGCTGGATTTTCTACTATTTTATTGTACAAGAAAGAATATTGCTTTATTAAACTCTTGCTTATTTTGGCCAATTCTTGCTAGTTTCCTTCATCCCATAAACTTGGCATAGCTTTACAGATCTTTGTAGTAAGGAGTTCACCAAATTAAAATGAAACCATGAGAAGGAATCAGACTGGGTCATAATATTGAGACTGATATGAGAATGATAATCATATTTTTAATAACAGTATGTGGGCAATAAAGAGCTTGACAGTTCTTTGTTTAAAAAAAAAAAATCTAAATTTAAGATTCAGAATTGTTCTTGGAAAATAACCACCAGTCTTTGGTATCAGTTTTCTCACAGTAAAAACAAGAACAACGATTTAGCAGCAGGAAGTGTAAATTCCCCTTACTAAGCCAGGTCTCAGAAGAGCACTTCAGAGAACCACGTTTTGAAAATGCAACAGTGGAAAGTAAACAGGAGCTCAGAAAGGGAAAGAATGGGAACTGGGAAACATCAATATTAATATCAGGCCTCCTCATGCTTCCTTTCTCTCCCACAGTGGCTGGCAACACAAACTTCTCAGCAGCCCTTGCACCAGTGAACTATAATGTCAGTCCAGGAATGTTTCAAACTCTGACTTTCCAGTTTTTTATGGTTTGGGTGTTTTGGTTTTGTTTTTTTTTTTTTTTTTTTTTTTTTTTTGGTTTTTTTTTTTTTTTTTTTTTTGGGTTTTTTTTTTTGTTTTTTTTTTTTTTTTTTTGTTTTGTTTTTTGTTTTTTTTGGGGTTTTTTTTTGTTTTTTTTTTTTTGTTTTTTGGGGTTTTTTTTGTTTTTTTTTGTTTTTTTGTTTGTTTTTTTTTTTGCATTTCTAAACATGGGCTTATAGCTGCATCCAATGACTTTCAATTTCACATTTTTCACAAGGTCAGCTGTGAGATAGCACTGAACATGAAAACTTATCTCTTTTTATAAGCACTGGAAATGGAAAGTCATCGTTTTCACTTGGGCCAAAACAGAGCAGAAAGAAAATAAACCTGTCCTTAAAAGAAAGTACATGTCCAGCTAACCATAATATGATCTAAATAGCTGAAAAAAGCTTCTCCACTGAGTGTACAAGTTGAAAAAATCCCACTCAAAGAGCAGTTATAAAGGGCTCAGTGTCAAATAACTGAGATTTACCAAGTACAATCTTGTGTGGGACTTCTCCAAGTCGATATTCTTTTTTTTTTTATTAATAAGCTGAGTAATAAAATAGAGTACATCAATTTTTAAAAAGTTGGCTTGAAGAACTTTGAGTAAGTGCTTTGATTAAGTGAATGTATCAGCAGCACATTTATAAGGTGCCAGAGAGCTCTGCTTGGATTTCTTAACTTGCTCTTTAATATCACTTTCAGGAAAAAAAATTCCTCTGTTGTCCTACTGACACCAAAAAATAAGTTTTCAACACCAAAAGCATTGTTGGAGAAGCAGGTGTTTTGAATTTTTTAAATTTTGTTATTAGTCCTGTCTGTATGTACACCAGAAATTAAACATCTTCGTCTGTCTTTTACCAGCAGAAAATTATTCATTGATACTGACATTACTGCTGGAAGTTTCTAAACAAATGTCAATTTTATAAAGAAGATTTAACAAGTGAATTGCTATAAAAATAGAGCAGGTCAATGAACTTGCCAACAATCCTGTGAAGATCTCGGCATCTGGGAGGTACTGGGATTCCCCGTACAAAATCCTCTAGTTCGGGTGGGTGCACGTATTAATTCTCTATTAAGTTTGCACAATTCGGGCTACTACAGGACATTAACAGCTCAAAAATGAGCTGATTTTTAAGCCTGAATTACAATTTTCCTTTCCAGCTAGGGCATTTTGACTCAAGTTAAACAAGAGTTGATGACAACTTGTCCTGCTTTAGGTAAGAATTAGTTTCTACATCAATCTTGGCACAATACACATTGTGCCATTTACCTTTGTGCTGAATTTGAACCAGTCATGGACTAACAAAAACATTCCACCTATTAAAAAAAAAAACCAAAACCATCCACAAACAAAACAACATATCCTAGAAACCTGTGCAATAACATGCCTCCCAGCATCCTTTTGGCACTCACATTTGTGACTTTTAGCAGTGACATTTTCCTTGTTTAATCTCCTCAAAAGAACTGGCTACGGTTACAGAGCATGCCATTATTCATCTGAAGAAAAGTATTTCTTAGGTCTAGAAGCCAGTTTTCTGCAGGTGGTTTCAGAGTGTTTTATAAAGCTCTTGAGCACCCCTACACTGAACAGAGCCCACTTTCTGATTGCAACACCCTGTTTAGCAGTCCACACAAGCAAGGGCATAATCCCAGTAACAACCACTGTTGTAACACAAAGCCAAAAGTCAATGACCATGACTGAGATTTCCAAAAATCAACCCTTTCCCAGAATAGGAACCTTCTACTGTAGAGATGGAGGCTTCCACCTTCAGGACTTTCCAGGGTTTGTTTAAAGTGTTTTGACCCAGACCTCAAGATCCCTGCATTTTGATAAAGGTTGCAAAACAGAACGGAAAAAATATTAGAAATTAGGAGGGTGAACAACTCTAAGTCCATTTTCTTTTTCCTCTCACTAACGGGCTCAAGCCATAAACTATTACTTATTTAAGAACATGTCAAGCAGCTATTCATCCTATCTAAGAAAATGATAAATTTTCTTTTTTTCTACTTAGAAAGTATTTAAAATAATTAAACAGTTTAAGGCTTTGGTACATCAGTAGATTTGCCTTCATAATCACTTATTTTAGTCAATTAACCTTTTTATATAAACGTTCTGCTTGTCAGGGAGCCAAACCCAGCAGATCTTGCTTTAATAATCTCCAGTAGATAAATTAAAAGTTTATGTTCCATTATATTCATTTAAAGCATTCTTTGGTGTGGTTTTTTTAAAACACTCTTAGAAACCTTTATTTTTGGCAGTGTTACCACTTTATGAACACTAAAGAATACTACATTTCTGGTTGAGGGTTTTGACTGTGTGTGAGATGAAGCTTAAAACCCAAATGTCCTCTTTTTGCAATGGTGAAATAACGAGAAAGGGCTGGAAATCACCTAAATTCCTGTGAGCATGACACATCTGACTAAAAAGCCACTGTGCTGGCTGCAAGATGCAGGCTGACACGCATTTGCAGTCAGCTGCCCTTTACCACCACGGGTTTCACTCATTCCCTGCTAGTACGTAAGAGTGATGCTCCTCACATCCTTATCAGCAGTCGCACTGGGACATTTTGGAAGAGCCCATCACCAAACACTGAACAGGACCTTGCCCATCAAGGAGCCCAGCTGCTTGATTCAGGAGCAACAAATTGTATAAAAGGCAGAAAATAAGCCTTTTATTTCCTGGCGAGCCCAGGGCTGCCTGGCATGAAGTGATCTCTCATGCAATGGGCCACCATGATTACGGGTTTCTGGTGCAATTTTCTACCACAAATCATGGGAGAAACAGGCTCCTTAATTTTAGTATGGACAGCACAGATTGACAGGCTTGGAACAGGCCGCAGGAGCAGCAAGAGAGGAAGGTCTGGAGCTCATGACCCAGCAATGCCCTTCCCAGTTCTACTGCCCTATGGTGAGGGTTCAACCAAAGGCTTCTTCCTCCTGCTTTCATCCAATCCGGCCCTCAGAAGAAAGCGCTACATTTCCTGCAAGGCTTCCCTCTGGTTCTGAGCCAGGGCGGGCGGTGTTTAAGGCCAGCAGGCAGCTGGACCACGGCGGCTGCAGCACCGAGCCCCGGCCGCACGGCACCGTCCGGTGGCAGCACCTACTGCTGCAGCTCGGACAGGAAGAAGGAACACTCCCACCACTTCCCCACCATAAATCACTTTGAACCTGCATTATAAGGCACCACGCCAGCTTTCCACCTGAGTTACAGGTCTGCACAACTTTAGTGACCCCATGCCACGTCCCAAGTCAGGACACCTTCCCGGCGGAGCCAGACCTTTCCGACAGGCAGAATCCACTCCCTCGAAGCCTGTGTGCGGCCATCTCCCCAGCCTGCGCTGGATCACCGAGAAGTTTAATTTTTAAGCGGCAGGAAACCGTCCTAAAGCCGAAGGTCACGACAACACGCTCGTTTCCATCCCAGAGCGGGGCACCCCCGCCCCACTGGGCTCAGCCCCGGGACATTGTAAGTCTCTTCCCGGCCCGGGGCAGCCATCCTGCCAGGGGTGCTCCCTCCGGGCCAGGCCCGGCACGTCCCGCACGGCGAGGGGAGGCACTCACCGTCTGGGCCACCTTGACTGGCAGCCGCCATCCCCGCAGGCGCCGCAGGGTGCAGCCCAGGGGGCGGCGGCGGGGCCCCTTCGCCTGGGGTTCCGTGGTCTCGTTGTAGACGGCGCCGTTCTCCATGCCCGGGCCGGGCCGCCGGCTCCCAGCTGGAAAAAAACGAAAGCAAAAGGGAGGCGGGCAGGGCGTCTTCGCCTCCCGTTCCGCGGTCTGCTTGTAGGCGGAGCCGCTCTCCCTGGCGGGGCCGGGCCGCCGGCTCCCAGCTGGAAAGCACCTCAAGAAAAAGTGCGGCAGGTAGCGGGACGCCTGCGGTTCCGTGGTCTGGTTGTAGGCGGCGCGGTTCTGCCTGGCCGGGCTGGGCTGCCGGCTCCCAGCTGGACAACACCTCAAGAAAAAGGGCGGCAGGCGGCGGGACGCCTCCGGTTCTCTGGTCTGGTTGTAGGCGGTGCGGTTCTGCCTGGCCGGGCTGGGCTGCCGGCTCCCAGCTGGACAACACCTCAAGAAAAAGGGCGGCAGGCGGCGGGACGCCTCCGGTTCTCTGGTCTGGTTGTAGGCGGTGCGGTTCTCCATGGCCGGTGCGGACCGCCGGCTGCCATCTGGGAAGAACCGCGACAAAAAGGACGGCAGGCGGCGGGACGCCTCCGGTTCTCTGGTCTGGTTGTAGGCGGTGCGGTTCTCCATGGCCGGTGCGGACCGCCGGCTGCCATCTGGGAAGAACCGCGACAAAAAGGACGGCAGGCGGCGGGACGCCTCCGGTTCCCTGGTCTGGTTGTAGACGGTGCCCATGGCCGGGCAGCCGGCTGTCAGCTGGGAAAAACCGAAAGCAACAGGGCGGCGGGCGGGACGGGAGCGGGAAGGGCGAGAGGCCCCGGGGAGCCCCGGGGGCCCCGGGGGCGGCCGTTGCACCGGCCGTTGGTCCCGGTGGGACGAAGGCGCTGCCGGCGGCGCGCCCCAGCGCTCCCCCTGGCGGCCGCGGGCGGGAGCGTGAGGGACGGCCCGGACCGCGGGGCCGCTTCAGGCCCGCTCTGGGCTCAGTTCGCCGACCGGGGCTTGGTAAGTAAAATTTGCACGAGTATTCACTTGTCACACGAGATTACGGTATTAAATTTGGGTTTTAAGCCAAAGCTTTCCCTGGTTACATTCACATAATCAATTAGGTTAGAAAAACCCTCTGAGATCATGGAGTCCAGCCTATGACCGAACCCCAGCACTGTGTCACCAGACCATGGCACTGAGTGCCACGTCCAGTCTTGCCTTAAATCCCTCCAGGGACAGTGACTCCGTCACCTCCTTGAGCAGCCCATTCCAGTGTCTAATCACTTTTTCTGTGAAGAAATTCCTCCTAATGCCCAACCTAAACCTCCTCTGGGTGCTGCTTGAGGCCATGTCCTCTTGTCCTGTCATGAGTTGTTTGAGAGAAGATCCCGATCCCCATCTTGCTACAACCTCCTTTCAGGCAGTTCTAGATATCAGTAAGGTCCCCCCGAACCTCCTTTTTTCCAGGCTAAACACCCCCAGCTCCCTCAGCTCCTCCTCACAGGACTCGTGCACCAGAACTTTCACCAGCTCAGCTGCCCTTCCCTGGCCACGCTCCAGCGCCTCAATGTCCTTCCTGAATTGAGAGGCCCAGAACTGGACAGAGCACTCAAGGTGTGGCCTCACCAGTGCCGAGTACAGGAGAAGAGTCATTGTCTTTGAAGACATTCCTTGTTGTCAATGAGAGAAAACATTCATATCACCAAGCTCCTTCTAAAATACTCCCATACCTTTGCCCAGGTCAGCTTTTCAAAGTAACTATAGTTTTTGTTGCCTACTAAGAGTAGATTGAACCTTTTATGTGTAAGCAAAGGTGTGTTATGTTTGCTTCTATATTATTGATGCATTACCCACAGAGCTATTATGGTCCTTTGTAGTCAAGCTCAATTATACTTGTTTAAATTCAAAGAAATGGAAGATTGCTACAGGCTGAAAAAGAGGAGATTTGCTTGCTTAACGTTAGCTGTATAGGAACAGATTCCCTGCTTAGGGAACAAGTCAGGCTGTTTGGACACTGCTTCTCTTTGGGAACCACGCAGTGCAGTGGGAACGTGCTACAGAGCCCCATGAGGCTGGGATGCTTTGAGCTCTGCCAGGACACCCCCGTAACCAGGCAGATGCAGAAGTATGGGCCAGACCAAAGCAGCTGGGCCGTGCTCCCTGCTGAGTGTGTACCAGCAGGCCGTGTGCTTCTCCCAGGAAGGAAACACAATCCAGGGCAATACAGTGTCCCTAGGCAGGATCACACAGACCTGTCACTGTCAAAAACAATGTTTGGCTGCAGGAATTGGCTTGGGAGGCAAATTCGTCACGAGGAGAGTAGGGCAAGTCCTGTGATTCCCGAGGCGTGGGCGTTTCCGCTAAAACAAGTGAGGTATCACCATGGGTGTGCCCCAGCTTCTGCCTGGGATTGGGGTGAGTGTAACATGGCTCTGCTGGCAGCAGCCCAGAACACAGGACTGAGCAGGTAGGTGTAGTCAGGAACATTTGGTGTTATCACTTATAAGTTCCCAGTACCTTCACTACCTTTTTTCACACTAGTACATTATAAATTAGATTACATTACAGAAGCTGGCATCTCTCTTCTGAAGGAAATTTCCTTCTTGTTTTCTTTTCTTCCTCGATAATATTTCACAACTGGATGAATAACTCCAAAGCTACAAAGCATATGTCTAGGCTATACTGTGGTCTGACAGAGACAGGACTTTAATGAGACCGAAGCAGCTGTCAGGTCTTCTAAGATGTTCAGTAGCATCCAAGGCTATTTTGTAGCCCTTCCCTTCTGAGTCTTTAAAATGTCTTCATGCAGCATTTCTAGATTATGAATACAGATGTTAGTACTGAAGACAACTGTCTTGAGGACAGACTGCTTTTCAAGGAGACACAGAAACACAAAACAAGACGACAAAAGATAAAATAGAAGGTGACCTCTTTCCAGTTTCTACTGTCTTTAATTAAGCTGGTTTTCCCATTCAGGCCCTCTCAGGAAATACATGTCAACGATGCATGAATGATAAAGGTTAGCTTGCCATTTAAAGCCTAACTTATTGAGGCCAATTTACTTTTATTTTGTTTTATAAGAGGTTAAGGAAAAGTGAAACTACAGCAAAGCTAGGGAACTGTAAGGTCATGTGACAGAGAAGGAATGAAAACTGGACAACAGCATAGGAGTTGATATCTTGAAAATACTTAAAGCATTACATCACACTCACTTTCCAGTACAGTATTTTTCCTTTAAAGAGGGAATTAAAACAACAGTTACTGTAAGTAACAATAGGGTTTAATGCAAATAACAGTAACTGGCTGACTGTGATGTGATGGAAATCCCACTCCAGGTATACACCTATTAATTTCCTTTTGGTTATGTGCTACACCTGACAGTTTTCCAGAAAAAGAAGTCTTTCTTACCCTGCCACAGCCTCTGCTGGACTGGGAGGAGCAGAGCTAAAGGCAGGACATGGTGGCAGAGAAGCAACCCCACAGTTAGATGCTGAGCTGTGGTAACATCTCCAGTCAGCCAGGCACAGACAGGGACATCAGTGGAAGCAGATTAGTGAAGAGTGACCTGGTTTTCTCCCTCATTACATCTCCTCCAAGACACCCTGCATAGTGACCAAAAAGCAATACCAACGGAGAAAGCCCCCTGACTAGAGGAGATGGCAGTGTACACAGCAGAGCTGTATGACAGTTGCCACCTCTTGCCCCCATGTTGAAATAATTTCCCAAACTGTGACTGGAGTTTCTTGAAGCAGTTGAGTAAATGCCAGCTACTGCAATAAGGGGGCTTGAGGCCACAGCTGCATTGCTGTTTTCATCAAGTGAGTCCCAGTGGCTCTTTGGCACGCTCTGTGTGCTGTGTTACAATGCAACACTAAAGCCTGAGTCCCTTGCACTCAGAATTGGCAGCACTGGCCTCACAAATTCATGTTCTCCTTTTCTCATTTTCATAAATGCAGTTATGGGGTTTTTTGCTTTTCTTGCCAGAAGGAAGTAGAGAAATGGGAAAGCAGCTTGGAAGCCCAAACCACTGAAAGAGACAGACTTAGTTTCTTTGGAAGAGTGATGAGGAAGAGGAAGAAGTGTACGTTACTGCAAAATTCAGGGAGCTCCATTGGAGACAGCCTGTCTGAGGCACATCTCCATCCTTCATTTTGATGTTCCCACATGGGCATCTTGACATATTCTGTTCAAGATTATCCCCATGCATTACATGAAGTAAATACAGGATGATTAGCTAGCAAATGGGTACTGCAACAATGAGCTCAGAGAAGACTTGAATGTGTTGCATCTGCTGAACTTTCTTTAGCTCTTGAGGCTCTATTTTTGTGCTCAGTATTGCAACTGAACTTCACAAACCGTGACACCACCTAAATAGGCTCGAATGTGTGACTTTTAAACAGCTGAAGATGAAGAATTAGCATTTTAACAGCTATTGCTAAGTATCCCTTATGGCACAAGAGATTAAATCCTCAATCCTCAATCCTCAACTTTCCAAATGCAAGCTTAGGCTAACTCTTCTCAGTGGTTTTCTGCATGCATCTGCATGGCACAGAGAAGAATTAAGTTATGAGGTACTTGATAGGCAACAGTTCTGCTGCTGCAGGTGTCCCACTGCAAACTGTTTGCTCCCCAAGAAGAGACTGCAGCCCAACAGGCAGCAATTCTTGCATTTCAGAAGCATCACTAGAATTTTAAGGTTAATATAGTAGCTAGTCCATAAAACCTAAAAGCCGTGTGCACATTCCAGAGATTGTACTTTTCAGCTGAAAAATATGACCTGCCTGGAAATAAAGTGGACATTTACTCAAAAATTTTAAGCTTAAAATTTGCAGAGCAGCTTTATTAGAACCAGTAAAGTCAAAAGAACTGACGTGGGAACAGGATAGAGAAGGAGGAAGAGAAGATTTACAAAATTCCCCTGAAACCTTTTTGTTTCAGTCTAATCAGCAACTTGTCTTCATTGAACTAGCCCTGAAAGTTTAAAGGAATTTAGTTGATTTATATTGTAGCATTTTTTCAGTGTTCATACTGAAAAGCATTTAAAAAGTATTATTAAGATTATGCCCTGTAGTTCTTGTATCATCTCCTTGCTTTCTGCATCTTATGTGCTAGTCTGAAACTTTGCACTCAACAGCACTAAAGGCACAGAAGAGTGATTGAGAGCAAAATTAATATAATTCGTAATGTCACTCTTAAAAATTGGGGTAATCCCAAACCTAGCCCCTCCCCAGCCTAGAGCAAGAAAGTATTCTTGCCAAATTAGCTTCAGTGTTTTCACCCAATTTATTTAGTTTGGTGCTTCACTTGATGGTGAAAGGAGGAGAACAGGGAGCAGGGTTTACTGGCACTACCTTTTGTGAAAAGGGCCCTCAGTCACAGAGACTGTGTTTTGCATTATAGTTGTGGTAAATCCCATCTTAATTGTGTACTCTCACTTAGGCAGGAGTTGGGGGAACTGCAGCTCAAGAGGACAAAGCAACCAGCCCAGGAGCCTTGGTCTCATCAGAGGGAAACAACAAGCCAAAGACATCAGGTTACACAGAAATATTCTCAGGTATTTTCCTTTCGTGGTAAATTTTCCCCCCAGACAGCATGAGCTGGCTGCAGATAGGAAGTGACAGTAGCATTAAGAGAATTTGAAGGAGGTAAGCAGGCTACTTTAGTCTTTTAGAATGAAAAGGCATAGTAGGGGACAGTCTTTGTGCAAATAAGAATTTAAAAATCAAAACAACCAAAAAACTCCAAAGCTATGGGGGGGCTTAGGGAAAAACACATTAAGAAGCTTCAAATACACAGAAGTGACATCTGTTTTAAGAAGTGAAATTATAATGAGTCATTTGTAAGGTTTTCCCCTGTCCCAGCCTACCCCAAATAAGGGCACCTGGTGTAATAGCTATTAATGCATTATATGGCCAGTTTTCCAGCTTCATAAAGGGTTTTGTGCTTTGACAGATGCTCAAATGAACTAACCTAGAGACTGCAGTTGTCTTTCAAAAATATGGACAGTATCAACTAGTTTAAAATGTTGCCCTTAAAATCCAGTTCCACCCTAATGACACATACCACTGCAGTTGTGTGAGAACGGGTCCTGCTTTCATCATCAGAGGATCCTTTCTCTAGAGCACGTTCCAAATTCAGTTTCAAGTTTACATACTGAACCTAGACAACTGTTCTGATACTGATGCATGCCATGCATCCATAATTAGAAGCCTAATTTTTTTCTTCCAGACAATTTATTCTATACAGCTGTTCATCAGCAGGTCATGCATTTCCCCATGTGTCCCCCCCAAATTTAACTGAACTGTTGACATAAACAAAATTTTCAGGACTGCAGTTAAAGACATAGCTAAGAATATCCACTAAAACTTCTCAGTCCACAATTCATCTTCTGTTTTAACAAGTGTGCTTAACTTGAGGGAGTTAAGTGCACAACAAGATAAATGTTGTTTGTAAACAAATTTAGGTATTTTGAAAATATGGAGGTAACTCAGCTCAAGGGAGGTGAGCCTGCCCCTCTACTCAGCCCTAGGGAGGCCACACCTGAATTGCTGTGTCCAGTTTTGGGCTCCTCAGGACAAGATATGGAGCTCCTGGATCAGGTCCCATGGAGGAGAACAAAAATGATTAAGGGAAGGGAGCATCTCTCTCACAAGTGAAGGCTGAGGGAGCTGGGTCTATTCAGCCTCCAGAACAAATGACTGAGAGGGGACCTCATCAATGTCTGCCAGTATCCAAAGGGAGGGTGCCAATAGGATGGAGCCAGGCTCTTCTTGGTGGTGCCAGCAACAGGACAAGAGGCAACAGCCAGAAAGCAATGCACAGGAAGCTCTGCTGGAATGTGAGGAAGAACATCTTTACTGTGCAGGTAACCAAGCACTGGAACAGCTTGCCCTGAGAGCGTGTGGAGTCTCCCTCACTGGAGATATTCAAGAACTGCCTGGACACAATCCTGTGCCACGTGCTCTGGGGTGGCCCTGCTTGAGGAGGGATGTTGGACCAGGTGACCCCACTTTGGTCCCTTCCAACCTGACCCATTCTGTGAATTCACTAGAACCACTACAGAATGCAAGAACTGGGGAAGAAGAGCACCACCATGTTCAAAATAGAGATTTCTAACTAATCAGAGAAATTAATGTAGGACTGATTAAAAAAAAAAAACCAACTAGAAAACCTGAAGTCATTAAAGTGTCTTGGTAATCATTTGATCAGTAGTCAATGGTAATCAATGACCTTTTACATTTCCTACTCTGAGGCTCTAAGTAGAAAGTAACCACAAATTTCAGAGGAAAAAGTGCTCAACATTTGTGTACTGAAAGCTTAAGTAAAGTCCTAATCTTAGTCAACTACTACTTAGACAACACACTGCAGCCAGCAGCAGGATCCTTAGTCTAATGAGTGTGCTCTGAAAACATTGCAGCACAAACCACCCAAGTCAGATAAGCTAGTTTCACTCCTAGGAGCAAACACTGCAGATTTATCCCCTTCCTTCCAGAAACAAAGTTTTAAGGAAGTTTAAATATCTGCCACTGATGTTATTCACTGAGAAGTAAAAATATAAAAGAATGTTTTGTTTTACACCACATCCTTAGATGTAACTGTAAATGAACAAGAACACCATGGCTTCAATGAAAGTTATTTAAATTTGAATGCAGAGAATACTTTATTAACTGATTACAGTTTTGATGACCAATTTTAAACCATAAGTAGTGTGGGAAACATAGTGGGGGACATTAAGGCTGAGCCATATATATATAGACAAATCTGGATACTGATATTCTGTACATTTAACCTCTGCTTTTTCTTTATACATCTTTTATTCAGTGTCTGCAATTAATCAAAGAGGAATAAACAGAAAAACAACCCGGCCACTAATTGAGTCTTATACCTAGAATGAATTTTTGCATGGGTTTTTGAGTGCAGTGTAAACTTCAGTGGAGATGAACCAGATTTTTTTAACCATATTCCCAATGACGTGTTTAAGTATAACTGGAGATTGTTGCTATTATAGATTTGTGCAATTATTTTTCTCTTTCAAAAACTAGCAGTAGTTCTCTCATGTAGAGGTTAATCTATTTAAGATAGTATTAAACTTACCTAACAGATTGGGAAATCAATATAAATTAAGTGCCTGTGGTGTGTATCAGTTTTCCTGCTCTAAGCAACCCCTATCACTTAAGTGGACATACTTGCAATTTTACAGAATTACACTGACTTTTCAACAAAACCCAGAAAAAAAAAAATTAATTTACTGTTTTTGCACTGTGAGCAGTGCTCCTACACAATGTGATAACTGTTTTCCATCTGTACAGCTCCCTTTTGTAAAGCTGGGCAACACATATAAAAGAAAGACAGACATCAATGGTTTGTGTTCTGAAAGATATTTCAGTTCTTTAGTTCCAGTCACTGAAGGAAGAGGCAGAGGCAAGTTTGAATTATCCCAGAAAACTGAACAATTGGTTTTATTTGGTGTCTTCAAGATGCTTCACCTTCTGTGGGAGATGTAGATGATGTAGGAGAGACCATTTCAGGTTTTCGTGAAATTCTGTCCAATTCTGCCTGAACATCTGTTAAAACTGGCTTCTGACCTACAAAAAAAATTGTATATCATTCAGTCATGTTTATGAAAAGCCTATGGTACCTTCAATTCTCAAATCAGAAAAATCCTAGTAATTGTTACTGCATGCTTTAGGTGCACAATTAAGGCATAAGGCCAAAACCCAAAAGAAACAGAAAGGAAACAGTAGAGAGAAAGTCCTGTCCTTTCATATTTCTAAAGAGTTAAAGTATAAAATACAGAAGACTATTAAGACTAGCAGTTATGACAACTTCTACACAATTTTCTATATAATTTGTGTTTGAAATAATGCTGAATGTAAAAATCAGGGCTTTCACCAAGCCCAGCAAAGCCAGATTTGTGTACTTGATCAGCAGAAACCTGACACAAGTGCTCATGGGTGCACACAGACCTGCAGATGGCAAATCCCTTTCTCTTCTCACCCACTTATCTCCTCCCTAACTTGAACTGGCACAAACATTTGTGCAGCCACATTCTAACCTAATTCAAGCTCAAAACACACCACTTCCCCCCACCCTTTAATTCCTACTCCTCAGTCTAGGTTTCTATCCCACTATGTTCTATAGCAAGAATGCAGGACACAACATGGGAAAAGGCAGTGCAGTATTAGGACTCCAACCCTATGACAAGGGTGCACAGCATCTGCAAAAGAATGTTCTGACATGTGCAGTTGTAGCAGTGTCCCAGCATCCTTTCTGAAAATGCAAATTAACAGGAACTATCCATAAAGGTAATTTTGGCCAGACGTACTTCGCTGCTCTTCAAATAATTTAACAAAAGATAATACTGTATTAGAATCAAACCAGCTAACGTTCTAACTACTAAGCAGAGGAATTTCCCAAAGCTGCTGAGGAAAAAGTAATTCTCAAATCCCAAACTACTGTCTTAACAGACAGTTTTCAGATTTGAAGAGTGAGTGACACAGATATCACTAAATACAGACAGCAAACACTGAGGAAGGTGAAGAGGCCACATCTAAGCCAAATTTGTTTGTATTTATGGTAATTCCTTGAAAACATAGTCATTTCTGATGTTAAACTGTCCATAACCCTAACCCTTTATTTGGTGCATAGAAGGAAATATCTGAGAACTGTTTTGCTCCTTAATAATTAAATTTTGTCCTTGAAGTTGCTGCCACAGCCCCAGACAGAACACTTTTCTGGAGTGCTGCCTCTGTTTGCTTGGCATCATCCAAACCTGCTGCCAGCCACTTCCCACAGGATTTTTCAGTGGGTGCTCCTTTTGGGGCTGTGGCAGCAACTTTGTTTGGCCACAGCCAACACTTTTCTGGAGTGCTGCCTCTGTTTGCTTGGCATCATCCAAACCTGCTGCCAGCCACTTCCCACAGGATTTTTCAGTGGGTGCTCTCTGTGCCTCATATTGCGTCAGCTGCATTTGTTTGAACAATCTCCATATGCTGTTCAAACTGGCACTGCTGACTTTGCCTACAGCACATTAGGAAGCACTCAAACTTTGCTCAGCCAACTGAGTTTTGCACTTAGAGAAGGGAAGTGTGCACAGGCAAAAAAAAATTCAGGGTTAATCTACACAAAATGTTAGTGGGAAGTGTGAAGTACCCAAGAAAGACCAGCATTTTCCCCTGAGTGCAGCATTATTAACCTCTGGGGAAGCACGGAGGGAAGGTGTCTGTGTACACATGATCTAAAGTAATATAGAAACATTTTAAATTGGAATAGCAAGAAATGACAGTGTTCCTGCATCTAGCTTTATCACAGTCACTATTAAACATTTCTAGATTAATAATAATTATTAATTGCCTCATATATAAACAGCTGTCAAAAGAAAACACGTAAGTATTTTTACAGGCTGTCACCAAACTCAGAGTGCTTATCACATCAGAGCTAGAACTCTAGTGAAAGAAAATTTAAAGCTATTTTAATACTGACAGTATTGTCAAAAAGAATCAGCTTAAAATACAGTCCTAACTTATTTAATTAAGACTAGAAGAGGCTTATGGCATCAGTAAATTTCATTGGGATGGTGGAAACAAAGGGAAAAAATGGGGAACTCATGTAGATACAATTCATGCTTAAACAACTACATGAAGATTTTTTTCTTTGCTCCTCTGAAAGCCACAAAAAGGCAATACTAAAGGGCTGTGAAAACACAAGCAAAAAGCCATATAGAATAGAAAAGCACATACATATATATAGCATTCAGTTAAATATAGCAGTATTTATACTTTTGATAAACTATACTAACAGGAACAATCCATCACTCAATTTAGATTGAGTCGATCTTTAATGTCATTAATCATACCTGACTTTTTTGCTGATGGTGGTAAGTTGCTGCCAGCACCTCCAGTGCCACCTCCCCCTGGACTGCCACCAACACCACCAGGGCCACCAGGAGAACCAGTTTTCTTGCTCAGGAGACTATTGAAGAAGTTAGCCAGGACTCCTTCAGATGTAGCTCCAGCTACAAGGGGAAGAAGGAAAGAAAAACCACAACACAAAACCATCACAGATTTTCTAAGTAAATACTGATTTAGTGTGTTAATAAATCTAAATAAGCACATTAAAGCAAGCAGGCAAAGCAATTATTTTGCTTCTCCAGCTGCATTTGTGCTCTCACAAGGAAAAGTACCTTTCATATTGGGATCAATCTTTTTTGACCCAGTGGGGATAGGTGTAACACTGGCAACATTCGATGTTACAGATCTATTTGGTGTCCTAGGAGATCCACCAGGAACTCTTGGTGAGGCATCCTATTAAAAAAAAAAAAAAAACAAAAAAAACACCAAAAAACAACAGAACAACAAACCTGAAGTGTAAGAATAGATTAAATGAAGCATTTTGTCATTTCTCACACCTCCTAAGCTTTTGTATTTTAAATGTAGTATCTCATACACTTGAAATGACACAGGATTAGATTTTGCTGATTGTGTACAAGTTTTTTCAAACTCGTAGAACATTGTTAAAACTACTAACTTTGGTGTAACTAAAGCACAAGAGAAGATTTTCATTTCATCCCCATGAGAAACCTGAAAATCTACATGCCTCTGGGCATAAATGCATTCTAACATACAAAAAGGAAAGCCAGGACCTTCAGCCCTCGCTGTCAATACAAGTTGTCGTGACTCACTGTGGAGTGTCATAATTTGAGAGCACTGTGAGTCTTTAAATACTGTGAAGTTAAAAACAGTTTGATGAAACAATATTTGACAAAGCAGATAAAAGTAACCCTCTAAATATATAAAAGTCAATGATTTTCATGTGATGGTATTTAAAATTTTTGTTACTAACCACTGGCCTTCCTGCAGCAGTAGGTGGTTGTTTAGCCAACTGTGACTGCAAAAAAACAAACATACACATGAAGTGTTAGATATTGTAGTGACTAAGAATACAATCCCAAATTTGTATTGGGAATGTTGTTAAACGAAACTCTTGTTTCGTTTCCTTGTTTTATAGACAGAAAATTACCTGCTGCTTCATAAGAAACACTTGGTCATCCTCTGCTACAATTTCTTTTTCATGAACAAACTGCAATACAAAAACATGACCATAAATTTGACTAAAATAAAGAAAGAAAGGAGGTTTTTTTTTATCTGCTGGTGAATATGACCAAAACTTTCAATAATGAAGTACATGTCTAAAATACTATGATTGCTGCATATCACATTTTTCATATTTAAGACCGCTGCCTTATGATTCTATTTAGGCCAAGTTAATTAGAAGTGAAATAGAATTATCATTAACTCCTTTGACCTGTTAGGCATAAAGCTGTAGATACATTTGTAGAAAGACCCACTAAAAAGCTCATTTAATTGTTCAGTAAAAAGGAATTAAGTTAATGGTTACAAGGCATACTCAGGGGTCTCAGGATAAGTAAGAAACATTCATGGATGCACACACTCTGCATCATGCCCGTTGCCTCTATAATTTATTGAGGCCTCATGTCAGTATTACTTTATAGGTAACTATGGCACACATGACTCTTCACCTGTGCTGCATCACACTGGTGCAGGAACTGGACACAGACATCTCAGATCCCAGTTCTATGCATCAAATTGCAAGCAATCTCCCCCCAGATAAGCTCATCGAAAATTTTGCCCAAGCAAGCATGGCAAATATCTGTATCAAAGTTTATAATCCAAACCTGAAGTTTATAGCCATGCAAAAGGAAATATTGTCAGTTATATTTTCCTTGAATACCTAATTAAAATGTCTTAACATTTTCCCTAAAGATTTCAGAAAGGACATAGTATTAGTTTTCTCCATTAAAATAATTCCCACTTGAAAATAAGATCAGTCACAAAACCTTAGCTTTGTTAGAAAAAAGCCATAGAAATATTTGCCTTCAATAACCTCTGAGAGCACGGGAGTCCACTGCTGCAGGCATTTTGTTCAACAAACTCACGTATGTTTACAGGTTGTTCTATCAAGGCCTTTTGTTAGATAGTACAATGGAAAATATACTGAATATATGTAGAAGCTGTTTGCACATGTTTATTTTTGATTTTACACTGTCTCAAGCTTTCTTATTTTAAATACTCCAAAAGAAACAGAAAGTATTATGAAGTTATGAACAACTCAGAGCAAAATTAAATGTTCTTAAAAAAAACCAACTCAACCTGAAAAACAGGTCAATCATGTTTAGGCTTTTCAATACCAAATATGCCTTAAAAGCAAAACAAGTGTATTTGTAGTCTTGAACGATGTAACAGTGGAAGAACAAAAGGTGTAGAAGAGCTATACAGAACAAAAACACATCAAGATCTTTTTTGTTAAGAGCAACTTTAAAAACAAAACAAGAACACCACCACCCCCTCTCCCCCCCACCATGGTACATCACACTTTTGATAAGCTGGAAGCATAGTCTCAATGAAAGAGAAAAAAAACTGCAGGCAAATAAATAGCAAAGCAGCTAAATGCAAAGACATCTCAGTGTACCTTTCTGACTGGTGGTTTTGTTATGATATCTTCAAAATTGTCATCCGCTTTTAGTGTCTGGAAGTTCTCATGCAATATTCCTATCTTCTTGTCATTATCCCAACCTGCAGGACTAGAGAAAGGATTATTTGGCTTAAAATTCTATTGCTCCTTCAGTCTATTCTTGCAGGCACTCCTGAACTGCACCCAGCTGACAGCCAGCAAAGCTGTCACAGTGGCCATTCTCCTATGCAAGCTGGTTATTGATCAGTACAAACAAGTAGGCAGAGACTGGTTAAACATGACAGAGAAAAGGAAAATCTCTGGGCTTAACGTTTCCCTTTGGAGCAGTGAGTGTTTGTAACCTTCATCCACTGGCCCTCACCAAATTCCAACTCATGAGAATGTTACATGGAACTTTAAAAAGCATAAACCAAAAAAGGCTCTAAATGCTGCTTTACAGTATTGCACAGATAAATTTTGTAGTCAAACACAAAATAGTGCAGGTAACTTACATAAATACTGCATCTTTTTCCACAACAACAGCTGGAACATTGAAAGGAAATCCGTACAACTTCTGGACTATATATTTATACACTAAATCAATGTTTTTGTTTTCTTTTACTGAAGTGTAAATAAGTGCTGCCCCGTCTGAATAAACATGTTAAAGAAAACTCAGTTTAGTGGCTAGTAAAAGAAAATGAAGTAACCTTTAAACTATCAAAAAAGAGTCAGCTACTTTGTAGAATTTTGAAAGGGACTACAAAACCAAAGCAAAACAGGTCAAGTAACTTACCAACATTTCAATCTGAAATAAGCTATTAAGTAATTTAAATAAATCTTTCTTTTTTCCTGCATTTGTTTTAGGCCAGCTCAGCTATTGATTTTCATGTAAAATAGAGGTTCTTCTCGCTTTCAGAGCCCCCCAGTACCAATGGTTTCACTACAATGCCTTTAAAACCAGGCATTGTAGTGAAACAATTTAGTGAACAAAAACTCTCATGCCATATCCTTATATGTTCTCATTATCCCACCCTGCAATCACTGCAGCACTAACACTAGCAGCTTCAAAAATGCCAAAGATCTTCCACTTTCCCATCTGGGTTTTTTTAATTAGGGGAACAAACTCTTACATTATACAGTGATCTGCTTTTAAAGGAAATGAAGGCAAATTAATTTACTATGTATCAGTTACTAAGAGACCAAGAGAGTGCTTAGTATTCTAGCATGGTTCGCTATCAAATTAACACATTATATGCACAGGATTAATAAAAAAGAAATTTTTTCTTTGGGATTATAAAAATACCAAATTGCCTAATTTATTTCTACATGCCTGCAATTCAAATCCTAGAAGAAATTTATATAATGGGGTCTGATTCCTATTCTGTGAAATTTAGAATGGAATTTCAAGTTGTATATGGCATATGCAGTTATGGAGACCAATCCCTACTATTTTATGTTCTTCCGCCACACACAAGAGTTACTACATAATTCCATCTTGAAAAATTAGGTCTTTGAAGCCCTTTGAAGCAAGTGCCATTTCAACTGAAGTCTCTGACTCTTGAACTAATTTTTCCATTCATCACCTGCTGTCCTTCCAGTAGCATTTAAACTTCCCTTCACCACATCACAAATGATGACAAAATGTAGGCATGTTACTGGAATCTATAATCTAGATCTCAGCACATCTAACAGACCAAACAACACTAGACAGTATTTTACACACTTCTAAAAAAAATTAACTTTAAAAATAACAAGAGCACAACTTCTGTGCATTGTCTCTGTACCAATACAAGGAAAGTCAGTGGACCTTGCCTATAGCAATTCACACTTCTTTCCTTCCATCCTAACCTCATCCTGTAGAATTACTGAACACGGAGGAGACTGCATATTTGGGATAAAATTAATAACATGCCTTATGTGCATCTGGAGCAAGATCATACTTAATTGAATTATCTTGTTGTTATTTTAGGGAGCTTGTCAGCTAAGATGTTCTGTTCTGAGAACTGATTTCCTAAATATGGAAATGGAGGCAATAAGGAAATTCATGGTAAGGGGACATACTAGAAACTCTAGTAGGTCTGTTAAAAAAAGATACAAGAAAGCCGAAAAATTTAGTTCAATGTTGCCCATAGGGGTAGCTGAAGCAGACTGCAAGCTACAGTAAAAGAGCTGCATCCTACTTTGGTGGAGACACAAATATTCTTTTAAGCTTGTCATAATTAATATAAACATTGACTTAAGTAATTATATCATCTTTGTGATGTGTTAAAGGATACATTGTAAGCAAAACCGTCTGATATGTGACTGAATGAAGTCGAAGTGTTCGTCTCTGTAGTCATGCTCTTTTTCCAGAACACTGATGGCATCACACTGTCAAAATAAACACAGAATTAATACACTGCTTTCAGTCATCTGCTAAAATAGCAGTGCTGCTACACATCCAGTTCACAAGGGGAAAGGGAGCTGGAGTGGGGTGGGGCAGTGCAGAGGAAAACAAAAACCTGCTAAAATAGTTTCAAAGCACAATTTAACCTTTTGGGTTTTAATAATATATAACTGGATGTGTATGGAGTCATCATAACTTGAGAATTCAAGTAACTGGAACTTTTCATTCGCTCTCCCTCCCCACTCCAATGCACACTTAAAATCTCTGTTGAAAACTTACCACTAAATGATATCACCATTTTTTACACACTGTGGCATTAAAAACAGTGTTTTTTAATCCAGTTACTAACTAGCTCTTTGCAAACGGAGGCAAAAGCAAGGAATATGGAAGCAGAAAAAGAAAAAAGGTGTGGGGGTGGAGAAAAGAATAGAAGGGAAACTAGCAGGTGGGAAAAAAAATGCTGCTCAAATGAAAGGATTAGCCTTCCAGAGAAGGAACAGCATATGCATCAAAAGGTTTATGCCTTCCTTGGGGGCCAGCAGAGGCTGCAGAAGCAGTATGCTTAATGCCAATGAGAACTGAGGAGCTGGGGGGAATAAGCCAACAAAACCAGACAAAAAATAGCCACAGCAGAACCACACCATTGTTTTCTTTAGTATGGTTACATATCTAACAGAAAGCAAAACAGATCACATAAACACCCTAAGAACTGAGAAAAGTTAAAAGTGCAGTGCTTCACTAACTACAACTCTCAAAGAAGTTTATCTTCAGAAAAATATCAGAAATATTAGGAAAACCCACTATTTTCAGAATATGGAGGACTGTGGAAATCAAGGGGAATTCTTGTTGCTTACTGACTAGCTCATTTCTGTGAGCAAAACTAGGTCTGAGGTATTTCTCAATTCCTTGAAAATTGGTAGAACTAAAAAAAAGGTAATTCCAAAATAACATTAAATAATGGGTTCCAGAAGATAGCCAACCTTCAATATTAAACACTTTTAAGGAGTTCTTAAGTGAGGTATTCAGAACAACTTAATAACCACGTGCTTCCCACCCCAATCCACAAGAGAGAGTTACTTCAATAAAATATGCAAAAACCTAAAACGTGAAACAAACCTTTGTACAAACTACTACTACTGGAATGCCTAAGTTACATGTTAGTGTATCTGCACCCAGGGGTAAAATCACACTGTCATCTTTGTCTTCCTGTAATGAAGTATTTCTTCTCTGTGGAGAAGCTGGAAAATCCTCGCCTGGTTCTATATACTCCTGGAAGTCTCTTACCACTGAAAGTAAAAAAAGTTACATTAAAACATCAGCTGCTTTATTATTTCAACAATGATTTCCACTGCCATTGATCTCTAGCACAGTTGATTCTCTAGCACTGTACTTCTGCATCTTGGTGTTGAAAAAACAGAGCATGCACGTAGTCCTGACTAGCTGCTGGCTCTGTGCAGCACAAGGGAGAACTAGCAAGTTTGAGATCTGCTGGATCAGCAGCCAGAAGAACATGATCAGATAAAACTGCCCATAAGGACAACATGAAATCATTTTTTTTTTATCATTGTGAAACCACTAGACAGTTTCCACTATGGATTACTGTTTGATCTGCTTCCTAAAGGACATAAATTTCCTTCCATTCTTCTTGGCAAGGTTAATGGAACAGTTTGTCAGAATAAACAGAATTAAGCCTCACACAAACTGCTTAGCTGCTACTGTATACCAGGTTTTACCTACAGACCCTTTGTCCACACTTCACTTTCTGCACAATGACTCAACAGTAGTATAAACAAAAAATAATAGAATACATAAACACTAGTTTTAACTAGCTTTATAATTACTTAATAGCATATTAAACATTTGGTATGCTTTAAAATTATCAGATATTACTTTAAAATGTAGCAAGCAGGTTAAGTTGCACTCTTAACTTTCCTTTGTCCTAATTCTTGTTGCAAGTCCTTGTCATGTTCCGCTGCACACGCCCAAGCCTCTAATTACACAGTCACTTACTATTCCTACAGTCAGGGATGCCATGTGAGGCATAAAATGTCTGTATTTTTCACATCACATGTCCTGTTCCACACAGCAGAAACAAGGCCCTACCAAACCAAAGCAAAGCACTGCCTACTATTCCACGAGTAGCACACCCTGATTCAGCACAAGAGGTCAGGCAGCAAGGCAGCTCAGCTGCATCGTGCAGTGAACTACAGCAGAACACCCTCACTTCTGTTAATCCACTGCTACCATCACTAAACTGAATAAAGCCCTCTGAGTTCATACCTAGAAAAGTATCTGTGCAATCAACAGAGTAAAACTTATTTCAACACCCTAGAGGAAAAATTACATTAGGTGAAGATTATTCAATTTTTCTGTGGATCTTGGAGTTCACAATAACAAAAAGCACATGCACAGGTTATGATCTCAAACTGTCAACCCAGGCTCTTAATTTAGGGAATGCTGCTAATTCAAGTTTGCTCCAAAGAGCTTCTTAGATTAACTGAAAGTATCTGACACCCCGAGTTCTCACCACAATATGCTAGTCACTCTACAGTGTCTTTCCTGTATAATATCCCGTCCTGGGATAATTGCATAAATCCTCCAGTGGATCATAAAATTCCCAATGTGTGATCACACTAATCTTTATGTAAGGAGGGAAAGCAGTAAAAAGGAGCATTAATTTAGCATATCACAGCTCCAAAACTGTGGAATACTATCTTAGGTCTTCCTTAGAAACACAATTTCATTAAACAAGGATTAATTCAGTGAAGAGGAAGAGCTATTTCAACTCTTCACACACTACTGCTATGTATCCACAAATGTCTTTCTGTATCATTCCTAGTCCTTGCAGGGTCTGTCTTTGAGTGGAGTTAAGCTGCTAGAAATGAAGACAAACACAGCAGCATGCCTCCAGAAAACTACACACACAAACCCTCAGTGGATTTCAGTCCTGGTAGCAAGTTAAATCAGCTCTCAGGAACACTGAGCCTGACACAAGAATCTAGTGGGATCCCATAGCCAAAAGCCAGGCAAGCAGTGTTCCCTCCCTCCTTTTTGGCAGTGTCAAGCTCCTGCCCGCCTAGCAATGCATGAAGTCACTTCACAACAGGATCAAAACAAAAACCAGCTTCCAGTCACAGCTGGATTGTGTCCAGGGCCTCTGTTATACCCAATGGTCAGACTACTTATATCTGTAAGAATTAGACCAGATGACAGAAAACCAAAACAGACAAAACTAAATGGAGTAGCATTTTTTTTTTCTTGACCCATTTAATTGCTTATATTTTCTGGATTTTGTACAGTTTCTCTACTCTGTTCACTCAGTCTGTAAAGAAGCGAAACTATCAGCTATATACCTTTGATAATACAGATACTGTATCCCTACTTTCATCCAGCAAAATCCTATCCTGAAAGTGTTTGAGGGGATGTTTAATACACATGCACTAACATCCAAAACCAAACCAAAAAACACATCCAAGAGAGCTCAGCTCCTCTAAACAACTTCTTGTGGAAGATACAATTCTCAAGGATGATACTGCCCTTAGAAGAATCTCTCTCTTAAAGGGACAAACAGAACAACTAATATTCCCCATACCATTCCAGAGTATCTACAACTGTCACCTGACATTCCACTTCACCACAGCACAGCTACAACCTCCATTTCTAAATTAGCATAAGCACTCACTGCTTAAGAATGTACCAGTTAGAGTGCAACTTCAGACTTAAAAAGAAGGTTTAATCATGCTATTTGATCTCAACACACAGCTCTCTCAAATCTCTTCCTTGTAGTAATTCACCGAGAGATGAATGGGAAAGACTCAAATTCTACTACCCAAAGAGAAATGCAAAATGTTGCTCAGAAGTCATATGGAGCTATAATGTGAGTTCAGTCAGCCAGTTTAAGAAACCCTGCAAGATCTTTGTGTTCTGCGTGTTTAAAACTAAAAAGACAAGACATGACAGAGCAACAAACAGATAGCTCTGTTAACATCAATAATAATTACAATAAAACTCTTCAAGTGGAAAGGGCCCAGACATGACAATGCTACCATGAATCCTCTCAAAATTTACACTTTTGGTAGGCACAGAACATGTCCTAGATTCTCTAACTGGCTAACTACAGGAATAGTTAAGAAGCTGATGTAGTGATCTGCCTTTAAAAAAATAAATGAAAAATTGAATGCTTAGAATTATTTTTTTCTTGGTGAATCTTACCTAGAAAAATACACAAAAAGCGAGACTGTAATTTCAGTTGTGTTCATTATGAATTTTTTCTCCCCCTACATTGTTATTCTGTTAGAAAGAAGTACTAGTACTGTTCACATAGCTACTTGAGACTTATCTGAAGCTACACTTGCTTGGTAAGTTCTAATTTTAAATAACACTTCCAAAGAATGAAAAAGACTGCAGTGGAGAGATTAAATGGTGCAGAAAGCATTAAGCATATTTAAATGGATTCCCATGTATTTGCAGAATACTCACATTTTTGCTCCATTTCTTTCATTTCTTCAGGAGGAATTTTTAACTTGTCAATATGTTCTCTTACAACGCTTGCCCATTTCTGTAAAGAATCCAGTGCAGTCCAAGGTCTAGACATGTCTACTACCAACATAACTAGAGTGTCCTTTAGAGAGCTTGCCTCCATTGCAAATTTAAGAAGACCTTTGTGATACAGGTCACCATCCAAAATCCATACATTACACCTTGTTTGGTCTACAAAAAAAGGAGAAACATTTAATGAGAATTACTTGAAACACACCATTACATAACGGCTATTGAATGTTCTTTGGACACGTAAAATACAAGGAAGAAAGCAGATGATGTTTTATCAGTCCACTGAACACAGATAATGACACAGCAATCTGCAGCTTGTGGGGAGACAAGCTCCTTGCCTTTCAAACCCTGATGTTTAACGGCTGATAACTGAAAATCTTAAATACATTATGTGAAAGGGAGGATCCAGAGAAAGCATCCAACATTTTCAAGATAGTTGTCCACCATTTTTGAGTAGAAAAATGCTTTCTTCAAGATGCAGCTTCGAAGAGAAAAGTGGGTGAACTCAGTCATCTTTTTGCAGCCATTGGCCTGCTCAGCTCTCAAGGATTGCCATCTCCCCTTCAAAACTCCATCTGACATGCTTGGCTGACTCTTAGAGTATAGAATGTACCTCAGCCACTCAAAAAACCTGAAGAACTTTAAGTTTTTAATGACTGAGTTTGACTTAATAGACAGTTTACTCTTCCAATCTGCAAAAGGACAATCACAATACAAATAGACCATCCCACTGTTTTTCCCCCCAAAAATACCACAATACTACAAAGTCACAAACACTTGTGCAGTAAAAGAAGAGATGTTGATTCTAAATTTCCTTTCAGGTACATTTTTATTACCTGTTACAGAAGTTCTCAGGAAGACATTTAAAGCAAACTCCCAACCATCTTAAATCTGGTTCAAAGCCATCTTTGAGACCAATACCCAGACGTGAATGTCAGTAGAGCAGATGATTTCAGAAAAAAAAGGGCCAACTTCTAGTTCTCCTTCAACATGTTTGGGATTGTTTCATAATATGCACAAGAGTTCCCATTTTTCTCTAAAGCTTTCAGTATATCCTTATTCACATCCTATAACTCCAGGTACTGGGATATTAAACAGGATCTTAAACATACTTTTTCCTTTCTAACCATACCTTCACCAAGTTTTTGGGTTTTCTTGTTTGTTTTTTAAATCTTCTTTAGCATTGTGTACAATTTCCTACCCATGAGTCGATGACAGCAGTCTTGCAGATTGTGTGCCAGCAAGACAAAGGTTTCTCTGTCAGTTCAGGATAACTACTTGCCACAGCAATTGAAATAGAAGATAGAAGCCTGGGCACCCCTCCTCTAGGCCTGAGGAACACACATCTATTCAGAATGCTACAGCTAAGTCTGCTTCCCTGGTCTTTTCCTTTTAGCTTTTTCTTTTGGTAGGTTCCTCTCCTCCTCTACCACTTAAGTGGTCGTTCCCAGTATCTACCGAAGAAATTATACAGAAAAAATTCCTTATGATACAAATTACTTCTGGCATAAGCTGGATTCCTGCATACTATAAAGACACAAAAAACATCTCACTGTCATTTCAAATATCACACTACTGAACCATTGCTTTCAAACTGTTTTAAGATATTGTTACAAATACAGACTCACCATCGCGGTCTTCATCATGAACATTTAAATACAAATACTCCATTCCTCTTCCTTTTTTGTACTCCTCTATGCCTTGAATTTTTCCTATTAAGCTAGTTTTACCTGCTCCATCTTCACCTGGAGAGACAGAAGTAAGATACCACTGAGTCTTTAATCACAGTTACATATTAAAAAGCACCTGGGGCAAGAAGAAAACCATATCCTAGCAGGGTGACTGAGCTCACTGGAGTTTTGAAACACAGCAGGTTTTGCCCAAATCATCCATCTGTTCTAAGTGCATGTTTCAGCATCAAATATTAATTCTACTTATTGATAAATGCAATTATGCCACTGACAATGCTATCGAAATAGGCTCTTATACCCATCTTTAAAAGGATATGCTGAGGAGTAGTTAAACACCTCAAACAATTTCAGTCTTTCAACTACAACCTAAGTAGTAACAAAATTTTTCTAAAGTAGAGTTTAATTCACAGTAAGCTCCTCTTACAGTTCAGAACTCTCTCATTTCAAAAGCACACCGAATAAGGCAAATCTGTTACCTCAGCTTTTATGAATTGGTTTATTTGAATATTTTCTCTGTTACAGGTCTCAAGAAATCTTAAAAAGAAGTGACAAATAGTAAGCCCACTGCCTGACAATACATGTGTGTGTGTTTGGATAGCACAGAGACAAGCATGCAATCCAGATCCACTCACTCCTGCTCTTTCTCCTCCAAAGGGAGCTTGTATAACCACTGACCCTTACAGCATATGCACAATGTAAACACCACAACTACTGCCAGAGACCCTTCTTGAAAAACTTCATTTGTAGTCCTAGGTCTCAGAATTGGAAAACTTTGTGTGCATTTTTTCCAGTTCAAAAGAGTAATCAAGCTGAATTCAGATACAAAGCAGGGGTTTGCCAGTTTGCTTTTTTTCTCTGATCTGCAGAATGATGAGTATGTAACAGACATTACAAAATTCTTGAAACTCACTCGCAGTTTATAAAACTAAGGTTAATCCCAGGTCCCTAAGAAGCCCTTTATTAACTTTGTGTCAAACAGAACATTTTTTTCCCAAGTCTCTCCTACAGAGGAAGGATCTAAACACATGCTTTTAATCACATAACAAAAAAGTTCAAGGGCAGTAACTTTCACTACTAAACATAATGACATTTTCCCTTTAAAGAGAACTGACCATGCTCTTACAGATATCACTATGGCTACATTAAAAACACTGTATCTACAACCATTGTAAAGAACAGAGATATCATACTTTGATGAACTTAACTGATTTTGAATTTGCTTAACATCCCCAAGATTGCCACACTAAGTCTTCAATTTAGAGATTAGCTTTATTTTCGTCTTTCACTAATACTGGAAAACATAAGACTTAGTCTGAAGTGCCGTGGGGATTTTACTCAATGGAATGAACATATTTTAAATTAAATATATTTTGAGAAAGAGAGAGAGAGAAATAAGATCAGAACTGAAGTCTGAAGGCTAGTTAAATATAGACAAGTTAAATGAAAAATTAACTTGTATCCCTTTAACTTTTCCACAGTTTAATGGTTCATTTGTAAGCTCCTGTATTAAATCAAGATGTACCTGAGCAAACAATTACAGCTAATTTTAAATAACCATTGAAAAGCAGTGCTACTTGTTAGTCATACATCAAGCTTTTCCTCTTGTAAGAATATCTTTTAAATAATTCTGATGAAAAAGTGAAGAGTTCAAGCCTCACTCCATAGATGAATTACAATTCCTCCTCTGCCCTCACCTCTGTACTTATCCAAGCTTCTTAAAGTTGTCATCTATGAATAACTGAGAAGACTTTATTCACTGCTGCTCTGACAAGTTATGAAGCTGCTTTAAACTTTGCCAACAATGTCTGTATGATTCATTGAGCTATTTTACCTTTCTGAATGGTAGCTTCAATTAATGCGTGCCAGCAGAAGGTTCAACAGGTAAGACAAATCAAAATTTGTTATTCCTTTTAATGAGGGGTTGCACTTAAGAGCTTTCTGAGTTTCTCAGAACAGATCACTTCCAGCTAAGTTCTTTTGCATACTAGAGTTTGATTCACACAGGTGACAATAAAGATTTCAACTTGCTTGAATTTGGGAAACTTCACTATCTCCTCTGTGTGTCTACCGGTTCTTAAAGTAGCTGCAACAAGTCTAAGAAACACCTGTGGTTGCAAAAGGTTCTGCACCTGACCAAAGATGCACCTGAAGAGTCTAAACTAAACCATACTTATACAGAAGATAATACCTAGACAACTATTGTTACAAAGTGCTCATGCTAAGCAATATAGGCAAACTTGAAATATACTTCCCACAAGCCTCTTACTTGTCATGGCTCTGTATTATGTAATTTCTCTCCAACCTTGTATTTCCAAATGCCTAAAATAAACTGAAGTTCAATACTGTTAAATTAATACCTTATGGCAAAGTAAGAACTGGAATTTTATTTTCCCCTCTATACTGAAAGAAATTTTACCAGTACAGCACAAGACAAATTGATTTGATGTAAAATTAGTACCTCTGGACACATATGCACAAACAGCAGTTATTTCAGCCTTCAATCACAGAACTACTTGAATTTAATCCATGAGGAAGCCTGTCTATTCTCTTGTCCTTAGCAAATACTCACCCATTTCAAAACATCAAGATCAGGCAGGTGGATCACTGACACACGTAACAGTGCTGTACAAGTTACTGCATGAAGAGAGCAGCACTCATCTTTCATGGGGCAAAGCCAGAATGATGCATCAGTGAAGTCTGAAGTTAGTAATACATAAACCAACCAGTTTACAAACAGGATGACCCACTTGCAAGGGTACAAAATAGCTGCCGAGTAAAATGTACCCCCCACAGGAGATCCAGGGTTCTTGACACATTAAACCAAATTAGAGTCAGTATTATTTAAAAAGCTGTGAGGAAGTAAAAACAGGACCATAATTTATGACACAAGGACTTCATCCTTTTTGCCCAAACAATTGAGGGTGAGGAAAAGATCTCTGTCTGGGCCAAGAGAACACAGACTCATAACAGAATAGTTTGGGTTGGAAGGGACCTGCAAAGGTCAGCTAGTCCAACCCCACATTAGTGAAACCCAACACGCTAAGACTTGAGGTTCCATCTACTTCTACTTTCTATGCATAGTATGTTGCATATACCTTTTGAAATCATAACAACTGCAAATGCATTTGTATCCTTGTTGTTATTTTTTCCTAACCTAGTCTTCAATAAAAACACTTGAAAAGTCAACACACTTTGAATATACTGAGTTATGGTAGGAAAGAGCAGCAGATTTTTGCTTTGTAGCTACTCCTCAGCAACAATATAACAGAAAATCTTAAACCAGTGTTTACCTAAAACTCCTAGGTAGTTTTCAGAAATCTTTATATCAAATTAATTCTAAGTGCCAACTTTTAAGACTTCTTGAAACTCAAACATTTTATTGTAATGCCTCTACTATGTACAGAATCTTCTCTCTCCCTCAGAGGAGAGGGTAATATATGTGAGGAAATTAAAGTCTATTAGCTGTTGGAGGTTTCATTGATAATGCACAAACATCACTGCCTATTAATACTATGAAAGATTTTTTTTTTCAAGTGCTACTGGAGCAATATGGAAACCAGAGCCTTATGCACCTTCAAGAATAATTACTGTCATCTTCCATTTCAGAATTTTGAAAAATCCTGTAGCTTCTTCTTTATTTTTAACTGTAATTAAATTAACAACTGACTTCCATGCATAAGCTCACAGAGCGAAACATTTCTGACATAGCAGTTTTGATATAGCATTTCAAGGTAGAATAAAAATCAGGTAGACTTTGCATCCTTCTTTTACAAATAACATAAAAAGGTCTTCTTTTGCAGAGTAAATACTAAAGAACAAAAATTCTCCATTATACCAAACTGCAGTCACATGTTAATACAACAGTGAGGAAACAGAAGTGATGTTTCTGGCAAGCGGTGCTATGCAAAGCTGAATACAAGTAAAAGAAAAACAACAGATTTAATTTTGCACAGAAGTCAGGCTAGGAAGCAGTTGAAACAAAGCCAAAGCAATCTGCTTACACACAGTATTTCACTGTCTTGTTAACAAAATGGAAAGTCTTATACTCAACTAAACAAACGCTGTCACATTTTTATCTGCATACTGCTACTGCTCCATTCCTCTGATGAGCTCCAGTTTGGGGTTGCGAAAGCTCCTCTGTCCAAGGTGCTACTCTGTTCACAAAACAGATTTTAAAAACATCCCTCTTGTCGCTGCCCCAAACATGTAAGAAACTGTAACAACAAAACCCTTCCTTAGCCTCCTCCCTTCTCACTACTCCAGGCAAAAATCATGTTTGCTGAGCAGAAAATCAAATATCACTAAATGTTCTGCCACGATACAGAATTTAGCAGAATGGTCCCCTCAGACAGGAAGGGTGAGCAATGAGGTGAATGAGTCTCCTTCTGTGAGTGCAGGCAAACAGGCACTTATCTATGTCCTGCTACACCAAATGTTCAGCCATAAGCTATTGCATTAGAGAGGACTTAGGCTCTCCATTAGAGAACTTCTTCAAACATTCAATTAACATTTTCAAATTCAAAATACTTACTATTCATGCTATTTCCACACTTTTTTCAGTTTAGCAAATGAAAGCAGAAGTAGAATTTCACTGGTCCTACAACAAGACATTTCTTACAGAAATCTGTACATGGAAGAGCAATCAATGCATTATCTCCAGGACAGACATGAGCTTTGACTGTCTGTTTAAATTATTTCTCCATTGTAAAGTGTCCAGTGTGTTTAAAATATGTCAAGGCAAAGAAGCAAGAAGTGAATACTTCTTTTGTGTCATCACTATTGGTAGCATGCCCCTCTTCAATCCAGGACTGTGATTTTTTTTCCAACAGCTCTTTGAAAAACCCTGGATGCCTTTGAAAACTGGATGCCTTACTTGTTTGTAGTCTATAATCCTAGTGGCTCCTTGCAGGAAGTTTTTTGTTTGCATTTTAAACCCATCAATTAAAATTCAGCTTGATACGGGAATTATACAACTCATCTCTTAAAAAACCATGTTCAAACAATACCAAACAAAACTAGAAGTAATGGTCCCAATTAACATCATCTGCAGAGCCCAGGCCCCCAAGCATACTTTGATGAATCAGCTTTATACTTTTTACAATGCAAAAGACAGCTTCTGTGTAGAAAAATTGAGAACATCCAACATCTGTAGCATAAAATATTGAATATTTTTATTAATAGGAAAAAAATCTATCATGCTTAAATATGATAGAACAAAGCCATCAAGTCTAAATATGAGTTATTGAATGGGGCTAAGATGCCTTCCCAGAATCCCAGAGCAATCTCTGTTCCATACCAAGTGGAATGCCTGAATCCTAACACAGTGGTGTAGAGACATAATGATCTTCTTCCTACTAGAATCAAGCACATGTGCACTATTTACAAGATAAAATACTTGTCACAAGCTAATAACTGCCTTTTCTACAGCTGCATATTAGTGAAAGAGGCTTGTTTACACATTCTATACTAATTGAAGAAAGTATTTTACAGAACAAGACCAAAATAATCAGAGTAAGCCAAATTTAGTTTGCTCTCAGAGAATTAAAGAACAAAATTCATTATGCTGATGACAGCATACAATCTCTCAAACCAACATGGAAGTTCACAATAAGTAGGCCATAACAAGTTTACACATAACTTGTCACTAAATTTTCATTTGCTCATTGAAAAAAAATTGTCTCCTTCTCCAAGTTTATTTTACTCTGCCAGATAAGTCTTTCCCCTCACATACAATTCACTCGGTATATTTGTGACACTGAAAAATTAAATAACTTTTCTGAGGAGCACCTTAATTGCACTTTAGCCTTTCAGCATGACAGAAAGCAGATTGCAGACAACTCTTCCAGCAAGTATTTTGCCATGTCCTGCACCACAAGAATACAAGGGCTGACTGTGGAAACAGGTACAGCAGCAACAGTGTTACCTGTGCTCAGAGAGACACACAGTCAGAGAAAGGCAAATATTGCAGAGAATTCTACAGGGACTATGAACAGCTTCCATTCCTAACTCAGTCCTTCTCCTTTAACATAGCAGGAAGTTGTCTACTGTATTTTATCCAGGTTCACTACCAAAATAGAATAATCCCATGTTACTATCCATGGGACACCTTTATTGGTACTCCTGCCACTAACCTGCCCAGAGAACACAGAAGCACAATTTGTTTCACTGTTCTTCGCCTTTGGAGCTATTTCTAAGATAGATCCAGTAACCAGCAGCACCTCTGACACTAAGGAGACAAACTAAAATAAATGCAATTCAAGAATTTCAGAACTTTCCATGCTGTTCTAAGTGACTTCTACACAACATCCTTGTAATTCTGGATTTTTGGAAGGGTATTATAGCAGAAGGACACAACAAAGAAGTACGACTTAATTCTTAAAAAATGTAGCTACAAAACAAGTAATTAGAATTTTATCTAGGTCAATGCCCCATCAAAACAATTGACACTTTAGAAGCATAACTCTGCTGACCTAAACACAATTTGACTACATTTGCAAGGCTTTCATTGCCTGCAGAAGGTGAATTAGCTGCAAGAAGAGGACAAAAAGAAACCCTCTGAGTTAACTTCTGCAGCACTAGGGAATTTAAAATACTTGAGATTAATAATATGGACAGTATGAAGAAGCAGTATTTTATCAGTTTCAATTATTAAATGAAAACAAGCTGTCAGCTTTTTGGAAAAGAAAAAATAAAAGGAAAACTAATTTTTATAGTGATGAGTACAAATTTGAGTAAGCAGATTTTATAGCCTCATGAAAATTTCCTGTATTAAAACTTCATTTTCAAGTTCTTCATATTCCACAGGTCCACTAGAAGAAAGCAGCAAGCTAAACCTGCTCTTGAAGATATACTGGGAATGGCTGTTATTGCAGAAAATGGTATGTGTACACACAGAAATGTGTACCTGTAAATTAGCTGTGGATTATGCTTATTTCCAAGCATCCTTACAGCCACTGGACTGGAGCAGAGCTCCAAGATTCACACAAACAGGCCTAGCCCTGAGAAGTGAGATGTCTGGGGTAAAGAGAAAATGTGGATATGAGGCAGTTGAACTCTCACTGCCCATTAAACTCAAAGCTTTTATCATCAAGTCAAGTAAAATGCATAAAAACCCCAAGCCCACTAGTGATTCAGTAGAAGGCATGGTGCAATATAGACACTGAGAGTCAGACATGCAGGTGTCACTGGATGGCTTGATATTGTTAAAATTTCAGGCAGAGAATATACTGTGCTTCAGAGAAACAGGAATGTATGAAACACAAAGCCAGATAGAAAACAACTATTCAATTCACTTGCCAGCTGGAAGCCTGTGTTCTGCTGCATCCTGGAATGACTTTGAACATTACTGCCTGAATGTATGCAGCAGTTTAACAGATAAATTCTTAGTTCAGGTCTCTGAATCCAAGCCTTCACACATTCTACAGCACTATGGATTCCATTCAATCTGCAATGGTGACTCATCAGCTGCTCCCCTCTACTCCACTCGCTGATATATCAGAAAAGAAACGAACACAAGAGCCCCCAGTTATAAGCATCAGTTTTCTCATCACAAAAATCATCTCCTGTGATCAACTACCTTTATTACACAAGTGAGCAAAAGACAGTCCAGGAGAAGAAGAAAAAAAGAGAAAAAAATGAAGCAAGAGCAACAAAAACGCTGCTTTGGCTGTCTACAAAAAGTAACTAGAAATGTGAATGAGAGCACTCAATTTCTCTCTCACTGAGAGAGAAATTTTACATTTTCTGCTAGCAGAGTTTGCTAAATGAGGTAGCTATGGCCACTATGACAAAACTACCTAGGAATCGTCAATGAGAGCACTCAATTTCCTTAAGAAATCATGGACATTTTACATTTTCTGCTAGCAGAGTTTGCTAAATGAGGTAGCTATGGCCACTATGACAAAACTACCTAGGAATCAGAGCATAAGCGACTTAAAGTAAAATTTAGAAAAGTTTGCACTTTTATTATTTGTTCATACAAGCACAGAAAGATGAGAAGCTTTCATGCCACATGTGGTGCCAATCAGAGTTTAAACTTTAAAGAAAAAGAGTTATTGAAAAAATGTCTACAAGTGGAACAACTTTGGAGAAGCAAAACTGTAAGTCAACTAATTTTGGGCTGATTTTGAGCAAATGATTACATTATTTGTTAACCTTCACTTCACAAAACTATGTGCCCTATCTAGAGATTAACATTTGGCATTCCAGTCTCTTTCAGTTAGATAACTCCAACTGCTTTCCAGGTTCTTAAAAATGAGATGTTAACACAGCTAAAAATAAATACTGAAATAGCAGAATTAGCATGCCAGACACAGGCAGGTTCCCAGAACAACCAGGCATAGAACTATACACACTGTTTGAAAAATAAAAATGCTGTAGGCAAATTAGAAAACCTGTCCCAGCAAACAAAAGAACACTACATGGTGGGTTTTTCCAGTTGGTGTTTCAGGGTGGGGCCATGAGATGTTGGAGGTTTAAGGGATTTTTTAATGCAGTTTGTACTTAAAATAAGAACTCATTTGTTACTATAAATAATATTTCATCTGGCAAGTTTTGACCAATATGACTGTTTATACAGTAGATATTCACCTGCCACAAATTGACTGAAAACCATCAAGATGCTGATCAGCTTTACACCTTTTCCTCAAAAGTACTGAAAGTGTAAAGAAACTGAAAATAATCATGCCAGGAAGTGCTCTGTATTAGTAACAAAGTTAGTACAAAACCGTCTAAAGGAACAAAGCTTGAACACAGAGGAAATGTTTGATAACAGAGGAACTGTAAACACAGTTCAAGAATCCAAGCAGACAGAAACTCACATACTGAATCTGTCCAATACAGAGTACATAAGACCTCTCCTTTTCCTGTGATGGTGTGCTTCAGGAGAAGCATCATGACTTGCAAGTGAACAACAAAGACCAGGTATTCTCATGAAAAACATGGCCATGGTCTTCTCTTGCCAGTCCTCAGATCTGATATTCTTTTTCCTAAATACATGCCAAATTTGGGGTTTTTTAACCCCCTCTTGGATCAAGGCCTTCCCAGAAAATGCAATTTCTAAGCAAGAATTAGAATTTCTTCTATAAATCTGTACATTTTCCAAAAAATTGCATCACTCGAATAAAGGAAAAAAGGTATTACATGAAGCCATCCTATAAGCTCTATATAAATGGTAAGAAAGAAAATTTATATACAACAGGTTGTATAGCACAAACTAAATGAGCATTTGGAAGCAATCTATGATATCCTTCCTAGCTCTGAAGGAAGAAGTCTCCAGTTACTGAGCACTAAGGATTACCTGACTACGAAGAGAGAGGAAAAACAAACAAGTGTAATCTTCTTGACAAGGATCACAGCTTGAAGAAGAATCTTCCAACTTCAGCAAGGACAATCATCCAATTTAGGTTCAAAGTGTCACATAAAAAGCTGTCAATCATTATAAAATATTTTCTTTGTTTAATATCACTGCAATTTCTAATCTCAATATCCTACTTAATTACATAACATACAAAGCAACAAATTAAAGGGTAGTAAGTCTTATAAGAGCTTCAGAAGACCATGCTATCATCCTTGCACAGTCTTCTCCTCAGTCTCCTTCCCAGTTTTAAGTAACCACTCAGCTTATCAAAACAGGAAGAAAAGGACCACAGTGATTGCTTTAGGATTACAGAGAGAAAAAAAAAAAGCCTAACTCAAAGAACCCCAAGAGAGTATAAGCCACAAGACTACGCAGAATCATAGTGTGCAAAGAGTCTGCAAGAATATCTTTACTGAGTTTTTACCCTGTTTCCAAATATTAACACTGTTCTTTCTGGGGACAGGGAGGCTGGCAAAAGGAGTGGAAGAAGCAGGTAGTTATAAATCCATACACCTGGACTCATGTTGTCTACTGGTAACAGTATTTAATATTCTTCCAGGAAAAAACAAAACAAAATAACAAAAATCACACCACACTAAGGATAGTACTAATAATTATTCATACACATACACTTGAGAGCATGTCTTCCAGGAAAAAACAAAATAGCAAAAAACACACCACACTAAGAATAGTACTAATAATTATTCATACACATACACTTTGAGAGCATCCATTTCTCTCCTCCATGAAGCTTTTAATTTTGACGTATCATTTTCCTTCATGAATTGCAGCTGGGTGTCTCATTACCGCCCTATCAAAGTCCCCTTCCGTACCTCTCACCTTGCCGAGGGCCAGGCTGGACTAAGGCCCCGGGTGGAGATCCCGGGCGGCAGCGCTGCCGCTGGTGCCGCCACGCTGGGCGCGAGTGGGCAGGGCAGGGCAGAGCCCGCACGCCCTCCCCGGGCCCTCCCCGCCCTCCGGCCCGCAGGCAGCGCCGTCACTGAAGCCGCTCGGGCCACGGAAGCGGTTTTTGTGTCCGCATGACACACGGCAAGCGGCACCGCCGGCCCCGGCGAGGGAGGGCTCGGGAGCCGCACGCCCCCCGAAGCCACCGCTCACGGGGGAGAGACAATAACAGCTCCCCGTGCAAGCCATCCCCGCCTATGGAGCCAGGGCGGGGGAAGGACAGTGAGGGTATTATGGCGAGGTACCTACGATGAGGGGCGTATCTAAAGCATCTGCGGACAATTTCCGAAATGAATCAAAGCCACGCAAGGGAGGAAGCAGAGGGTTAAGACAGCGCCTTGCCACCCACCACTCCCCCTCCCCTTAGGGCGCTGAACAAGGGAAGCTCCAGACACTCAAGAGGCCTCAGGAGCCAGCCTGTGTGCGGCGGGGATGGGAGCAGGATCGGGATGCTTTCCTCAGTCAGTGTGCGGAGGGGAAGGCAGAGGGATCAGGATGCTTTCCTCACCCAGCAGGAGGACGTTCTTCCCCGAAGGCAGCTTAGAGCGGGAGCGCGTGGACACCTCGCTGAGGATGCAGGACCTGGCACGGAAAGACGACAACGCTTAGGAAGGGTCTCCCGCTTCCTCCCGGTCCCCACCCTCGCCATCTCCTGGGGATGGGGGGGCTACGGCATGAGGGGCGGGGGGCAGGGCAGGAGCTGCCACTGCCAAGGGGAGGTGCCCCCCCCCGCCCAAGCTCAGTGACTGAGAGACACTGAGCGCCAGCGAGGGCGGGGGGATTATCCTTCCCCTCGCCCCCCGCAGGGCACCGAGGCGCCCCGAGGGCGGCGGCCAGCTCGCCCGGGGTCCGCGGGGCGGGGCGGGCACTCACCAGAGGTTCTGCCCATCGTCCTCATCGCCCGCCCGCAGCTCCGCGTTGTTGTTGTTGGCCGTGCCCGTAGAAGCGGCGGAGGAAGCAGAGGAAAAGCTGGCAGCCGAGCCGAGCCCGGAAGAAGAAGAAGAGCCGAAGGAGCCAGCTCTCCCCACCGCCGCCGCCATCTTCCCTGCTGCCTCCTCCTCCCTCCCCTGCCCCGCCGCCTCCCCGGGACGCGGAGCGGGCGGCGGCGCCGCGGCGCCGGCGGGGACCCGGATGTTGGGGGGGCGGGGCCGGGGCGGGGGCAGCGGCGCTCCCCTCAGCCGCTGCGTCGGCCGTGTCCCGCAGCCGTGTCCCGCAGCAGCGAGCGGCTCTCGGCCCGGCTCCCTTCAGCGCCGCTCCCGCGTGCGAGGTGTTGCCATGGGCAGGGCCCTGCGCCGTGCCGCTGGCTCCCCGGGCAGCCCCGGCCCTGCGGGAAGCGCCTCGCATCCAAGAGAAGTAAGTGCGGCTCAGGGGCAAGGTGTGCCTGTTGGGGAGGACAGGGTGGTCATCCTCTCCAAGAGGCCGCGTTACTTGGTCTTCCCTCACGAGTATCGCTTGAGAATTCGGCAAAGATGGGTCACATCGCCATCATTTTAACAGCTCGGCTTTGGATAGAAGTTCCAGAAGAAGCAAGCAAGTGTGCCAACTTTCTTTATGTGTTTCCTAGGGTAACACGAGAATGGTGGTAAATTCTGTAAAAGTGCAATGGGTGAGTTTTGTCCCTTAAGGGGAGTTCAGGGAAAACCTAATGCAGGGGATGTTTCCGTGTGTCTCCCCGCTAGGGTAACACAAGAATGGTGGTAAATTCTGTAAAAGTTCAATGCGTGAGTTTTGTCCCTTAAGGGAAAACCTAATGCAGGGGATGTTTCCGTGTGTCTCCCCTTTTAAACAAAGGATGCACATTCCCAGAGATTCTGGGTATATGGAAAGTTACTGGCTGTATTAACGATGTAGGTGTGCCAGCAGTTTGTACTTTTATTTTTCTTGCTGCTGTGTTGATTTTTTTTTTCCCCTGGAAAACACTGATTTTAAGTAGTATTTTGAAATAGAGGAAAAAATAATCTCTTTTTCTTAGCCATGTCTTTCTCTCAATGGCTCTCAGTTGCTTTGCAACCCAAAATACAGACATTTCTTCCACGTGTTTGTTGTTTTAGTAGGGATCAGCTGTTGTAATGTGTAGGTTACCATTCATGAAAGTGTATTCCTTTCAGGTACTTCAGGTATAAAATAAGTGAAACGATGGTAGACATATGCTGAATTGGAGGTATTTGTCACAAGAGACGCAGAGTTATTGATCAGAAGTATTTTGTCGTGGACAGAATGTAGGTGCAGAAGACTCACCAAGTTTTGATGTTGATACATTATCCAATAAACAGGGACTACTGAATAGAGGAATGCTGCTGAAAAGCTGCCAAGAAAAAAACCTTTCTGCATGACCCTGCAAGGCCTTCTTGTGGCCTGCTGTAAACTGCCTTCACCTGTTATCTCTGGTTTTCATTACTGTTGGGTAACTGACTCAAATCACAGAAATATGGAAAAATTGATGACTGAAATGGCTGAATAACACTGCTAATTTAATGAGCCGATTCAGCCTGTGGAAAGCATTTGACAAGCGGCAGAACCAATACAAAGGATAGGGAACAGAAAAGACCAGAGAGTAAGGGGAAAAGAAGGGTAAAGTTTGAATTTGGAAAGAGTAGGATGGGAATGCTTTTTCAGTGACAGTAAACAGATCAGCTCAGCTCTCAGGTTTCTAAGAGAAAGGCAAAAAAACGCACAAAGAGCCCCAACAGATTCTGGAATACTTTTCCTAACAGAAACAACTTCATAGAGTACAAACTTCAGACACTTACTTCAATCAAAAGAGTTAACATTGCTTTTAATATAATATGAGAAATTGATTGCTATTTATCTGGGTGTGTGGATTTTAGATTTTTTGTGAAACTTTATTTAAAAGGGGAAAATCACTGAAATTTTATGAATTAGCTTTAAATGCCTCACTTAGAGGCAGTGAAAGTAAGGAGCATTTTAAACTACTTCGTGTTGCTTGTTATTGTAAATTATGTTCCTTATCATATTGGTCATATGTGAACTATATTCACTTGAGATATGTAAATAATATAACCCTAGGACTTTTTTGAAATTAGAATGTAGATGACAGAAGTAATATCTAAATATGTGAAAGCACTAGGAAATAAAAGGCTACAAGAAAGAATGATAATAAAAGCTTGCTGCTTTTTGCTGAGTTAAGAACACATTGCTGTTGAGAAAAGACAGTGCAATTTTCCTGATTTCTTACTGTTCTAGAGGCTAATATTGCTATCTGGGAAAAAAAAAAACCACCAAAAACAAACGGACAAAAAAACCACCCCCTGGTAATTATTAGTTATAAACCTCCCAAGGATTATTCACAGTGAGAGACCACCTCTTTTCTTTCTCCCTTCCTCCTTCCCCTGACATCCATTCATTCTGGAGTCTTTTTAAGGTGGCTTTCACTGCCTCATCCTCTTGTCATGGAGGATTTTGCTGTGTACCTGTAAAGGGATGTGTAGTTAAAATTCCCTGAGGATTCACTTACCAGATTGTCACACATGAAGTTTTGATGATGGCTGTGTGATGTGTTTTCTGCCTTTAGCAGAAGGCATCCCACCCCCTCCCATTCTGCCCCCTCTCCATTTTATTTCTGTCTCGGGAACTGCAGAGGAGAAAGTGAAAATGGAAATGCTTGGTCATCATGCTTTCAGGTTAGGTTACAAAAAAATCGGGATGGAAGCAAAAATGTTGTGAGAATCAAGGCTTCATCAAGTGCAGTGTGCTGATAGAGTATCCCAATTAAATTATTCATAGAGTTAGCAGTACAGCATGATAGGAAGAGGAAATGTAGGAAAGCTTTAATGAAGCAGCAGTAGAAAAGCAGGGGGGAAATCAGTAATACATTTTTTTCCTTTCCTACCCTGTGAAATAACTTTCTGTCTGCCAAAATGATCTTGTGAATGTATAGTGAAAACCACTCCATGTAGCATTTTCCAAAATGTAGCTGTGAACAGGAACGGATGTTAATGATGCCTAGCAAACATTAAAGCCTCATTTTCTCCTACCTCACCCAACCTGTAGCTATTTAGCCAAGGTCATTAAATACAAGGCCTTACCTACTATCAAATTGTAAGTTTTGCAGTTAAGTTTTGATTTGATACTATGTTATACTCAGTGGCTGTTACACTTGCAGAGATAGGTATGACTATACAATACAAAGGGAATGAAGAAAAGGGTCCCTCAACTATGCTGAGAAATAACATTTTTTCAGCTGATGGCTGTTACAGCCATTCTAACTGGAAACAGCGCTGCCAACAGCTAACTACCCACATGCACAAGAGTAAACTGCAGCAACATCTCACTGGTGAGATAATGTAATTTCCTAATACAGGCAAGCTCTCCATCCGTCCCTCTGTGAGCTGCCCTGGGGTGATGGTGAAGGGCAGCCCAGAGCCAGCTGTGCTGTGCTGACCAAGGAGGCACCAGCAGGGAGACACTTCCTGTGCACAGCAGGCCGGTGATCCCAGGAGTGAAGTCTCAGCTTCTCTCACGTTCTGTGCCTTTTCACTTTCTCATGTGTTTTGACTATGCTGTGCTTGTTCTTAACAGGGGCTCCGTGTTGCCTGTCTCTCTTTGCTTAAAAACTTTTGTCTGAGTTAGCACTGTATGAAATTCAAAAAGTGATGGTCCAGCTTCCCTGTCTGCATCTATTGTCAGTGGCCAAATACTATAAAATTGGTTGCAAATTTAGAAGGCATTTTTTTCATAAGCCTGTGGAAATGAATTGTTATAGTTCAATTACATTTAAAAGATCCAGCTGGGGTTCTTAGGAGGCTTTTGCCTTTAAGGCAAAACTGGCTTCTTAGTGATGTTGACCTTGTTGAAATCAAAATTACAGTGGTTACTGTGCTCAATACATGCTTGTAGTTTGCTGTGCAAAAAGCTTCCCTTTGAAAAGGCAGCAATGAAGAAGCAGAATACATAAAATCTCCAAATAGAAGTTTTGTTGCCTTTGGCTGTAATGTATTCAAAAATATAAAACTAAGTATTTAAAATAGAAACACAGGGTGATTTGTCATTATTTGCTGGTCAGAATTTGTGTGCAGTTAATATTCAGAAATTCATGAAGTTGGCAATGATTTTTGAAAGTGGCTTTTTTGTAGTATTAACAGTTTCAGTCATCTGAAACTTAATCTTGAAAGTGCATTACTGATCTTGTTTGCAACATTCAAGTTATTCTGTCAAGAAATGAAAAAAATACTGTATGACTTACCTGAATAGTTGTAATAGCACAATTTGCAAATTGATTACTTCAGCACAGAATTAGTATTTCAATCTGTATGCTGAAATTTGTTAATATAAACTGTATAGATAATACTTAAAAATAACAAACATGTCTCAGGAGCCTTACTGGGATTAATTTTAAGAAATACTAGATTCTGACCAGTTTTGTGTATCACATTTCTATTTTTCATTTGTCCAAGTATAAATCTTGTTATTCATCCAGCAATGGTTTGTGCTGGTTGGTAATATAAGCTCTGCAGACTGTGCAGCTATAGACCACTTAATTCTAAATTTATTTTCTATGTCCCACACTGTTAATTCTTAAGAATGGTCAGGAGTAGCTAACTGTGAAGCAGTATATTATGGTCTGCTGAAAAGGAGATAAAAACTGTTGTATTTCACATAGAGCAGTGTTTGATTTCTTGAATCTGATTTGTTACCAAAACATCTTAAACTTATGTTTAAGTGCACCCTTAAATTTACTTGGAATCAATGGGATTTAAAATGTGCTTTACATGTCTCCCTGATGATTAAAAATATGTGCTTACTATGAATATGTAGAAGATAAATAACGATGGAGGGTCTGATCAGCCAAGATCTGAGTGTCCTTGTTTTCTATTGGGAGACAGGTACATTCCCTCTCAAGGCACATTCAGCTCTTTCAGGGCCACATGGTGGAAGTACAATTGTTCCATTGGTTTGGGCAGGTTAATTTCTTCCAAGAGAGAAATGTCTCACGTTATTTGGTTTGGTTCTCTAATACAATGCTGTTTATTCAGAAAAAAATATGTATGGACAAATGATTTTTTCAGATTAATGTAGAGGCAGTCAGCAGCAGGCACTTCCTTGTGTTTTATTTACAATTCTGCTTTTTCAGCAAGTTTTTTTACCTCAGGAGCTGAATGACTGTTTCTCAAGGAGCTGGTTTTCTTTATAGCGGCTTTTTGGTTGCCAGGTGCCATGGCTACTTGGATAGGCTAACATAAAATAAGGAAGGATCTGTGTTTGTGGTGTGGCAGCTGCTTTATGCATGTTGTCTCAGGGTATCTGTGAAGATTTTTGTGTTTGCTCTGTCTTCAGTAGTAATAAGGTAAGATATCTTCCATTTCCTGCAAAATGAGAATGATACATGTGATTTCTTCATTTTGTCCCTTTCACAGTCTAGTCTTTGAAGCCCTACAGAGTTCAAATATATATATATATATATATACTTTCCTTAAACTACGGATTAGAAATCACAATTTTGACTAAGTGGTATGTTGTTTCATATATTGGAGGAGGATATTCTTTTCCATATAACTCTTGCTGTGAAAATCTGTGGTGAGGATGATGTCTTTTTCAATAAAATCGCCTGGTAAAATCATCCTCCTCCTCAGAACTGCATAAGTTATTGACTTTGGTTAGTATAATCAAGTTATGAATGTGTGACTAACCTGTACTGTGCTCTCTGTGAATTGGTAGAAAAACATAGCCCAAACAGAAAATAAACAAAAAATTGACCATATGAGGAACTGCCTTAGAATAGCCTTTAAATGGATTGGTAGTCTAACAGAAAACCAAAAATAGTTATTAATGTGATAAAAGGCAAAATACTGGCAATGAGAATTTAGAGTTCCCACTTGAAAGCAAACCTAAAAGAAATAATACATTCAGTAAACAGAATAATGGAGGTCCTTTTGCATGAAAGGGGGCCTGATTATGTTGGGGGTTTTTTGGCTTTTGTTTAAGTCCTGGCGAGATCTGTCCTTATGTTGTGTTAGGAGATGTGATGCACAAAAACAACGAGCAGAGCTGCCTGCAGAGTGCCAGGAATACGTGTTGTTGAGACACATTTTTGCCACATAAGGCAATATTTGAAGAATAGGGAGGGGGATACCATGGCATGAGGGGAGAACATCAGATCTCAGCACAAGGCATTCGTAGCTGTCCTTGAGATAAACAGAGCAATGGGACAGAGCCATCGTGGCCCTTTGCCTGACTGGTTAAAAATAAGCGCTGTACACGCTCTGTATGCATCTCTGCCTTGAATGTGTGGGAGGAGAGAAAAAGCCACACAGGAGCAGATGCTCTGCTCTTGTCCTGTTCACTGCACCCTCCCAGGTTCTTCTCCCTGCCCTTTGCACAGTGATGCCACACTCGAGGGAAAGGCCTGTTTGATTCTTAATTCCTGTAAGATGGGAGCAGCTCTGTGGATGGAGTTGAGGATTGACTGATTTTTTGAATAAAATTATTGGTTCATAATAAAAGAATAAATCTTTCATCTCGTGGACCATAAAAACAATTTATCATTACTTTGGTAAGAATCTTGACAGGATAAAGAAAAAGGATCAAATCTTAATTTGGGGAAGTACTGTTCTATGTGTGGACCATAAAAACAATTTATTCTTACCAAACAACTTTGGTAAGAATCTTGACAGGATAAAGAAAAAGGATCAAATCTTAATTTGGGGAAGTACTGTTCTATGAAATTGATTCACAGTAAGTATACCTGAGTGAGTAAAAGTACCAAAGAAAAGTAAGGAAAGAAAAATTCCTGATTTATTCAACATTACATGTTTTCTAAGAAAATCAAAGTGGGTTTTCTTCCCCAAAAAAACTTCATAGTTGTCCGGCATTCTGTTTGTCATTAGGGCTTCCTGTATTTGGTTTAATTTTTTTCTCTTAATTCTTTGCCAGCTGCCAATGCAGCATCTATCTTTAAGATGAAAATTTGCTAACACTTGACTATATGACTACAATGAAAGTATTTCAGCTAAGTGCTCTGAAGGTTTCTAAATGAATATTGATATTTATTAATGTGGTGTTCCATGTTTTGGAAAGAGATCAAGGTCAGCTGAAGCATTTGTCTGGCTCACATCACATTACGTTCAGATTGCATGTGAAATCTCCAGTTGCTTTGTTTTGCCTTTGGACAGGTGTTCAGAAGGTTAGTCAGGAACGTTAAGGCCATGTTGGATAGGTGTGTGGGCACATCGTGGGGCTGATTCTTCCCTTGACTTGAACTAAATCAAATGAAACCCCTATTAAGCCAGAGGTATTGCCACAAAGCAAAATAAGCATAAAAGGGTAGTCAAACACAGACTGTTTCCTGCAGGCTGTTTCCTCATATTCATTCATTTCTTCAATGCATGAGGAACACAGCAGCCAGGTACAGTGACAATAGGGCATTAGGATGGCAGAAAGGGGATGAGGAAGTACCACTACTCTGCTTCCTCTGCTAAGCAAACAGATCTTTCTAATTACATAGTCTGATTTGAGATATGTGTTACAGATTTTCAAAATATGTGTTAGAGTATAAATTACTGTAAGGTAAGTATTGTATACATATTGGGGTTTCATATTGGGGTAAATACATATGGGCTGTATATTCAACTTCAGTAGTATTTTGCTTGCTTTCACAAGACTAAATATGCATACACAGCCCTTATATAATAACTAAATCTAAATTTCTGCAGAAGGCCACGCATTAAAAAAAAAAAAAAATCTTCATTTTAAATGTTTTTCTGTGTGTCCTTTCTCTTAAGCTACTTTGTCTTTCACAGCCCCTTTCTTACTCATCTATAAAACTTGAATGCCCCTCATCCTCCCACCCACCAAGTCACTCTGGACCATTAAGGTCCTGGAGCTTCTGATGTTGTGGCACCGGGGGACTTGATTTACGTGATTCAGTGTCGTCAGTGTTAGGTAGATGGTTGTACTCAATGATTTTGGAGGTCTTTTCCCAACCCAGTGATTCCATGATACTATGTTTCATTCCCTCTGTGATAAAGCTCTTCTTATGGTGTCTCTGTGTTTTGGAGCCCTTTTATGCCCTCAAATCCTTTTTTTGAGGTTTATGTTGATCTTTGTTCTGGCCTTTCCTTCATGCTTGTGTCAGGATAGAATCCACTGCCTAAGCCATTTCTCTTATTTCCACTCATAGACCCCTGCCCTTCCTGAATTCAGAAAAAGTGCTGATATGACAGTGAAGCACTCAGTGAGATAAGTGGTAGGCTTCCTGAAACTGTATTCTCTGTGCAGTGCCTGTTAGTAGGAATGACTTGCAGCAAAAAATCTGCAGGATGGAACGGAGCCAGAGAAACCATGAGGAGTGAAAGGTGTCCAGGTTGCCTAAGCAAATTGGATTGTAAAGGGGAAAGATTGGAGCGTGTGAAAAATTAAGATAGACTGCTCTTACAAAGTGCAGAACCATTGTCAAGTGTTCTGTCAATCCTGATTTCCGATGGTTTTAACTGCATTTCTTCCCTTCTCAGGCATCTCTTAGGAACTTGGTGATGCTGATGTCAGTTATCTGCCGCTACTATATTAAGATGCTTCTTCCAAAACGATAAGAAGTGGTGTCATTCTCATAATAAAATTGTCTCTAAGCTTCAGAGTCATTGTAGTGACTTGCAGGGCTCAGCATTCCGGCAGAGCCCTTAGTACAAATGCTGAAAATCTTTTCAGTTTGCGTGTCAAAGGTTATCATAGACTTTGAGATGTATGGAAAAACTGGAGTCTGTTCCATGCAAATACTGCATTCCAGAAAAGCAAATCGGTACAGAGTCGGTGCGGAGAAAGGGCTTGGTGATCAATGGGATTGGAAGTGTACAGAGAGAAACTAGGAGTGCAATTACACTGCACAGTGAAGTATAAGTATATAAATAATTGATCTAACCACCACTAAACTGTTTCCAGAAGTGAATTAGTGCAGCCACTTCAGTTTGGCTCTGAATACATGCTGAGGAAGACTGGCTGTCTCAGTGACAGGGCACATTGGCCTGAAAGGAATGTGCCAACCTATCTGCACAGCTCTTGGGACCAGGGCCATGAGGGAGTGGAATGTCTGCAGTGTCTCTGCCCTGACAGGCCTGGTGTCACAGCCAGCTGGGACCTCTTCGCATTGCATACCATGATCTGCAGTGAAAGGGCTTGCCTCAATGAGCCAAGCTAAACAAGTATTAACAGATGATATCATTTGCTTCTCTGAATGTACCATCGCAGAGGTAAAGCTCTCTTGAAGCCAAGGAACTGTGTTAGTAGAAAAGCATAAGTCATCAACTGACTAGGAATACACTGACTCTAAAAATCAAACAGAATTGTCTGTCAGAGAGACACTTCGAGACTGCCGTCTGATAGAGTGGTTACTAAAGGGACTTTGGTCACTTTGTGAAATAAATTAAGTGATACAACTGCAAGTGTTAGAGTTGAGTACTTGCAGTGATTTAGGACTTCCCTTCTAGTCCTATGTTTGTATGTTTCACAATTCTGTTCAAGCATCAAAGTCAAGAATACATCCCACTATTGACTCATCTGGGAAGAGCAGGGTCCTAATTATAACCTTGTGGAGTAATATCCTACTCTTATCTTTCATGTATCTCTTATCTACATATATTTCAACTATATTTCAGTTAACACAGTTGAAGGGTGAAAGCAGTGGTTTGTCAGGTAGCCAGAATATATAACCTTAATGTGCAGGGAATTAGACTGCTTCAGTTAGTCAGTTAATGAAGCAATTTTTGTTTTATTGTGATTCTTTTTAAGTAGCAGTGATAGAAGCAGGGAGCTCTTGGCCAAATTTCTTGTAACAATATGCCAAACAATATACATCATGATTTCAGTCATTCTAGTCATGAGGACCTGAGAACTGCTGAATTCAGCCAGATGAAAAGTCTGCCTAACCCAGTAAGTAGATACTTATGGAAAAAATGTCCGGAGGCAGTCATGCTTGCAGTGATTTTTCTATCATGCTCTTCAGGCCTTCAGTGATGAGGAGACTCTTTTGTTTAACAGTTACTGCTGACCTACTGAATAGAACTGCTGAATCAATGAAGTCATGTTTTTTCTGATCCGTGTGCAGTTTGTGCCTCACAATATCTAATGAAAGTTAGTTTATTATTACCAAAAAAAAAAAAAACCAAAAAAAAAAAAAAAAGCATGCCTTCCAATATTTTTATTGTGAAAACTAGTGAATAACTATTACCAGGTTACCTTTTGAATAAAGTTCATTACTCTCTCTCATATTCTTCTCTAGATGTTTTTCTAATTCTACCGTGTCATTTTTGATAATGGAATGACTAAAGCTCCATATAGTATTCATAAAGTGTTTGTGGCCTGAGTGTTTACAGGGCAGATTTTTCATGTTTTTCTATGTTGATTTTGAAATAAATCCCAAATTTGTTTGTTCCTTTAAGCACTAGATGTTTTCAGATTTCTTTCCTGGTGATACTAACACCCCATATATATATATACACATATATGTGTATTTTCTCTTCCCCTCTTGATGTGCATTGTGCTTAATGACACGGAATAGCCTCTGGCATTTTGTCACCCATTCAGTATTGAACCACCTCCAAAGCTTTTCATAGCTAGTCCTGGATTTCCTCAGCCTAATAGTTTTGTGTCATCTGATTTTTTTTTTCCATTGTCTTATCATGTGTGTTCTTTTTCACAGTGTTTATGAATATTATTGAAGGCCCACATCTATCAGCTAAGCCTCAGTCAGTGAATCCTGGAAAAGAATACAAGCAATATAAAATACAACCTATAAAAATAATTCAGCCTTTTTTCTTCTTACTAAAATGAATTGTACCATTTTATGTTTATTATTTATTTATTACATAAGGAGATGTATTTTTAATTTGTTTTCACAATGCAGCTCTGCTTTTCAAAGCACTTATAGGATAATGGAAATAGAAGACTAGAAATTCACTGCTTTCTGATAAATATCACACATGGTGACGTTAATGACTAACATTTTTATTTCATATTTTACTCTCTGGGATTCTGGCACATACTGACAATTTAGGGTGATTGTCAGGAAAGAACTATATAAAAGAAATTGTTCTTTTTATTTCTTTGATGTTAGCATGTGAAGGTTGTCTTTGACTGTCTACGGTCTCCTATTGGTTTAATCCACTATACTTACTTATTAAGCTATGAATACCTGCAAATCCTTTAAAGGATTAACTGTATCTGCCTGCTAAGCTTTCCGAGGCAGTTAAAAATAACTGCAGGCTGATTCTACTGACACACTAAAAATTGGACCTGCTCTACATTTTATGTTGTATTTGCTTCTGCTTTGACAGATGTGATACAGTCTGGAGGTACTTAAACCTTCTGTGAAGTTGGGTTGACCAAGTGCTCTCAATACCCCAGTTCTGACTAGCAGATGTTTTCCCTTACAGCCCAAAGAGGATCAGCATTTGCTTTGTCTCATGAAAAATGCCAGTGACCAAGAACATACAAGCTGGACAAAGAAATTCAGCTTAATATAAATTTGTGAAATAAAAGTGTCCTTCTCTGAAGAAAAGGCTTTGCTTCACACAAGTGGCCTGCAGTGCAGTCCTTCCTGTTTGGTATGTTTTTTTCTAGCTGTACTCATTGACTTCAGAAAATGTGTCTCTTTCCACATTTACAAAATTGGTATAGTCTAATACAGTATGAGCATGTGTGCTGGATGCTGCTAGGTATTGTTAGGAAGGCAGCCACATATATTATATTCATCATTATATCCATAAGTGGCAGAGTTACGGGGAATGCAGAGTTTCTCTCGATGGTCTGGAGAGTGCAGGAGACAGCAGCACATTAAAATGTGTACTGACTACCTCTATTCCTGCTGGCTGTCAAGGAAGAAGAGTTGGACTTAACTACCTTCCTTGATTAAGGAAGTTAAATAAATACTGCAATGTATAAAATGAAAACTTTGAGACAAGACTTAGCATTTTCCATTGTCTTTTGCCAGGTATTTTCTCCTGGAAGTCTTGTACTGGTACAACAGAAATTTCTGGCTGCAAAAGGATACCATAAATGCTGGTGTTTCCTTGCTGTAAAATGACAGAATGGGACAGTGATTCTCTGCTACAGTGATTTCTACTTTCATTAACAGATTGTTTAGGTTCCCGCACAAAAAAGCAGAAGTTCAAGTGCATACAAGAGCTGAAACTGATTCTCACACTTCATAAGAGCTGAAGGAATGTAACATGGCATAACGTTATTTTCCCCCAAGTGATAGGCATCAGGCTAATTAATACTTAGCTGAGTGCATGAAACCTGCATTTGTTTAAAGCTGAAGGGGGAATATTGAAAACCAAATTCAGTCAGACATAGAAACTCACAAGGGACAACTCTGTCAGCATTCCTTATAGTGAATTCCTTACTCCTGACTGTAAAACCATATATGAATATAGAACAATATGAACTTGGGTTGGGGCTTGCCAGCCACCGTGTCAGAGTGTAAAGCACTGACACCAGTGCAGAAGGAATATTGGATCCATCAGTGTGGATTCAGCCTTCAATCCCCAAAAGTACAGCTGCTAGAATTCTTTAGCTTAGCTAGTTCAAGAGCTAAGTAGTTGCTGATTAATTACTTAATTATTATGCTGTTTGGCAGTAGGACTGTAGATTTTCCTGCTCTTTTAAATATTTAAGCAAACTGCACAACCCAAGCTGAAGGTTCTAGCTCAGACACAATAAGCATTATAACTCTATTAACATTAATATGTGCTAATTTATGTCTACAATACATTTTAAAAATTGTGCTGAGACAACTTCATACTCAGCTATATCAGGAAATCACATTATGTTTTTTCTATTTCTAGCTAAGGGAAGTCAATAAAAAGTTAGGAGAGTTACATTTTAACCCCTTGTTCCAGTCAATGTCTGCCTGCCTGTGGCCCTGGTGTGCCTGAGGAAGCACCGTGGGTAAGCAGATACATTGTGATATTTCAGTTTTTCTTAGAACTAATTGCAGAATTTCTACAGTGCCCTGTATTGCAGTGCTTGAGCAACAGATGACACAGACATACCAGGTAGACTGTGTGGTTCTATTTATTTCTATACTAATTTTTCTCATTAGGCATATATTCCTTAATGTTTGGTTTTATCTGAACGTCACCACAAACTGTCAAGTTAAATTTTCCTCAGTGTGTATTTTTGGAGGGAGAAAATGGGCTTGTACGAAACGCACTTCCTAACATAAACTATTTAGTATTTTGTTGTGAATAGAAGGTAGCATTCTTATGTTTTAAAAGAGAAACCTTATGGAACCCAAGCTTGTCAAATTTTTGCCAGAAACTTGCTGGTTGCCTGCCAGCTCTCTAGCCATCCACTTGGCAGGTGGCCCAGCCTTCCAAGAGCTGCAGCTGCCTCTGCGGCAGGGCTGGCAGCACTTGCAGGGCTGCAGGTCCCTGAGCAGGTGTCCAGATGGACTCCCTCCCAAAAGGTCCCTGTCACCCTGGGGTGAGGGGCTGTGCCTGCTGCCTCCTGGCAGTGCTGGAAGCTAAGGAACTTCCAGGCCTGGAAATGTTTTATCTTGTGCCAGCTTTTAGTAGCTCTTTAAGAAATTGTTTCATAAGTGGACATCCTATTTCTGTCACTAGGAAGGCCTTGTACCTGAAAGCAGGGATGGATGCCTTTAACACATCACTTTGTAGCAGTCCTGCTTCTGAGGAAGGTTCATGAAGAAATGACACAAAATGCAGCAGCATGTCTAGAGGAATGTTGCTTTTTAAGTTGGAATTTGGCTTCTGACATTAGCGTTAGGTTTTGTTGAGGTTTTGTGCTTTCCTTTTATCTTAAAAGACTTCCCCCCCCCCCCCCCCCCAGTATCTAATCTTATTTGAGATTCAATCAGACATCAACAGTGTCTTGTGGACTAACACGCAATTTTTTAATCAGTTAGATATTCATGGTAGTTGATACAACCTTGGTATTAATAATGTATTGTGAAAGAACTGTAAGAATAAATAGAAGCTGATAAGCTTTATGCTGGTGTGTTGACCTTAGTATTTTTTATACTATCTTTTTAGGGCTGAGAAAAGTACAATTTAAGAGCATGGAGCATTCTGGGATGTGTAAGTCTTTGTATCAAAGTAAGTGCCAACTCAGGATAATAAATAATAAAAATGCACAAAGCTATTTTTATTCCTTTTCCTGATTACTCTTTAATATTTTTCTACTTTTTGAATAGCTTGCTAGAAAACTTATCTTTCTAATGGACCTCTACTCCAAAACTAAATCAGTTCCACAATAATAGGCAGGGTTGGAGAAGAACTGTTTTTTCTGTTCCAGCTATTGCTTGTAGATTGTTACTAGATGTCATGTAAATAAAGAAATCTCAATTTTATTGAAGCTGAATAAAGATATTGAAAGATGCCTGTGAAAGAGCTATGATACACCAAATATTTTATAGACCGTTGTCTGGAGATGATGCCTTTTTTATGACTGTCCTCAAGGAAATGTAATGAAGAATTTTTAGTTAACATAATACAGTAGAACATAAGAAAATCTTGTAATTAATTTGGCAAACAGAAACAGTGATACAATAGAAGATGATATTCTGATAAAATTTCTCCAGCTGAGTAGCTTTTTCAGCAAAGTTGCTTAGTGATTTTACTTCAGACTTTGCCTCACTAAAGGCAGTAAGTCTGTTCCTGAAGTTCTTAGTGGGGTAGAGTAACAGTTTCAGAGTCTAGATGGACATTATTTTGGCTTATAAAATGTTACCTCACAGTGCAAGAGATGAAGGACTAAACACTGCCTTATTTAAGGAACCAATGTCCTGTCAAAATCAGTACAAAAGGTGGAAGCACTATACTTAAAAAAAAAAAAAAAATCCTCCCCTGTTTCTCAGCTACTACAATGTGTTGGAGTGGAGGTTAGCCTTGTGCATTTTTCAGATGCTTCCAAATAGCTGCCCAAAATGACACCAAGCTCAAATGATTTGCCCCTGTGCTGCTGCAGCTTTATGTGTATTGAAAGCACTGGGGGTCTGTTAATAATAAAATTAGAATGAAATAGAAACAAGTCATACACTGTTTCTTGCTGATGTGATGACATGTAGTTTCTTTTTGATTCCATTACTCTCTTGCACTAGCCAATATAAAAATTTTGCCAACATGTTTTTCATAACACAGATTACCAATAACTGCCTAACTCCATTTCTGCTTAAAAACTTAGTAACAACATGCTTACATAAAGTGGACTATGATGGTCACATCTTCAGCTGCATCCTGGCATAGCTCCAAATGCATAGCTGTTGACTTCATGAGGATTTGGATGCAAACTTAAAGTTAAGCCCATGCTTAACTGCTTTGTCAATCTGTCTCTCTCCCCCTCTCCTCCTGCTGTTACTATCATATAACATCTATGAAATCTAGCTCATGCTGGCATATGAATGAATGTTCAGGTATTTCTATACACTCCTTGTTCACAAAGCTGTGGTTGATTTACTCGTTTCAAGCCTGAAGAAAAGACTGCATCCACTGTGACTTCCAGAGTGCTGTGAGCGTGTCTGTGTTTATCTGTTCTCTAAGGTCACGTGTGGGCCTCTCATCCAAGCAAAACTTCCGTAAGAAGGGAGATTGCATTTCAGAATAAAACCTTCTCTGGGATTCTGTGCCAAAATTCATTCAACTGCTTTTTCTGGCAGTTGTAAATCAAGTCATTTTTTGTTTTTTGATTTAAATAATTTAGAGGTATCAATAACTTCATGAGCATTTCTTCATTGTATTTAAAAACATTTACAGCAAAATACTACATCAGTAATAGCAAAGATTTAGAAAGTGAGTTGTATAACTACTATTGTATATAATCTCACATATAAAACAGAAGTTATTACACAAAGGAAGGTATAATAAAATTATGCCTGTAGGCAGTGGCTTTCATAAGAGCGTAAGTTTTTCAAATGCTTAATAAACTAAGAAATCTTACCAGAAATGTAACCTTGTGTTTGTGTTTTATGTGCATTCTTCCCCAAAACAGCATTCAGCTACAATAAGGTTTAGTTGGGCATTTATATGTGACCACATTAATGAATGTGACATTTGACTGTCTAGAGAGCTGTGGATATATTTAAACAAAAGGGTTTATAATTGCTTTAATTATTGTAATAAACCAGAGCTAAGTGACAATATTGTCATAAATTAGAGGGGAAAATATTTTAAGCACACATTTCCTTAAATTTTATCTCCTAAAAAGTTGGACAGCATTTCTGTGTATCTCTTCATAGTTTGGTATTTGCTAGATGTAATGTTGTTTCCCCTGGCGTATGAGTTCTGTAAGGCAAGGGACAACAGAATCAAGAAATAAACATCTGACCATGTCACAAATCCAATTAACTCTGACAAGGGCTAGTAAAGTCAAGTGAATAACAAAGCACTGCTGTCTGGAAGCAGCTTTGCAGACAGTAGGACACCAGCTGGACGAAGCAAAAGTACTTCAGGCAGCTGAATTTTCTGCCTCCACTAAGACCATCTTATTACCCCGGTGAGGTGACAGCGCTGTAGCATTTTCAAGTGTCACATCTCATCTCTTCACTGTTTCTAAACGGCAGGGAGGAGGAGGAGGGAAGCATTCCCCTCACAGAATGTAAAATATGTGCTAATGTCATTACAAGGTAATGCAGCGACGCAGAAACTGCAGCAACCATTGCACAGCCTCTCCTCAACCACCACCACAGCTTTGGGTTATGATAGAAACCTCCAAGACATTTCAGTGCAGCAATCCTTGGGCAGAAATCCTGGTGGTTTTCTAATCCCAAGGCCTGTGCATATTCAAAGTAGCTCTCCTTTTTCTAGCTCTTGACACATATAGCTAACCAATGTCCCATTTAATGGAACTGAATGATTAAATGATTGCTTCACTGGTCTGCTGTGTTCATCCATGCTTGAGACTCAGAAACGTGGGGGAATTTCTCATCTGGACTGTAGCAGTGTCAGTCTAGAGACATTCTTTGCCAAAGTTATTTTGGGTTTATCTTGAGAGGAGAATCCACTCCCTGCCTGTCTGACTGGAAATTGAAATTCTTCACTGCTTGTTTCCAGATAGAAAGGAAATATGTGCTCCGTTTACTTTATCTGTGTAACCCAAACAACACAATGTTACCCCTGGAATCTTTTCTTGCTCTAACCTATTTCCCTGTCAGGCAGTATCCTTAAGTGAAATGCTTTCCATTTACACTGTAGTAATGAAGGAATCTTAGACCCATATACAATACTCAGTATTTTTACTGTTAATTTTACTGTCAACATTATTTGCAGCTCCTAATAAGCTATTTTCTAATTGCCAGAAGAGTCAAATATATAGTTTGTCAGCTTTAACATGGGTTACAAAACTGAAACAAACAGATATCCTCAGCTTTGAGATGGAGGAAGGAATATTTCTTAGGAAGCAACATGAGAATTGGGGTTAGCTCATAACTCACAGCTAGTTTGTGTCTGAAATTTCCCAGCACTTTTCTAATAGTCCTATTTAACTGAAACTAAAATTATATTAACTTCAGCAAAATTTTCCAAAGGGAGATTTCTTTAGTTCAGAATGGAATTTCTGGGTTCTGGAAACCAGAAACAAATACACACAATGACTCAGTGATTAGGTTATTAAATTACTAGATTTAGAGCAGGAAACTGAAACTGTTTCTCCTCTTCTAATTCTACATGTTTCTGTGCACTACATCTTTTGAATCTTCCTCCCTCCTGCCCCAAGGAATACTTGTTAATCTTGGAGCTGGTCCAAATTTTCTTGATACTAAGAAATTAACACGGAGTGAGATGGGTAAATTGAAGTGTCTGAAATCAGAAAAAGGAGGAAGGAAACAAGGAAAGAATAAAAATATGCAGGATTGCTTCTACAGAAAACTAAAAATTAAGCATATCATCGTGCTTGTACATTTTTTAAACTGCATTGAAACTTGATCTTCTTGCTACAACTTTGGACACAAATAGAATTTAGCAAATGGAGATATGCTGTAGAAGTAGCACAGGCATATGCTGACATACGATTACCATATGTCAGTCCACAGTGATTGTCGAGCTCCTGAGACATGTTTTGTTCTTTAAATAGTTTTCCATCTTTTTAACATTTTGAAGCACATAGACTATCCTCATTATGCTTTTTTCCTCCCTCCTTTGAAGCCACATGCATTTACAACTGACTTAGATTAGGCAGGAAGGACAGATAGACAGAAGCTAAAATAGCTTTCAGAAATTACTACTGCAGTCAAACATATTTGGAAATTCAAGAGTCAACATGAACTGCTGAAATAAAATAAAGTCTACATTAATCTTTATAAATAAAGAAAACAGATGGGTTAGGATTTTTGTCCTGCATTCATCCAGGATCACATGCAGTATTTTGTTCCTGGGATGTAACACAGCAAGTTAAAATTTAATTTAAAAACCGACAAAACCCCCTTTGTATTTAATCATGTATCATTAAAACCTGAGGTTTTGACTTGAACTGGAGACTGTCTGAGTCAGAACCTCACAGACTCACACAGAGAACATAGTAGCTGCCAACAGGGTATTTCCTGTTGCTTTTCACAACAAACAAAAAAGGAATATCTCAGTATGATCTGCAGATGTGCAGCATGATGACATTTAGATGCAAGTTTTACAGAGGCCTACAATCTTAGGCAAATAATATATAAAACCCCCTCCTATTTCTTAAAAAAACAACTCCATCACTAAAGACTTAACATCTTTCAACAAATTGTGTGGCAGTCTTGTGTTTCTAAGCTCCTAGAAGTTTTGGAGGAAAAAATACTTCAAATTTACTCAAATGCCTGTGAGAGCTTAAAAAAAAAGGAAAAAATAATGAGAACATACATAAAAATTCTACTGCATGCTGTTAAGGTAGAAAAACTGTACTGAACACATTTTTTTGGCTTCTGCAACATCTCATGTAGGCTTTATAAGCAAAATAATTTGTTTCCTTAGTGAAAAAAAATTTGCTTTATACTTCTCAAGAGAGAAATAATCTATTTCTGAATGTCTGGAGAAATGCTGAGAATAATAACTACAACAAACAAGTCATTAGGAAGAATTTACCTTTTCAGTGCCTGGAGACATAATATAATTTCCTAATAAGCTCCAGCCTCCTAGTTGTTGCAAACCAAAGAAATCCAGTATTAGAGTTTCTTACTAAGTGTGCATATCAGCTTGGGCCAGCACAGGAAGAATTCTTAAGGCTGGGCTGAAAGAACCAATGCTTCCTCAAAGCCTCTGATTCATCACAAGTACATTTGCTTTCTAGTTCTATGTCTTAAAAAGGGTCAAACAATGCTCTGCAATGTTGAAGGGCACAAAGTAGTGCCTGACACATTGGACATAAAAACATACATCATGCAGACATCCTCCTGTTAGGAATAAATCAATTCCTGCTTGCACTAAAAGGCACTGATGTAATCACAAAATGTTTTAGAGACCTTTTACTCCTAACTGGGTAACACTGGAAACTTTGCCCCTCTGCAAGTTATGGATTGGGTCTGAGCATACTTTTGTTGAAATAAAGGTACTCCAGTCAATCTGAGAGTTGAACTGGAAACCAAAGTTCTATAAAATTGGTGCTGGCCTTCTCTACAGGAAGGTAAACAACTCCAAATGTATGCTGACATGTGAATAGTTCTCCTCCCACAACCTCTTTGTTTGCCAGAGTAATTGTAATTGGGTGGGCAGATTTCTTCTGGATGACATCGGAAGAGAAAAATGAAGATTATATAAAACCATATTTTGTTTCTTGTCCTAGGAAAGCCTTACATGGCACAATTTGGATGATGCCTGGACTTAAACCTATTACCAGAAAAAGATAATGATGTGAGAGCCAAATGAAAGGACAACACATAATACCATATACAAGGAAAATCAGAGGAGATCTTGAGTGAGCAAAGAAGATGTACATGATGAAATTATTTACCAGGTGCTATAATATGAAGAAAATCAGAGCACCTCTTCTCAAAAGGGAATTACAGAAATTAATTGAGGATATTGTGGCATCATTTCTTTAAATCCCTTATGTTCCACGGTTCCCTGTTCCTCAGTGGCACCCCCTTGCTCTCAGAAGTTTTGCACACACTTTTTCTCTTTCCACATCCCAACATACTGTCTGTCTGTCTGAGTTTCTCTCCTAGGCTCAGCATTTCTATCTGGCTGTGAACAAACCTGCCACAGTGGTAAACACTGTCAGAAATATATCCTGTCTCTTTCTTTATATGTGAAAGCAAGGGGTAAGAAGGGTGTGCTCAAGGTGTTTTCCTGGCACTGCTACAGTGCCTGGAGGGCAAAGGCTATTCCTCCTCCCCTACACCACCAAGCAATTCATGTTCTAGCACCAGAGTGAAGAGCAGGATATGAAACAAGTAAAACAGTGTCACTCAAAACCTGGAGGAGTGAGAAAAGAGGGCTTCCTTCTGCCTGTGAAGTTTTTATGTACATAGTGGAGACTGTCTACGGGAGACAGGTGAGAGGGGAACTTACTGCTTCTGAGATGTCCTGTGGTCGAGGAAGTTTTGTGAGAGAGCTTTTTTTCAGGGAGTTTCAAAATAGGTGATGATGATGTGCAGTACTGGGCCAGTTCCCACCAGCTGCAAAATAAGTTCTGTGTGAGAATATACTGAAGCTGTGAGGAACCTCAGCCCCTGCAGTTTACAGCTGTCAGTCTGCTCCTGCTGCTCTGAATGACTTGCTAAAGTAAGCACAGCCTCTGCAGGTTTATTCACTGAGCACACACAGAACAAATACATGCAATGCACAATAATTTCCAGGAAAATATATTCCATAGCACTCTGAAAGTAAAAATACTGTATTTAAATGAGATTCACAGCAGCATGTTTTATTGACTGAGAGACAGATTCAGAAAAAGAGGATTACCAAGCTGAGACTAATAGCTACATTCAACATACTTACACTAGTTTATATTGTAAACAAGAATTCCACAGGCCCAGCAGAAAAGTACCTGGGGGTGTTGGTTGACATCCAGATGAACATGAGCCAGCAGTGTTCCCAGGTGGCCAAGAAGGCCACTGGCATCCTGGCCTGTAAAAGAATTAGTGTGGCCAGCAGGACCAGGGCAGTGATTGTCCCCCTGTGCTCAGCACCTCAAGTTCTGTGTTTAGTCTTTGGCCCCTCACTGCAAGAAAGACATTGAGGTGCTGGAGCGTGTCCAGAGAAAGGCAACAAAGGTTATTAAGGGTCTGGAGCAGAAGTCCTCTGAGGAGCAGATGAAGAAGCTGGGAGTGTTTCGCCTGGAGAAGAGGAGGCTCAGGCAGGACGTTATCACTCTCTACAATCCCCTGAAAGGAGGCTGTAGCCAGGTGGAGGTCAGCCTCTTCTCCCAGGCCCAGTGACAGGGCAAGAGAAAATGGCCTCAGGCTGCACCAGTGGAGGTTCAGGTTAGACATCAGGAAGAATTTTGTCACTGAAAGAGTTGTCAAGCATTGGTACAACCTGTTGCTCCTGGCACTGGAGTCACCATCCCTGGAAGTGTTCAAGAAATGACTGGATGTGGCACTAAGTGCTATGGTTTAGTTACATGGTGGTGTTTGGCCACAGGTTCATCTTGAGGGTCTTTTCCAACCTTAATGACTCTTTCTTAATGATCATTCCATATTTAAACATGCCTTGTTTTATTGGACAGTGCCACCTAGGGGGTAATGGCTTTTAAACTAGAGTGGTAAAGGAGAGGGAGCTTTAATAATAACATAGAAAATAGTTCTTCTATTAAATTCTCTTTTGGAATATACTAGGCAAACAAAGTGCTGCTGAGATTTTCATACTGTGGAATCTGGCAAAAGCATGTAATTTTCACAGGTCCCTTTGGAGCTGGTCATACTCTTTTCTCTCTTCCATAGCCTGGCAGTGATTGAGGATGCCACAAATCCTGATTTTCTCCTCTGCTAGCCAAGTCTTGCTGGTATGATCAGTGGAGAGGTTATCTACATCTCATTACAGCTGCAAGGCTGGCTAGGAGATTGCTGTATTGCTGTGTTTGGGTCTCCAAGAACTTGAAACAGAGCCTTGAAAAGTTTGCTTTTTGAGGCCAAAAGCAGAGAGAAAACCCTGGTCTACTTCTGCTTAATCTGGTCTGCTAAAGGAAGGTAGTGTACAAGGCAGGAATGAGATGTTGAGACTACTCTGTCTGAGAGCAAATAGGTTTTATTGCTCCTGACACTTCCTCCACTGTCCTTGAAATTACTAGTTACAGTTGGCTTCTTTGGGCTTCTAACAATTTAACTTAGAAATGGGCAAAAGAAACTTAGAAAAACTGCCCATCTCTGTACCATGTTTATTTTCTTCAGAATGAGATTTGTTTTAAAAGCCTGAATTGTGGTAAATTCTTTCCTGAAAAAAACTAAATTCCAGGAGAGTTAATATTTTAGAAGTATTTTTTTCCTACATACTTTTTTATTCTCACAAATGGTATTTGATTTTATTCTGTATCTTCCACAGCAGATGGCGTGCCCGCCTCCCTGAGACCAGACCCAAGCAGAATGCAAATGATACAAGAAACTTGTATAACATAGAAACAATAGTATAACATAAGAAACAATTATGCAAGAAACCTGCTCCTCTTTCCTTACAGGAAAGTAGTGAAGCTATCACAATATTTTTGAAGGAAAAATGTCAACATTTTTGATTGCATGACTGTGTGTTTGACTTGTAATAAAGGGCAGGTCTCTTCCTTTCCTTCAGTAAGCTCCACACACATAAGCAATTGAGTATTAATAAGAACAGATTTTATTTAAGTTCCTTTTAAAAATAATCCATACTGAAAAAAAGGCCAGCTGATAAAAATTACTTTGTCTGCCCCCTAGAAATGGAAAAAGAGAAATTATTTTGGAACTACAAGCTGCAGACATGGCAAAATGATAATGGAAGTTATACCAAAGCTTGCTGTAAGTACCTCTCAGGTAAACAAGTCCTGTGGTAAAATTATGGCATGATGGATTGTCTTAGGTTGCAAGACGTGGCTGGGGGTGTGTATTCTATTGCCATCTGTTAGAGATGGGGCAGTTATCTACTGTTAATTGGGCCACCTGTCAAAAGCAGCTTTGGCAGTTTTCTTTATCTCTTCCATGGCCTCCCTTGGGGATATATCTGCTGTTAATGGGCCATTGAGTCTCTTAGAGCTCCTTAATTTAAAATTATAATAATTCGGAGGGAGGGGGTTTACATTTTCCATGTCAAAGGAAGCTCTTGCCTTCCTTAGCAGACACCTGTATTTTCAAGCCAAGACATGGAAAAAGCAAACTCTTACTGTCCTCTAGATGTCACGATGTGGAAGAGGAGCAGCTGGATACCAGGGCTGCCACAACTGAAGCTAAATAGGTTTTGACATGATTGTTAAAGAAAAGCTACAGTACGGCATGGCAAATTCACCACAGTGCCCATCCTGATGTGACATGCTCTGGAGCAAGCAGGCTCCTGCTCAGGCACTGGGAATAAACACTGGACCAAGCCTGGGAGACAGAGACATGGACATTCACATCAGGTCCACATTGGCCATTCTGGCTTGGTCACTCAGCATAGATTTTTGGTGACTTCCTTGTTTTGATAAAAGCAGAGAGAATATGCAGCTACACTTGTAGCACAGTGCTCTCCCCTTTACAGGTTTTATTTCTTACCAAAAAAGCATGGTTTTTACATATATATGCACATATAAATAAATAGAATGGCAACATTAATAAATAATTACACTTTTAAATATATACACATTAGGAGTACTTGCTATTGCAACTTGCAGATACTCACAAATACATACAGGTCTTGTCCAACTTCTTACAAAAGAAGATACAACAAATTCAGAGACTTGGAATAAGATATGTAAGAATAAGAATTGTGTGATTATTTCTCATATATGTGTCTAAAAGAAAGCCTGAAGATCAGAGTTGAGTGAAGATGAATTGAAGAAGCGGTGATAAACAGTAAGTTATTAGACATAATTTGGAATATTCAGAACTTCAATTACAAAATAGGAAGAATCATCCTGCTCTTCAATCTTCCTGTTCCTTTTCAGAATCCTTCATGTTACAGGGCCTGGCTCATTAAAAGCTGTGATTTAAAGGTGTTCAGAGCTGGTATGTGTTAGAGTGCATTTCTTCTCAGCTGTTTCCCTGTGTTAAATTTTTCCTTACCTACAAACCTGACCTCTCTGAGAGGCCTGATAGCAGAGTTAGGGAGAACACTGTCACTGGAGGCCACTGCAAGAAGACTGCTAAGAAATCCTGCATACACTGAATCCCTTTAGCTGTTGACTTTCCAAGGACAACTTTCCCCTAACACCACAGGTGCAGTGTGCGTGAGACACTCTGGGCTGTCTTGACAAGTGTTGTCTGCTGGCAATGAGACAAAAACCTTACAAACTAAAGCCTCTTAATCAGAACTGAGTGTATCTACGCTTGCTGTCACAAGTAGGAAAACAAGGTGACGCTTAACAGGAATAAATGAGGAAGGAGTGGGGGAAGGGGGAGAACCACATCAGGAGAAATAATAGAAGAAAGTGTTCCCATATCAACAGATAACTGTTGGCTATCACTGTGGAAGCAGTGTCTGGCAGGGACCCCACAGTGACACAGAAGAAGCACAGTGCATGTCGATGATGGCCATTAAGGGTAACTGTCCCTGTGTCTGTGGAGCCTGACTCCAAGGGACAGAGACACAAGGAACTTTTTGGTGCTTGAAGGGGACATCTCTGGGGTGCCTTCTAACCTCATCCTACTTCCTGTTGTAAATATAACCATGAGGGTTCAAAAGAGAACCCCCTACCTGGCTCCTCTGCACTCATCTACAGAGTCTATGCCCAAGAGTCAGAACAAGAAGTGGCTGCTCAGCCTGCTAAGATACATCGTAGCAAAGGTGAATGCTAAAATACTATGTATAGCAGATCCAAGTAATAACAGAATCACAGAATCCATTACCTTGGACAAGCTCTCTGAGATCAGAAAGTCCAGCCTATGACTGATCATCAGCATGTCAACCAGACCATGGTATTAAGTGCTATGTCCAGTCTTTGCTGGGGCAGCAAGTCTATTGCTTCCCTGAGCAATCCATTCCAACGTTTAATTGCTTTCTCCATGAAGAATGATGCCCAACCTCCCCAGCACAGTTTGAGGCTAGTCCTGTCACAGGTTGCCCAGGAGAAGAGCTTGACCTCCCTTTCACTACACCCTCCTTTCAGGCAGTTGTGGAGAGTAATAAGGTCACTCCTGAGCCTTCTTTTCTCCAGGCTAAACAACCCTGGTTCCCTTGGCTGCTCCTTGTTATCCTCTAGACCCTTAGCCAGCTTCACTGACCTTTGCTGGATCCACTCCAGAACCTTTTTGTCCTTCCGGAACTGAGAGGCCTGGAACTGGACACAAACACTTAAGAATTTATAATATTCATGATAATGCCAGCTTTAATATTCATGATAATGCCAGTGCCATTTATCCCACGTCTGTTACTTTAATAAGAAATATAAGAACAACCATTAAAAAGGCTAATTAGGGTCCTCAGTGTGATGAGGGTTTTGTGCCCCTGCCCAGGCTTTGGGTGTGCAGTGCCCAAACTGCCACTTAGGAAGGAATGTGGGATGTCAGCACTGAGCCTGCACCGGGCACTTATTGCCATTAATCAGTATGGTGAGAAGCATCTTAACAACACTTCAGATCGTCCCCCTGATAATGCATATAAACTAGAGAATACATTGAACAGAAGCCTCCAGGTCACCGCTATTGCTCTGGAGGAGATCACAGAATGGGTCAGGCTGGGAGGGAGCACAGTGGATCAGCTGGTCCAACCTCCCTGCTCAAGCACGGCCATCCCAGAGACACTGCACAGGATTGTGTCCAGGGGTTTTTGAATATCCCTGGTGACGGAGCCTCCTCAGCCTCTCTGGACAATCTGTTAAGGTGCTTAGTCACCCACACAGTAAAGAAGTTCATCTTCATGTTCAGGTGAAACTTCCCACGGATGAGTTTCTGCCCGTTGCCTCTTATCCCATTGCTTGGCACAACCGAGCAGAGCCTGACTCCATCCTCTTAGCACCCCACCTTTAGATATTTACATCCATTATGAGAGCCAGCACGTCTCAATGGGGTAGAAAGGACAAACCCGGTTCGAGACAGCGGCCGGCAGCTGCCGGCGAGCTCCGTGCCGCGGGAGCACCGCGCAACGCCGCATCCCGGCCCTCACACGCCAACATGGCGGCCCCGCCTCGCTCACCTCTCCCTCCCCCCCGCCGCGTCCTGCCGTCACATCCGCGGTGCCCCAGCAACCACCGGACGTCGCGGGCGCGCCGGGAACCCGGAAGCGGCGGGCGAATCGGGGCGGGCGGCGCAACCGGCGGGGCGGGCCCGGAGCGCGCAGGGCAGCGGCGGCGGCAAAGTAGCGCCGGGATCCAGCGGCCGGTTGGTGGCGGCGGTCGGGCAGTGCCTGTGGCGCAGCGCGCGGGGGACTCTCGGCAACTACCGGCGAGCTCGGGCTGCGCGGTCCCGCACGGAGCAGCGGCCGAGGCGGAGATGGCGGCGGACAAGGCTGCGGGTGAGTGCGGGGGGAGCGGCCGCGGCCCCGCCGTGCCCGCCCCCGGCCTGCGCCGCCCGGCGCGGAGGGACACGCGCCGCCGGGGGAAAGCCGCCTGTGCGGCTGTGTGCCGTGTCCTTCCGCCGAAGAGGTAGTGCCCCGCGGGCGCGGGGCCGCTGTGAGGGGCCCCCGTGACACCGGCGGGTCACCGGCGGGGCCGTGTGCGCACCGGGCCCTCCGTGCCCTCGGCAAGCGGCGCTGAGCTGTTGCCCCCTCCTGGCCGGGAAGAGCTCGGTGGGGAGGGCCCTATGTTCGTATTGGGGCCGGGGGGTGTTGTGTGTTTGTGTCACTCAGAGCTTAATAACCCCTACAGAAGTCGAGCTTCTGGCTTAATTTGTTAAACTGGGGCATGCAGGAGGTACGAGGGAGGTTGTAACTCTTGGTGGTGCTGCTTAATCGCTGGAGTTCAGTCTGATTCCCTCAGGGGTGCTGCTTTGGTTTCAGGGGATGAGTGCGTCCTCACTGAACTCGGGCCAGAAAAGACACTGCAGAGAGAAATCACCGAGACTAAAACATGAGCCATGTTCTGGTACACAGGCAGAATAAATCTCAAATACAGTTGCTGGGTGGCACTGCTAAACTACTGCTCGTCCATCTCCTGTACAGCTCCCCGTCATGTAAGAAGCCTTCATTGCAGGAAGGGTCATGCCGTCAGATGTCAGCTTGTGGGGGGATGGAGAAGGGTGACGTGGAGGAAAGCCTTACTTATAGAATTGTATAGGTCTGCTTAATATGAGTGTAGGCTGTCCTGAGTTGGAAGACCAATAAAGATTAACAAATTCCAGTTCCTGGCCCTGCACAGGACGTCTCTAAGAATCACACCATGCGCCTGTGTTTTCTGCACACTTCTTGAACTCTGTTGGGCTTGTGCCAAGTGGCTCTAAGAATCACACTATGCGCCTGTGAGTGTTTTCTGCACACTTCTTGAACTCTGTTGGGCTTGTGCCAAGTGGGGAACCCATTTCAGTGCCCAAACACTCTCTGAATGAAGAACATTTTCCTGATATCCAACCTAAACCTCCCTGACACAGCTTCATGCCATTTCCTTCTCGTTTCTGGTCACCTTTCTTTTCTAGTTGTTTTTATGTGGGGGAAGCATTATTTTAAGTCACCTTAAGCATTTTTTTCTGTGGATGCTAAATATGAAATGCCTCAGTATTTGGGAAAAAAATTACAGGGCAAATAAGTATACTGCACTGAGTGATGTTTACTAAACTGTCCTGTGTTTGTTTGTTAGAACTGTGACTGCTAAACTACAAGAAAAAAAATTGGTATCAAGTTTTTAATACTTTTTTGTTGATGTTCTTTGAAGTGTTGAAGGAACTTTTCAGTTTTACTTTCTTAAAAGTATGTGCAAAATGAATCAAAGATGTGAGCTATGGCAAGATATTCTACATGCTGCATTAGTTCATAGAAGCGAGCTATAGGCAGCTTTCCACTGAGAGATGTTTGCTTTTTATTGCACAGCACCAAAGAAGCCTATTGTACCTATACTGGTAGTCATACAAAAATTAAAATGTAAGTCTTGGTGCCACAAACTGTTATCCTGTAATGACTGGACACGGGCTGGGCTTCATACCCTTCAGAATTCTTTTGGAGCAAGACTTTTGTGATAGATTCCTCCCCTTTACAGGCAGAGGTATAATCTCTTTCTTGAGAGTTTGGAAATGAAAAATATTTCCAGAGATGCTCCGGTGTTCAACAGCACAGTTCATGCAAGATGTAATTTGCAGGGCGTAGGAACAAGAGAGCTCAGGAACAGCAGTCCTTGGAGAAACGGAGAGCAGGTATGAGAAGGATAATGATTGCAGTCACTCTCAGGTGTCTTCAGGTATGTGTATGTGGGAGATGTGACTTTTGTTGCTTTTATGAGATTCTGGCAGCAAGCCCATTAGGAGAGCAATCTTCCTTTTCAGGTGGCAGTCTCACACTTTTCCTTGTTCTCCTTTCATAGAGACCATTTTCCTGAAGTTCTGCTGTCCACCATGATGTACCTTCTCCAGCAGGAGCAGCTTCCTGCTCGTGCAAAGCATCCAGCCTCCGTGACGCAGTGTTGCTGCTGTTCAGCCCCAGGACTGATAGCTGGGAAGATAATTCCTGGCTTGATTCTTTAACTTCCAACTCAGTGCAGCAGCTTCCTCCAGATCAAAATCTGAGCAGCTGATTTTTACATCCTTTTCCAGGTTGCCCCTTTTGCCCATCATCATGAACCTACACGAGCTTTAGTTTTAGAGTTGGTCTGTACTCATGAAGGTTGGACAAATGAAAAGTTAAGCAAACAGGTCCATATTTAAATACAAATTACAGAGATAAATCAAGTTCTCTCACTTGTGAAGTAGAGAATCTGCACTGCTCTGGATATTTCAGCTGATAGTTGTGGCTGCTGTACAAATGGGAGCACATTGGAGATGACGGGTGCACCATGTGTTACCTACACCACGTGCTTCTGCAAGAGTGCCAAAGGTCACGGGGCCCAAGTGAGCAAGGCATGCTGTTTCTTTTGCCAGGGAACAAGTTTCCTACCTGTTTCACTTTCAAATGCTTCAAGGAACATGGAAGTAGCAGTTCTATTTGCAAGCCCTGGGATAGCCATTTGCAGCCAAGAGAACAGGAGCACTACCTCCCCACCGCCCCTGCCACTTCAGTGGAATGGTGGGTTCTGTTCAGTACCTTGTGCCAGCCAGCTTTCAGGTGACTCCTCCTGGAGGGATCTCTGATAGCAAAGATCAGCTGAAGCAGTAGATCCCAGCCGAAACACGAATGGTAGTATCCCATCTGGAATGGCTTTATAGGTCTTTAACAAGTTTCAGGTATGTTTGGACAAAAAGGGTACAGAGTAACCAAAGTGTTTTGTTGCCCTTTTTTTCAAAGGAAGGAGCTGTGCTGTGAACTACATCAGCTGGATTGTAGTTTTTTCTTTATAAGCTTCCAGTTCAGGTTTCACAAACCTGCTTTCTTTACTGAGTGCTAGTAGATGCAGTTGATTGAATTACCAGAGGCAGCTCTGGTTTTGCTGAAAGTAGTCCCCAGCTTCGTTTTGTGTTTTGGATTTGTTTGTGTTTGTTTAATGTACCAACAAGTTTAGAGAGACAGTGAAATTTGAAGACCTGTCCTGATTTTTCCTTAGGAATTACATCAACCAAGCTATGTAAGTGTAGTTTTTATGGCAGACCTTAGACAAGTATCTCTTGGTTTATCTGTCACTTCACTGAAGACATTTTACTTCAGAATTCAGACTTCCTTTGAGATGCTGGTCTTTGTATGCTGTACTGCATACAAAGGCAGTAATCAGTAGTGTATGTGGTAGTTGATGGCTCTCTGCTAGGTAAACCTGTATGTGAGGAATCTGATTGGACTGTTATCAGCTTCAAAAGCTTTAGAGCCTCAAGGCTCTGCACTGTGGTTACCTTTACCAGCATAATCTGACAGGCATGCTGAGCAAGTAAAGCAGATAATGCCGTGCTTTCATGCTGTTAGCATGAAAGTTGGAGGGAAGATGCATTTGATTATTTGCTGCTGTTCTAAAGATCTTTGGAGAGTGAGAGCTTTTAGTTCATCTGTATAATCACAAGGTTTAGAGCTGGAATCAGATCTATGCTATATTTAGGTTGAAGCAGAGGTACTTCCTGTTCCTTTCCTCTTTCACTGTGGAAAGCTTTTGGCACATCAGAAATGTTCTGAGCTTTCTTGTGGTTTAAAATTTCTCTTTTGCCTTTCCTTTTGAAGGACAAGGCAGTGCAAATGGTTTTGATCAATGCATTATGCAGTCAAATTTCACAGCAGGTGTAGGCCCTTGAGGATCCATCCCTCCAGAGTACTGAAATTGCTTAACCCTGAATTTTGTCCAAATAACAATGGGTTACTCTTGCCGCTGTAAGATTTGTTGAGATTTTAAACTCTCTACTTTGTTGACATCTTAATGCAGGATGAAAGTTCCAACCAAATATTTATAATTCTTGCTCAATTGCAGGGGGCAATAGTATTATTGCAGGTGGAAGGAATCTCACTGTTTCCCAGCAATAGGCACAAACTTAGTAGATTACTAAGTCTGTTTTGTTTTTCCTGAGGATATTATATGATTAATCTTCTGAGGTTTGACTGCTCCTTATGATTGTCATTTGTCCTATATTTGTAAATTTTCATGGTCGGTACTAGAAGATCCAGGTTTATTGGTGGTGATGGGAAATGGATTTTGCAGAGGAGCTCCCAGCTAATTGTTTTTGTTTGTTCAAAGTGAAAACAAAATTAGTGGAGTTTGCATTATATCTCTGAATTATAGGGAAGAGAAAGCAGGCATTAAGTTTACATAGCCTACATAGTCTATTAAGATAGCAAAATGTGTTTTAGTGCACATCTTCCACTGTGAAATTCAAGAAATAATTTTCTGCAGAAGCAGAAAAAATTACTGGTTTATAAAGTCTTTGTTTCAAAAACACGAAATTATTTTTGTATGTTCTAGCACATTAATTAATGCTCCTAGAAATACTCTCTCCAGTGTGGTGGTTATGTGCTTGTTTTATTTTTTTCTCAGTAGTTTGTGTTCAGCAGAAGGAAGGGCTTAGTGGAGGGGGTTTTTTTCAGCTTCTTTGACATGGAATGTGTGTACTGTGCTTTTTAATGCAACTTCACTGAATTCTTAATTACATGCTGACAAAAGGATTTAGTAGACTTCTTTCTGAAAAATATGCTCAATAGTGACTGAAACATAAATCATTAGGAATTCAGTGTAAAAAATTGAAGGCAATTAAAACTTGTTACATTGCTATATGAATGCATAAAGGGCTCACCATCATAGTTGCTACATGTTGTTCTTGTCTTAATCTGGAAAATATAGTATAGTAGAACTGGAGAAGATTCTGGGAATAAATTGTGAGGAAGATGGAGAGTAAACTGCTCCTGCTCACGTTGGAAGAGAGGTGATTCAAAGGAAGATCTATAAGATTTGGAGTGAGGCTGAAAAAGTGAGCAGGTAGCTTGTGCTTCTGCCTTGCATTTGATGGAGTATATTGAAGAGTACAAAAGTATATAGGGTTGTTTGTTTTTTTTTAAATATAGTAGATCTGTCAGTGATTATTAACAATGATGCTTCAAGTGCAGCCTCTTATTTGGGGAAATACTCTTCCAAAGTAGGGAGCTTTGAGGAAGTTCCAGTGTTCACTGTGGTTTTTGTTGCACCCTAGAGTATCCCTTGCTTGCTGTTTAGGAAGCACTATACAGTATTTTGTGTGGGTTTTTATCTAACCCACCGTGGTACATACTTAATGATGCATGGCCTTCACTGCTGACTTTTGAGCAAAATAAGACAATCCTAGTGTATGGTTGCAGCTTTAAAGAGAAATCTAAAATGTATGGCTTGTAAGTCAACTTGCAGGACCTTGGTTGTTCATTGAGCACCATAATTTACATTTCATGGAGAGGAATTCTCTAGGAGTATAGAATAACTTGATATATTGTGGTAGGAGGTGTAACTTGGGATATAGATAGTGTAGTAAGGACGCTGCTACAGTTATCTGGAAAATTACTTGCATTGGCAGGAGGACCTTGAGAACTGGAAGAAACAAAGTTTTTAAGCTACACAGCTGTTATCACACTTGCAAGCTTTGTTGTAATCTTCTGTTCACTTTTACAGATCAAGGTACTGAAAAACATGAAGGAGCAGGTACTTCTGGGATTACTGATCAGGAAAAGGAATTGTCGAGCAGTGCATTACAAGCTTTTCAGGTAAGACTAAGTCAGACTTTGAGACTTTTAAGTTACCACATTACTGCTAAGTGGGCTTGTGTGATTTTTTTTCCTGTTTTCTTAATTCAGTTGCAAATGCATTAAGAGGACTTTCAAAAGTAGTTCTAGTTGTGTTATAAAGACAGCACATGCATTTTCTGTCTGCTGTGATGTGAGAAGACTGAACAGGATACTTGAACAGGAGCACTTTTAATCTTGATTCTCAAAACTTAGTAGCCTTAAAAGCTATATGAGGCTTCTCTTCTGCATCAGCATTGGAAGTGCATGATTTCTTGGAAGAATTAATCGCATCAAGCTAAAAATGGTGTTTTAGTGTTTAAAGGACCCTCATGTATTTAAAAAACAGCAGTGAAACAAACACTTGTGTTTTAGCATCATGCTGTATTCTTTCACAAAAAGTGTTGTATAATGTCCTGTCACTTTGCAATAAAACATTTCTGAATGTGTAACACCTACAGGCAGTATCTACTACTTGTTTTGTGTTTCTTGGAAGATGTTTTATCTTCTGAGTTAAAGGTCAGGTACCAGGTCTTTCATTTTATTTCTTTCTCTATATTGTCTCTTAGTTTTATGTAGTGTGACAGGAAGTATAATTGCTTTTTCTTTCAATTGTATCTCTGTCTCCAAAATGCCTTGCTTTAAATTCAGTTCTGATTTTCTGAAGTAAGTACAGGAAGAATTTAAGTGTTGTCTTTTGAGATTCTTGCTTCAATGTTTCACTCAGTACTTCTATGTTTCACTCATTTTGTTGTATGAAGTGCATATGGTTGGTTCTTAGCACTGTGTTGTTCACAAATGTCTTCTTGAGCGTTGTCTAGCTCAATTACTCTTTTTCTATAACATTTTAATCAGTGGCATTTGATCCCGAGAGCTGAAGACACATGAGAGAGTCATTTGTTTTCCACCTTGCCCATACATCTAAATGCCTAAAATACTTTTGATCTGCTAACAATTTCATCTTTACTTTTATCCTGGTCCAGTGCATTTGGTTTATCTTGTCAAGTTTTTTCTTGCTTTAAGAATTCCCTGAATTCATGGAGTGAGGTGGCAACAGATGTGAGCAGAATTAATTTGATGCCTTGTTCGCCAATTTCTTGCTGTTGAGTAGCTCCAGATAGCACTGTGGACTGCCTCGCATGCTGCTTTATCATATTACACGTCCAGTTTCAGTCTTGACAGAATTGAGTATTATATTCTAGATCCTATCTAGTAGAGTGGCATAAAGGACTGTTAGCTGATGAAAAACATCACAAAATAACCTGAGCATTTAAAGTTTGTAGACCAGCCATTATTAGAAGCCTAGTTGCTGTGATCTGAAAACTCCTCCTGAAGAGAAGCTCCAAGTATGAGCACAGGAAGAGAACCACTGGGAGATGAGCTGTCTCAACTAAAGAGCATGCCAGCATCTGTGTTTGTGCACATGATCAGAAGGCAATCCATGCTGTTGGTGCTTAGAGTTGTGAAAATGTATCAGTGTCCTGCTGCATCTAAGTTGTATCACTGTGCCTTCCTGGGAGACTGAAGGAGCTGGAGTGGTTCCATAGAAAGGAGCTGCAGAATGGCAACTTTATTGGGGAGAGCAGAAGGACCAGAGCTCTTCTCTGTTGTATTCTGCCCTTAATATGAAGTTACTCAGCAGTCCAAGAGAAGCTCTGTGGAACAGCACCTGAAAAGGAGGAGTAAGTGGAGGGTGGTACTCCAGAGTTTAGCTTTTGGGTGTGAACCATTGACAGAGATGGAAATGCATTTGCTTATCTGTCTGCCCACATTGGAAGTAACTCTCATATGGAAGAGGTGAATGTGATTATTCCTGTGTAGGAATTTAGCAGTTGAAAGTGAAGCATTATCTAGGCTTAATGAGTGAGAAGAAAGAGTGAGGAGTCTCTCTTTCATTTCTTGATGCCACTAAAGTTTTCCTGTGGTCAAAGAAAGGGATTTTTCCATTAGATCACGTATTGGTGGAGCATCATGCTTGGCTCCCAGTTTGTTTAGGCATTCCTAGGTGATTGAATACTTCATCCAACAGCTAAAGCTTGTAAAAATGTTTCTTAAACCTACTCTGGGAAATTGACACTTTCTTTTTCCAATCTCTCTTGAGCTAACTTCTGTAGATTAAATTGTAAATCACTATATATTCAGATGAACTGAAGACTGAACATAAAATATTGGGCTGGAACCTGTGTAAGCAACTACAGCTGCTCAGGGTTCGTGGAATGGGGAAAGATTACGAAAACTGAGGAAACAGAGTCTTGAAACTTAATATGGTAGGAGAAATGAGAATAACACTTTTCATGGAAACATCTGTTAATAATAATCAGCTATTTAATTTGTCCTTACTCCACCAAATTATTTTTGAAATTTGGGTATGTCTTCAACATTTAGACTTGCTTCTCATCCATGTTAATCTGCATAAATAATGAAATATGTGTATACACATTTAGTTCACTTGTATTGATAAAGAAAAGACTAATGCATGTTTCTGGTATGTGTGCAATTTACAGGCTGGAAACTATGATGCTTGTTTACAACACCTAAATACCCTTCAAGACATAAACAAAGATGACTACAAAATAACTTTGAATACTGCTGTTGCAGAGTTCTGTAAAAGTAATCAGACTACCACAGACAATTTGAGACAAACCCTTAACCAGCTGAAAAACCAGGTAATGCAGCTCTATTGATGTGGTACTTGATTTTGGGTACTGTTAATGGTGGCAGGATCTTTCTGAGAAATAGGAGTAAAACCTCTGCCCTTGTCCCATAGATTTAACAAAATAAGAAAGTAACATAACTTACGAACATCCCAGTCAGTTTAATCTTGTAGGACAACTTTTGTAGTTGTGTTTTTAACTATTATTGAAATTGGTCTGAGATTATAACAATAGAAGGACCTGCTATGTTCTTTCAGTAGAAAGCTCCTTAACGTGCAATAGTTTATGAAATGCTAAAAAAGTGGAAAATATTACTTTACTACTCAATTGACAGTTTTGTATTTCATTGTATGGGTTTTTTTGCTGTGTTAATGTATAACGACACTGAAGTTTATCAGGTCAGTAAGTTACAATTTACCTTTAGAGAAATTCATAGCTTTGGAGGGGTTTTTTTAAATACCTGGTACTTGAAAATCATAGGTACTGAAAGTTTAATGAAATGAATGGGTTTTTTTTTAGGTTCACTCTGTTGTTGAAGAAATGGATGGTTTGGATGATGTTGAGAACAGTATGCTGTACTACAATCAGGCTGTTATCCTGTACCATCTCCGTCAGTATACTGAAGCTATATCCATTGGGGAGAAGCTGTACCAGTTCATAGAGCCTTTTGGTATGTAGGTAGAAAGAAGAATCTTGTCCATTCAAGAACTACAGAAAGACAATTCAGTCTTTTTCACTATCAGACAAGTAATTTTTCATTTGTTTAATACGGTTTTAAGAAATTAGATAGGGTTTGGAATCAAGAATATGTTTTACTTACATCAAGGACAACAAACTAATTTGGGGAAAGGTGCTTCAGAGAGCTTTAGCAGACAAATGATATGAAACTGAAATGGATTCTTTCAACTTGAGATGATATTTATGTAAATATAATGTACAAGCTAATGAAATTATTTTAAATCTAATGTTTTGAGTCATCATGCAATTTCACGGGTGGGTGTCTGTTTTCAGGGCACTCATTTTTAAATACCTTTATTAGGTAGTACATAATTGTATGTGCTTATATCTGAATACAAAGTCTGCAACTTTTATGAGCTGTAATACCTTGTGTAGTAGAACTACCATACTTGTCTGAAATAATTTCATAATCCTTATTAAATTTTATAAGTGAGAAGGCTGAAGGATGTATGTGTGTGGGTCTCAGTAAATTAAGTAGATGCTGCTGTGTTTCTGCTTCAATTCCTTCCAGTGTTCAATCTGCATAGTTGGGACTTACTTGAAGTCAGCTAAACAGAGATGTGTTTGTACAGAATCTTAGTGAGTTCTGTGGGATTCTACATCTGCATATGGCTCTGTCTGTTTGGATGCAGCATTTTTGGTGCTGATCTACTTAGATCAGTTCGCAGAACCTATGAACATTAAATACTTGTTAAGCTGCCTTTAGTCTGTGCTTTTATGCTGATGCCATTTGAATAAATGAGCTTAGCTGTGGGTTGGACATGGCTGCATTATTTTTTTCTTATGTAATATATTGTTTTTTCTCATAATGTTGCATAGATGGCACTTTGTAGTAGGTTTTTTTCCATCCATGTTTGGAGGGATTGGTGTTAGAACTGTAAAACCAATTTTTCTTCTTTGCTTTTCACAGAAGAGAAGTTTGCCCAGGCTGTGTGCTTCTTGCTTGTAGACTTATACCTGTTAACTTACCAAGCTGAGAAAGCCTTGCATCTGCTCGCGGTTCTGGAAAAAATGATTTCACAGGGCAACAATAACAGCAAGAATGGAAAAAATGAGGTGAGCTTAAAATCATACAAATGGCTTTAAATCTTTATCAGAAGTACGCTTTAGCTCAATCCAAAATGAGTATCTTAAAAGACTTTGGAATTACAAGGCTATGTTAGATCACCTGTAACTTTAGACAGCAGTTAAATATGTTAGTGACTGAGTTAATTGTGTACAGTAGCTGTTTATTCCCTCTCTTTCACCCTTTTCTCCTACTCCAAGGAGCTAAGATGTCTTTCTTCAGTCAGAGACTTGCCTTGGAAAGACAGTTGTCTCCAGAGTCAAATATTGTCTTTGATTATGACCATATGAGACCCTAGGTTTGAAAGGGAAGCCAGTGTCAGAGGAACTGCAGTTGCACATAGGATGGGAAATTAAGTATATTTTTACATGGTATCTGAAAGTATGAGGCTTGCTTTCAAATGAAATCTTTCATGTGCCTTTTGGAAAAATGAGTAGAATCAGTGGTGGCTTGGGAGTGAAGAGAGGGCATTTCAGTGTTTCCCTGCTGATGGAATGTCACACTTAAGACAAAATATTCTTTCTTTAAGTATATGGTAATTCTACTGAAGGAAGTATTAAAGAGGTACTCTAGAACATGCATGTCATCCTTCTAGGCAAAAGAATTCTTCTTAACTGCAGAGCAACATAGTGTAACACTAATGTTAGTACAGAATTCAGCTCTTCAAAGGCTGGTGTGGTTTGTGGATTTTGATTGTTAAACTCAAGTTAGTTTCTGGTGGGATGTGTATATTTTTATATTAAATACTCAATATTAATATTAATACTATTAAATATTTATTTTTTCTCATGTGAGTTGAATCTGTCAACTGAATTTAAAAGGTGGCTAACAATAATGCTTCCTTTTTTTTTTTTTTTGACAGTCAGGTAATAATACCAATAAAGATTCCTCAAATCAAAAAGCTGAAAGTGGAGCTTTAATAGAAGTTGCTAAATCTAAGATACATCAGGTAAGGGTCTGCATGTTATTTATACAAGAACATTTATTTGAGAGTTTTCTAAATCTGAGTGTCATCTCCTTCAAAACCAGTTCAGTCCAAATTATGATGCTTTCTCTTCTTGTTGTTATCCTTGTTATCTAAATCTTCCTTTTTGTAAGATCCATGTACAGGAAAAACTGACCTGACATCCTGCTCACCACCAACATTTCAGTCCTGTGTGTTATAATTATTTCTTTACATGGCAGTTTACTGCATTGAATTTGTCTGTTCAACCTCCAACAGTCTAAATCAACTGAGGTTTTATTCCACTGCACTGTTCTGTTGAAAAGTAGAACAGTACATATGAAGAATCGGAGTGCTTCTCTATTAGCATTCACTTACTTGTATTTTCTGTTTAGTAGGTAAATGTCTTCATTTAAGATCTTAGATTATTTTAATTAGTTTGTCATTTTAAGTGCCCATATCTGTGTTTGAATATGGAGCAGCTGTTGGCCATTGAACAAAGTGTTCATCTGCTTATTGTAAATACAAACCCTGTAAATGTGGTGTTTAAAGTCTGAATAGAGTTTCTTTTTTGTGAAGAATTTTTGAATAGCTTTTTGCTGCCTATTTTAGAGATGTATATAAAATATTCTGCAGTAAATATCTAGATACAGCTTGTCTTGCAAACCTGCAGAAATTATTGTGTATTACTTAACAAATTTAATCTTTTAACAGTATAAGGTGAGAGCCTATATCCAGATGAAGTCATTAAAAGCATGCAAAAGGGAGATCAAGTCTGTTATGAATACAGCTGGGAATGTAAGTATTCTTAAGACTGTTTTTCAAATCTAGATGTGTTCTGTATCTTAAAACTGAATTTGCTAATGTTCTTTAAAAAAAAAAGTTCTTCTTGAGGGTGGATGTTTGAAGTAATTCTTTACGCAGTCAGTTGGGTTTATAATATCTTTGCAAATGTAATTACCGTAGAATTTTCTTATTTATGCTGTTTTTAGTTTCTGAAAAAATACACCTTGTGGTGCCAAAATAACAGTGAACCACTATTCAGCATTCTTTAAAATTGAAATGAAATAAGTTTTAGTTTACTATAGATGTTATGCACATTACAAACTTTTAAGTAATTGGTAGTTTAAACCAGTTTATGAAAGAGTAATTCTGGGATATGTGAGCATTTTTTGCGTTGTTTTTTTTTTCTTTTTATTGACATTTTTTGGAGGCTTATGTCTTGCTGGAAAGCAGGTTTAACAGAAAGCCTTCTGGATCATGAGGTCTGTGTTGGCAGACTAGGAAGATTACAGCCTACAAGGAACTCTGCAGGGAGGGGGGTTGTGGGGAGGCAGGTATTAGAATACAGGTTAGGGATCCTTTGCCCTTAGCCACTTCTATGACTGGGTTCTCTAAAGTTCATGACAGAGTTTTTGAAAGTAACATGGCCTAAACCCATTAATTTTTAAATGGCAGGAGAAGCAAGTTTGTGAAGTGACATAATACCAGCAGTAGAAATCATCAACCAAGAGATAACCAACTATTGTTTTCTCCTTCACAGTCAGCTCCTTCTCTCTTTCTTAAGAGCAATTTCGAGTATCTGAGAGGCAATTACCGTAAAGCTGTCAAACTTTTAAACAGTGCCAACATTGCCGAACATCCGGGCTTCATGAAAACAGGTAAAATAAAAACCCTTCATCCTGCAGGTACTTGAGTGTCTAGTATAATAGGACTACTTGTTGATATCAATTTTAAGGATATTAATGATTACTTAACAGTGTCAGCCCTGAAAGTCATGGATTTATATGCTGGATGTGTTTCATCTTTCTTCTTGTACTTTCACACAAGACTGTAGTGATTTTCATTGAACATTCTTCTACAGAAGGCTGTGATTGTCCACGAAAATGGATTTCTGAAGCTGTGTTATATTTGCAAGGCTCATGATTGAGTCCCTTAATCAATAAATGAAACAAAAGACAATATATTAGATCTAGAACTGAGACCTCCCTGGCAGTTTTTATGCTTAAAGTTCTCTTTATGATTTAAATTATTTTATAAGACTTTACCATCTCATAACTTTTTTGCATTATCCTTTTTACACAGTGTATTGTTCACTTAGTAGCCTTCGTAGGCTATGACTAAAATCATGTAAGTTTAATTTGCTAATAGTCTGTTTATTTGGATTTTTAGGGTGGGGTTTTTTTTCTCTTTTGCCTTTATTATCCATGTTAACCCTGTAAAACTTTAGTCACCAGCAGATAAGTGAAAAGTTAAATTTTTTGTCCTTTATTATTTAGAAAAAGCCTCTCACAGTGTTACCTGAACGTATATTTAGGAAGAGTGCATTTCCTGCTTGTATGGTTAGGTTGGCATAAATATATGTGTATGTCATATTGGATATAACACTGATACCCATGATCTCACTGAAAAAGATGTTTAATAGACTGCCATAATGTGCTGACCTGAATATGAGAAAATGGTTGGAGCATTCATGGGCTTAGCAACAGCTTTCAGTTTCTGAAAACGGTCTTCTGTTGTTCTCTCAGGTGAATGCTTAAGGTGTATGTTCTGGAACAATCTTGGCTGTATCCACTTTGCAATGGGAAAGCACAATTTAGGAATTTTTTACTTTAAAAAAGCCTTGCAAGAAAATGATAATGCATGTGCACAGCTGGGAACGGGCAGCTCGGATCCAGGTAAGCAAGAGATTAAAACAGATGGTGGGAGAGGGGTTGTCAAATCTAGGAAATAGAGAACAGAAGGTTTGACTAATTATCAGCAAATTTCCCTTTCCATCTCTTTGTGGAGGGCAGGGTAAGAGGGGTGAAAATTTTCATGATAACCTGATGTAAGAATGTAGTTGCTGTTGCCAGAAATATATGATGATGATTAAATATGCTCTTTATTTTTTTTTTGTTTTTCTTAATGTACCATAGGACAATTACTTCTCTCTTGTTTATAGACTTTGTCCATCAGTTAGAGAGGTATGACAAAAAAGAGTTTTTGTGACCTATTTTGCATAAGTTATTTCTAGTCCTGCTGACAATGTGTAGAATCATCAGGGCATGAAGGATGCCCTCTCCATATTCTAGGTAATCAGGTCTCCTGTTTCCTTGTGGATAGGGCTCCTATTTTCCCTAGTTTTCCTTTTATCACCAATATAGCTGTGGAAGATTTTGTTTTTGCTCTTGATGTCCCTAGTCAGATTTAAACCTGTCAGGGCTTTAGCTTTCCAACCTGGTCCCTGGTTGCTCAGTTTCTCTCTGTTCCTCCCAGGTTACTGGTCCTTGCTTGCACCCTTTGTAGGCTTTCTTTTTGTGTATGAGTTTGTCCAGGAGCTCCTTATTCAGGAGGCCTCCTGGCAATTTTTTGCCCGACTTCTTTGTTTGGATGCATCACTCCTGAGTTTGGGAGAGGTGATCCTTGAATATTAATCAGCTTCCTTGGTCTCCTCTTCCATTCAGGGCTTTATTCCATGGAACTGTACCAATCGGACCCCCAAAGATGCCAAAGTCTACTTGCCTTAAGTCCAGTGCAGTGAGCTTGCTGTGCATACTTCTACTGTCCTAAGGATCCACTATTTCCCTCTTCATGAAGGGAACTCTTTGCATGTGGTCTTTCTCTTCATGCAGCCAGGGCTCATCTGAAGTTTCATTGTTTCCTCACTCATCATCCACTAGAGATTAAGTGGGGTGAGACTCCACTATTTCGTGGTCCCAACCAGCCCCTCCTTGTTGGTGAGAACAAGGTCCAGTACAGGACCTGTCCTCATCGACTCCTTCAACATTTGAGGAAGGAAATCATAAACACATTCCAGGAATCTCCTGCATTGTTAATGCCCTCTGTGTTGTCCCAGAGAACAGGACCAGAGCTTGTGAATGTGAGATCTCTCCTATCTGACTAGAGAGGCCCTCATCACTCAGTCTTCATCATTTCATGATGAAGTTATAATTGTTTTCATTTCTTGTTTTCTTTAAAATATACTCACTATGAGGCATTTTATTGCTTTTTCCTCTTTCTCCCCTAGACCTAAGTGCAGCCTTAGGTATTAATGTGAAGACAGAAAGCGTTTTATGTTTGTTGTGAGCAAAGTGGTTCTCTTCTGGAATCTGCATTCTCTGGAATGTGTGTAGATGGGTATTCTCACAAATCTGGGATTCAGTACTATTGTGTAACACTTAGCTTGTGTGATAAGGAACGTATGAGGTCAGCATTTCATGTACTTCAATCTTCATTAAGAATACAATTAATTTGTCTTTGAAATCAGTTTTGGTATGAAAGGAACTTAAGAGAGGGAGGCTAGTGGATTTCAGCAATGTGAGGGGTTTTTGGTAGCTTTGGGGTGTTTCTCACAGCTTCCCACTTCTCTTCCTCTTAGAGTTTTTTGCTGTCTTGAGCTGTGCATCCAATATGATGTAATCCTTTTCTGCAGGTAAAAAATTTTCAGGGAGACCCATGTGTACACTACTGACTAACAAACGATACGAGTTGCTCTATAACTGTGGAATTCAGCTCTTGCATATTGGGAGGCCCTTAGCTGCCTTTGAATGCCTGATTGAGGCAGTCCAGGTTTATCACTCAAACCCTCGTCTGTGGCTGAGAATAGCAGAATGCTGCATTGCTGCCAATAAAGGGGTAAGTAGCTTTGGAAAATTCTTCTAAAGAATGGCATGTGATTACAGAAAGGTAGAACTAATACCTAGAGTTAAGCTGTGTATTTTGAAGGCCTGATGTTGTAACACCTCTGTAAATCCAGATTAATTATTTCTTGTGTATATGTATTTTTATGTGTTTAATCTGGAGCTGCAACAGGTGAAGGGAACTCTTTGCATGTGGTCCTTTATTCTTCATGCAGCCAAAGCTCATCTGAAGTTTCATTGTTTCCTCACTCATTGTCCACTAGAGAATAAGCAGGGTGAGACTCTGTAGTGTGGGTAGCCTGAAAGTGACAGAGGCTGAGGAAGCAGAGATCAGCCTTCTCCATCCTGAAGCTGTTGGGATCACACCTGCTGGGAAACTGAATCTCTAATTGCTAAGCCTTCACCTTCTTCTGGCAAAGTTGCTGGAAACCTATTGATGGCAGGCATATTGCATGTCCTCTGGGACATCTTGTCTCTAACCTTTTAATCTACGTATGTTTAGGATAAACCCATATGATAAAATTCAGAGGGCTGAGGACAGGAAGAAAAAACTGCACGTAAATAGTATGTCTGTGAAATTAAGATACACTGTACTTGAGTCCCTGTAAAAGTGCAATTCACCCCTTAAGTGTGGGGGAGTGATGATGTAGTCTGTAATTGCATGATCCTATGCAGTTATTCCCACAGTATGCCCATTTCACTCCTTTCACAGGTTGTGTGGGATGAATTGAGCAAATAGTTATATTCACTCTGTTTTCCCCCCACCCCTCAATTCTCTGTTTTTCCTCTCTGGGTAGCCTCTGTGCATTTATTTACTGCACACTATCCAAATACAAAATTAACAACTTTTCCCTTGGGAATTTGAATAGTACTCAATATTTTGGTTTCTCTATTTCAGAGAACTTCAGAAAGATACAACTTTATAGCAGAGGTTTGCTTGTATACCGATTTCAGAGGCAGAGCACTGAAGATTCAAGAGTATTGGGTCAAAGCTGGACTGACTCCCTGCATTTGCTGTGCTTTATAAAAGCACTGCATGTGCTATTTATTGTCAGACTGCCTGAGTTTTGTAAAGCACAGCAAATGCAGGAAGAACGGCTTTCTTCATACTAATTTTGCAATTTTCTGTGTCAATCCTACTGGATGCAGTCAGAAATAGATAAAGAAGACACATCTGATCTCTAGTGAAAAGCTGAGTATGAGAGTGGATTAGTGGTTTTGTGGCAAAAATCCAAAGCTAGGATTCCATTTACAAGGATAGTGTTTAGCAGTCTGGAAATGGGAAATACAGATCCTTATGGGGCACTTCCCTATTTACTGCAGACTAGCCAAAGTAGTAGCTTATGCCAGGTTCCTGAGGCTTTCTTCCTGTACAGTTATATGATGATGTGTGGTGTACCAGAGAGCTTGAATTCATGTCAAAAAACAGCTTGTTTTTCCCTAAATTTGTAATCTTAAAAGAAAAAAAAAAAAAAACTTTAGATGCTAGTAATATTAAATGCAAAGAGAAAGTGTCTTTAAATTGTTAGATTTGCAACATGACAAGTGACGCCCTAAAGTCAATAATATGTTCAATTTGACCTTGTAACTCAATTTGCAGTATTATTCCTTTATATTTAAGTATAGATTCATATTTGTGCTCTGAACACTGTATAGAAAAGCAATTTCACTGAAGCTAATTTTCACACACTTTAGTATTTTATAAACATAAAATATAAATGGAAGAATATTCCCTTTTAAACACCTGCATTTCAAACACCTTTTTTGAAATATGTGCTTCATATCCAAACTCGGTGTCTGTATTTTTTATTTGGCAGTAAGTGCTACTATGTCAATATTTTTACAATAGATTCTGATAAATTTTTTTGAAAAGTGACAGTTATTGAAAGTCCAGATTTAGGATAAGTTTTTTCTTAAAACTGTAGCTCTTCATCACTCGCTAATCTTAGCAATGACGTTAAGATGGCTCATGGTAAAACAGCCAAACAACTCCAGTAAACATGGTGTAGAGATAATTCTTGGGACTGCCAATTAGGGTACTTTAAGTTCATTTGACCCCCAGAATGTGTCTGCATACTCAACAATCCATTAAACAAGTTAATTTAATGTATCTTTGCATATGCTGTTGTTCAGCTTTGTGCTCTCCATGGAACAGTTTGGGAGCAGCTTTTCCAAAGAGTGTTCTGAGTGCTGTGTAAGCAGGGAGAGAAGATGGCAAGCGTTACAGTGCCAAGTCTGAATGTTATGTGGCAGATCAAATCATTTCTTTTTAGATATCCTGTCAGTTCTTTTAATATGACTTGGTTCATTGTTCTTTTGCTTTCAAAACAGAGGAGAAACTAGGTCAGTAGGCTATCAGACAAGCTGTCAGAACTAATCTGTGCTTATGCTGTGTGCAGTAAAACCCCTCTGCAACACAAAGACAATAGAAGGTGCCTGATCTTTCATTGTACTTTAGATTTAAAACTGTATCCATTATTCTTATATTTTAGCAGGGTTCAAGGTCTTCTTTCAGCCTTCACTTACTTTGTCAAGCTCTCATTCAATAGCCTTGATATTTAAGCTCTTTTTTTTCCCTTTTCCTTTTAGACATCAGAACAAGAGACTAAAGGTCTTCCCAGCAAAAAGGGAATTGTGCAATCAATAGTAGGTCAAGGCTACCACCGTAAGATAGTCCTAGCATCCCAGTCCATACAGAATGTGGTTTATAAGTGAGTATGTTTTCCATGGGTTATTTAGTTTGTTTTTATAGCTTTGTTAAGGATATATATCTGTTTATCAGAGATTTTTAAACTGTTGTGGAATAACTGTTCATTCATGTAGTGGAGAGAGAGGCATGCTGAAATGCTTGGTGAGTCTTAAACATCATTTTGTGCCTCCTCTGTGATAGCCAGCAGAGGGCTTAACTGTGTGTTTATTGTAAGTAAGATGAGCATTAAAGCTTAAAATTTATTTATCTGAAATTTTATTTTCAGATAGCTAAATCTGTCCTCTTTTTCTCACTTAAAAATATATAATTTCAGTAATCCACTTTAGAAAAATGCAGGAAGAATCTAGTTGCTCTGCCATAAAACTTCAGTGAGTGAAATCAAGAAATTATGTGGTGGAATCTATTGGGGCGTCGTGATGTATTTTCAATATGTAAAGATAACAAGATGCTACATCTTAATAAATTAAATTTGGTATATAAAAATGTGATTTAACATTTTTAGGGTGAAGTTTTCTGTATTTTTGGAGCTCTGCTTTTATTTTTAATTTAGTAGGATTGCTATTTATTGGTCAAATTCTGTGTTTCTTTAAGTGATGGGCAGTCCTCAGCAATACCTGTAGCCAGCATGGAGTTTGCAGCTATTTGTCTAAGGAATGCCTTGCTGCTACTGCCAGAAGATCAACAGGAGCCCAAGCAGGAAAATGGATCTAAAACTAATAATCAGCTGGGGGGAAATACAGAAAACACTGAAAGCAGTGAAGCATGCAGGTAAACAGAATTGAATACAAACCCTTCTTTTTGTCCAGAGGAACTTTGGGCCAACAGTCTGTGTCTGCTCTTTACCTTGTTTGCCCAGCAGAAAAAGAGAACATATTTGTAAATGCTCTTAATAATGCTGGTATATTCAAGGAAATTGTTTAGCTGCTTGTTGTTTGAATTTAAGAATAAAATAATGAGTTGATTTCTCCTGTCCCTAACAACTTCTGTTAAATTAGACAGTGAAATTATTTTTTCCCTTGGCCATCTTTTTTTTTTTCCCCTGTGCTGCAAATGTTATGTTTTCCCACACCCTCCTGCTGTGCATATTGGTATTTCTCTAATTGTAAGTGAAGCTTCATGTTACAGTGATTTTGTGTGTGAGCGCACGTGCGCCATGTACTTGATTCAATATATATCTGAATGTCTGGAAACTCAGCTGTAAACATTTCCCCATGATCAGATTTGACATTCATCAGCTCTAGTATGCTTCGTTGTGTTTGCATTAAAATGGGAAACTAGATTTAGAAAGTAAGTAGGAAAGCAGCATGGAGCTATTGTTTAATAAATCTTCTTTTGCAGAAAAGAATTTAAGAAAAATCTTTTCTGTCAATAAAATATCAGCAACAGTAGTTTGAAGACATGTATGTTAAAGGAAGGTGGTTTAATTTACTGCATTACCTCATACATTCTGGACTTCCTTTTGAAGAATAACTTTTGATCATAGTCTGCACTTTCATTAAAGACCATTTTGAGGGTAAATGTTACAATAACTCATCTGGAAAAAGTTTCTGTGGTAGAACTTGAACTACTTAGAGCATAATGAAAAAACACACTGGTTTTGTCAGACCTGAGTACAGATAAATGTTAAGAAGATGAGATCCATTTGTCACAAGGCAGGATTTACTGTACACATACTATGTTGTGTAGGCACAAGGTGCATCCTCATATATTCTGAGGTTGTCTGCAGATAGGCTGTAGCTGGGGGTCAGTGGCTGTTGCTGTTTGCAACAATATTTGAAAGCTGCTCTCTATAATCCTGTTTTTTCAATTACAGTCTCTTGTCAAGTCACCAAATGATTTATAAATGTTGGAGGGAGGAGGGGGTGGTTGTGGGTTTTTATTTTTGTTTGGTTGGTTGTTGTAGGGGTTTTTTTTTTCTTTTTCTCTTTACTAAGGCTGGAGGTTCTCTGGCAACTATGTATGCAGCCCATTGAGATGAAGCTTCTCTGGTTTAAATGGGACTTCAGTTTTAAGGTTTTGGGGCTCACTAAGGGGCAGTGATGTAAACAAAGTGGTGGCCCTTACTCAGACAAGACCTCCTTTTTTGTTTTCTATTGGGGTGGTTTTTGTTTATTTTTGTAGAAGCGAGGAAAGGAAAACATGCCCTGTATGGGAAGATCCTTTGCTACCTTCTGCTTTCAAAACCAGATGCTTCTTCAGCTGAAAAAAAGCTAAAGAAAGGACTCCCTCATATCTCCCAGTAGTCATTGCCAATTTCAAAATATCCAACAAAGGAGGCTGTTCTTGAATTTCTGTGTCACATTCTGAAAGGTTCTCTAAGGATTTGTTCCTTCTGACAAGGGAACCTCTGTGAGAGAACAGTAAAACATACAAGGCATTTGAAGAAAATCACACTAATTGAACAGGATGGTTTTAAAGCAAATCCCACTAATTGAGCAAGCTGACTCTTAAGGCAGATTCTTCTCTTATTCACAAGAAAATAGCGACTACTTTTAGTGGTTAAGGGTATTTTTTTGAACTAATTTTTGGTAAAGGCATGAAGTACATACTCTGCAACAGTATTGACTATGGATTTCCTTGGAGATTTGTGCTGTATGTTTTGAATGTTGGAGTTATCTTACCTATTTGTAATAGACATGAAACTCATAAATTAAGTTCCTGTTAAGTGGACAGATTCAGTTTCAATTCTGAATTTTCTTTTAAATCTTTTTCTAGACCTTGGTGTCTGTCACTGCCAAGATACAGCCATTAGCTGTCTCTTCAATTCTCATTCCAGGAGGCTCTTTCAGCTTATTGGAGGGTGAAGTTTCATACTTGTTAAATAGAATGAATACTCCCCCAATGCTCCCCTCAGAAAAACAAGGTATAATTTTAAGAAGGTGGAATTTTATTTGGAGAAAAGAAAAAAGAAAGGAAAAAAAAAAAGAAGTGACATTTTGTAATAAAGGGTAGCTAGAAGTCTAAAGGAAGCTGTAGCACTTTGTGGGTTATCTTTCTAGAGTATTTATGTAACTAGTTTTTTAGAGGTCTGGAGAGAAAACTAGTTTACTGCTTTTCCTACAGGCTGAAAGAAGAGAAGCTACAAATGCAGCAAATTCTGTGTCCCCCTTGTTAAAAATGCTTATCCTACACTGAACTTCAAAAATAGCTCAAGGCTGTGAAGATTGGTGTGGGTTGTTTGGTCTGTCAGTCAAATTCTTTTCAGCAAGTGTCCCACTTCTTCCTTCTCAAATAGAATTGTTAGGATAAGAGTGTGTGCCTCAATCTGTGAATAACTTCAACTCCCTCTATTTTAGGCTGCAGAATTTATGTTATTTTAAATGGAGTGAGTAAATACACTGAGAATTTTTAAATTATCTATCGTAGTAATAGATAATTTTAACTGTTTTTATTCTAGCAATAAAAGTCATGAAGGGGATAAATTCATTGCAGCTCCTCCTTCTTCGCCTTTGAAGAAACAGGAATTGGAGAATTTAAGGCAAGTAAATAATATAAAATATCCACCACTAAAAAAGCCTCTTCCTTAATTGTTTCCTAGGGGTTTTTTTGTAGGCACCTGCAATGTTGAATTGTAGCTGGTAATCTTTTTTTCAAATGTGTGTGCTTCCTTTCTTCTGGGCTTTGAATCTGAACAAATAGAAACCATCCAGAATTTCAGCTTAGGTAGATCAGTCTGTTTGTTTCCAGTATTGTAAGTTTGGTGCTATATATTGGGCAAAGCTGAAAATATCAAGTCTCATAAGGACAAATCTAAAAAGCCTGAGAATGTCTGTTGACATTGGTGGAAGGGGATGGAAATTACTGTATGTACCTTTTCCCTTTAAAGCCACAATAAGGCTAGTTCAGAATTCAGTGCCCATGTTATATGCTTGTTGGATGGGAAAAAAATGAAAGTGGAAAGCAGCATAGCTGCTTTTACCAATGAGAATAAAATGGTAAAATTTCAGCAGGAAATGTTACCAATTTATTCAGCAGGAATAAATCCATAGTTTGCATAAAATGAAAGCAAAAATGCCTCTGTCCAGGCATTTGACTTTCTCATGGTGGAAAAATATAGGTAAAATTTCACTGTAGATTTCTTATGTGTTTTCAAAGACCCTTAAACTTCCCGTTCAGGAATCTGAATGTTCTCTAGATGGAATTCCAGCCTGTTGAAAATCTCTTACTATAAAGCTTGCACCTGTTTAGAAAAAAAAATATCTGTTTTAAGTTTCTGTTATGGACAAAGCATACAGTAATTTCCCACTTGAACTCTTAGGTAAACATTCTGTTTCAGCCTAACCCCAGGTAACCTATGTTTTATAATGACCAGCTTAACCTTTCCATTGCTCCAGTACATGTAGCAAATCTTCTTGTGCTCATTTAAAAGCGCTTCAGGAGGAATCTGTGAGGTGATGTCGATTATTTATTCTGGAGTGGTACAGGAGTGTGCTACTTGAAATGGAACACGCTGGATTAAAAACAGTGATGCGGGGTTGCTTGTGGGTTTTGTGGGATTTTCTCCTCCTGACATGTGGCTGCCACATGTCAATATTACATGGCCTCACTTTGTGATATTTTTTTTTAATATGTAGTCTTATCTTTCACAATCAGCTGTTATCTACTGATGAAATCTGGCAACATGTCAGGAAAAACTTAGCAGTTCAGCAAGAAGTTAGCTGCTTCTGGTAAAGAACTTCATATAAGGAAAGGAAAAGCATTGGGTTTTTTTTTTAAGCTTTAGTTTAATCTAGAGGACTACGCATTCCTAGAAAGTGATTCTGCTGAAACAGTTTCTAAGCTTCTGGACATGTGAATAGCAAAATATGTTACACTCAAATAGTAGTCCTGTAGCCTTGCTCATTAAGGAGCTAAGTAGGAAAATTAAAATTCTTGCTGAGTCCAGGAAAATTAAGAAAAAAGAATTCTGGATGTTGTCAAGGATTATCCTAAGGAGTAGATATCTGTTCAGTTTTTTCCTGGTAAGTCGCTGAATTGAAAAAACCTCTATTGCTTCTAGAACTGAAAAGGGACTGTGAATGCCTTTTTGGGATGATTTTATACAGTTGTGCATCCTAGTAAGGTTTCAAAATGCCTGACTTACCTTTGCCTCGAATCAATTTTTGAAAGCTAGAAATATAATCAAGAAGAGGTTTACATGTCCTGTATATTGCTTGATACTTCTGCACAAATTGGTGGACTGGTTGAATGGACTTTTCTCATAATAAGCAGTAATTCAGTTGCAAGGTTTTAAAAGCAACAGGCAGAAGTCCGAGGACACCAATCATTGCTAAAAATTTATGCATTGGAAGTAGAAACTCCAGGTTTTTCTTCTGAGTTTCTTCTAAACAGTTTTCCTTGCTGCTTGTCATCCTTGGACAAGCCAATTCCCTGCTCTGCTCTCAGGCTGTGGTATGTTCCACACACCACAGCCACCTAACACTGTTGGGATACATCAAGAGAAAAGAAGTTCTGGTAGACCACAGTTCTACATTTGGAAAATTTTGTGGATTTTATTGTAAAAGTTGAGATGGACAGCAACCAACCTTGTTGTAGTCTTTCTCCCTAGATTGAAGATGTTTGTGTAAGAACCTTAATTTTCCCTATCAAACCAGATAGAGATAAAGGAATCATTTGATCATTTGTTTTCTCCACACTTATCCAGTTTTGCCTCAGTTATCTATTTAAAGGTTTGCAGTGGTCTGTTTGGCCCTATCACAATACTGGAAGCTTACAGTGATTATCACCCATAGCTGTTTCACTCTCTTCTTCCTCACTCTTAGCCACGGTGTAGTTCTTCCCTCATCTCCCCTTTGCTGGTGCTGATTTTCCCCTTGGCGTAAGCACAGTCTGCATTCTCTATTTCTTAATATTTTGTATTGTTTGCCAGTGTTGAAACATAAAAAGTAGGTATTTTGTATCCATTGTTTGGCTTAGCTATTTGAAATTATTTCACATTAGTGATGTTCTCTTAATGGTTTAGAAGTGTCATTTTTGGTGCCTTCATACTAAGTTTTGAAGGATTGGATTTGCTCTGGCTTGCCATTTCCCTGAGAAATAAGGCAAGTCAGATGTGGAGATTGGGTTCCGTAAACTTACAGTCTGTGTGGGCTGACAAATCCTGTTGCCTAGACCTACACAAGAGGCTGTTTGACATAATCTGGCAGTTTAAAAAAACATTTTTCTTTTTCCTAGTGCAAAGGCAGTTTTATTTAGGGCATGCGGAGGCTCGGTGATGCTGGAAGTCTGCCGTGCTCAAAGGCAACCTGTGGAGTTTTGTCAGAATCCTGACCGGGGTGAAAAACTAGTTTGTCTTTTCCCTTGTGGTGCAATTCTTCTGCTCCGGTTGGCTGTCAGCTCTCCTGAGTGTTTGCTTCAGCCAGCTCAACAATGGATCCAAGTGCAGGAGCACAGCTGCAAGGGAGGAAACCGGAATGTTTCCCCCTTAGATGGCTGTTGCTGAAGGCTTTTGCCTGCTCTTATGTGGCAGTGCTTAGAGCAGAGGAGTAGGTTTCATCCTGTTGTGTGATTGGAGCATGTGTTGTGTTTGAATTTACACTTGCAGAAATAAAAATAGGTTTTAAAAAAGTCGTGGGAAATGTAAGACACATTGATGTGAAGAGCAGTAATAACCGACTCTGCAGGCCCTGACTTGTGTCTAAGGGTATTTTGCTGGTGACACACAGCATCTCTGCTAGCTTAAAAGCTGTACTTCCTTGAGGCAGAGACAAAAGTGGCTAGTTGGAAGCAGGCTGTTATTGCAGAGGTTTTTTTCCCCATTCCATCCCCCTCCCCAGTCACAACCTTTCAGAAATATTTTAGGTTTGGGTCTTGAGCTGGGGAAGCTTTCCTCTCCCTCTCCCAAGCTTTTGTATGTGCTCAGATTTGATGTGACATCTGGACACGGTGGAGAGGAAGTGGGGGGTAGGGGGAAACACTGGAGAAGTTTCTTATCCTGCTTATGCATAATTAAGGAGCATGCCTCCTGGGAAAGGGGAATAAAGGCACCCCAGGTCCTGCCATGAATTACATGACTTACTGCTGGACCGAAAGTGGGCTTGACAGTTGCCAGAAGGTTGGCGCAATAATAGCCCGCCTACCAGCGGGAGAGCCGGCAGCTCTCCTCCCTTCGCTCCCAACGTGGGACCCCACTCAGAGCATCCACTTGTCCTCCCTGGAGAAGAACAGAGTCCTGCTCACAGCAGGGTGTCATGGGCAGAGGCTTGTGCCCTGAGGACAAGGCAGCCTGCACTGAAAGATGTTTTACCAAGTGGAAAATATCTCCAAGAACAGTGTTTGGAGAGGGGGGCAGTTATTACAAAGTGTGAAGCTTGGCCTAATGATGGAGTCCTGATGAGGGGTTATTGTTTGGAGATGGAAAATGTGAGCAGTTCAGATTTCATTAAATGAACTGCCAGAGATTTTCTGGTTTTGGAAAGATAAGCAAGTCTGTGATGGCAACAAAATGCCATGGATCACTGAGTCTTGGCGCTGGGTTACAGCCCTCAATTGAACACAAAACTGGAAATGCGAAATTCTCCAGTGTTTGTCTCCCTGTGTGCAGATGTTGTTCAATAGAAGAGTGAAATATGTGACAGCTTAATTGATAGCTACTGTGTGTCTGTAGATTGTGTCTTATAGCAATCTAGAAATGTGCTACCCTTCTGTACAACACAAGGTGAGGGCAGAGGAGTACAAATGAGAGTCCAAGGCAAGACCAGTAACAAGAGTGTGAGAAAGGGAAACTGTCCATGAGAAAAACGACACATTGTGAAGTCCATCTTTTTTTAGTCTGTTATTTATGATGAAAACTGCAAAATCTTAGTGAGCCACACCATGGTGATCCTTGGTTTATATTGGTAGGACAATCAAGCCCATAAATAATGAAAACTAACTCTTTTACTTCATAGTTAGATGGGAAGTCATTATTGAAAGTTTGATACGCTTCTTTAGCACTAAACAAGAAAGAAGATTTAACAGGTGTATTTAACAGGTGTATTTGGAATAACAGAATTCTCCCTTTAACATATTGACTCTCTCCCCCTCCCCTTTTTTTTTGTCTGCTTCCTTCCAGGTGCTCGATCCTTGCCTGTAGTGCTTACGTGGCTCTGGCTTTGGGGGATAACCTTATGGCATTGAATCATGCAGATAAACTTCTGCAGCAACCAAAGCTCTCAGGGTCTCTTAAGTAAGTCTGATGGGGTCATTTCTTCTTTTTCAACCCTGATTTTTGCTGGACAGTTCTGAGTTGAAGCTTCCAAAGTCTGTAGTTGCTTGCCAGATCTGTGTCTGATGTAAAGAATTGCTTGGCCTGCTCCTCTTCTTGTTGAAGCCCTGACTTCTTGTTGAAGTCCATTGACACGCAGGAACATGAATCCCTCCTTTGTGTATGAATTCCACATAATTTGGAATCAATTGCTGCTTTTGTTACTGTTTCTCCAGCTCTGGGTCCCATGCAGCAGTAGGACCATCAGGTCTCTGTCGTGATTCACTGCAGGGCTGCACATGCTTGGCACAGCACAAGGGGCAGGCATGTGCAGCTCTGGGTAGCCAACATCAGCCCAAACCCACACAGCTGAAAGGTTACTTATGAAACTACAGCCTACTTATGAAACTACAGGGGAAGGTTTGCTCAGTCACTCAGGGTAACAGATCTTGTGTGTGTGGGACTGTCACTTCACCTGCTGCTGCTGCTTCTGTAGGTTCTATTCTTCAGTTTCTCTTGTTCACCTCTCATTTGGCACTGTATTTCTTTGAAGGATATACAAAGTCTATTTTTTTTCTACCTGCCAGTTCTCATAAAGCTCTACAATTCAAAGAAGGCAACCTCACTCCTATCCTTCTGACACTATGCATTTAATGCACAGAATAAAGTATAGCAGAGGTTTTTACAGTAGTAATATTGTTCAAAACTGGTAATGTAGAAGGAAGGCAAGGAAGCTCGTGTTTATTTTTATATGCTGGCACCATGCTTTAAACTGGTCCATGCCAATTAAATTCTTTGGCTTCTATTCTTCACACTACTGCAGCTCATCCTTTTGCACAGTCATTGCATTAGCAAGATCTTTGAGGAGTTTGCAAGGTAACACATAATTTTGTGTTACTGTTATGTAATGAAAGAAATGCTAAATAACAGGTCTTTTGCAAAGACAAAGAGGTGTGCATCTTGGTCCCAGGAAAATAAGTCCTTATTTTTATTGAATGTAAAATAATGTAACACTTTAAATTGTAGATCTACCCATATTCTGGGGTGGCTTTTCTTAATTCTCTGAATAAGGCCCCACCAAGGTACTTTCTCTGTGTAATGGAGACTCCTGTGGATGGATGAATTGTCATGATTCAGGTGTGGAATTTTTTTATAACTTTGGTGCCTAAAAGCAGTAAATGGTAGAACTGGGTATTATGACAATACATTATGGGCAAGTTAACTTCCATGCTATTGTTCCCAGTAACAGTTCCCGTGTGCTCACATTAAAAACTGCATTGTTTGTCTCTCATAACAAACTGTGGGGATTGCTGTGCTGACATTTGTACCCTGACCCTTTGCTGTTGTAGGTTTCTCGGGCATTTGTATGCAGCAGAAGCTCTCATCTCTCTAGACAGAATATCTGATGCCATCACTCACTTGAACCCCGAGAATGTCACTGATGTTTCCCTTGGGATCTCTTCAAATGAGCAGGATCAAGGTTAATGCATCCACACTTCATTATAACTGGTTATGCTTTCAGCTGCCTTCCTGCTGTAACTTTGACACAAATATAATGATGATTAAGACATTTTGTTTTAAGACCTGTAGGTTATTGCAGGGTGTGGGGAGGGTGTTGTTTGTTGTTTTGTTGTTGTGTTTTTATTTTCCTGGCTTCAGTTCTCACTTTGTGTTTGGTGTGTCTTTTCCTTGTTTGTCATTCCTATGAGATGGTTAATTCTGTAGCATTAATAGGACAGTATATTGTAGAATTTTGACTTGTTTGAAGGAAACTTTTGAAAGCTGCTTTTGTTAAGTGCTATTATGGTTAAGTTTGAGTTTTATACATCTCTTCCAGCTTTTTGGTCTTTAAACCAGGCTTTGTCATACCACTGCAGTCTGCTTTGGTGAGAGAGAACTTAGTTAATCTGTATCATAGTCTTCTTGTTGGGAGTGTACATTCTGTTAGAGAAAAGTACTTCAGAACCATCTGTATAGTGAAGTCTACAGCAGCTCTGATTCCAGTGACATGCCTGCAGTTTAAACTCACTATACTCATCTGCACATCTAAAAGCACAACACTGAAATAGGAAGTCTTGAATGACGTAAACTCTTGAGCAAACTGTTTTCCCTCTTCAATGTCAGACTGTGAAGAAAGCATAAAATTTGTATCTTTGTATTATTTTTGTAATAACGTTTAAAAAAGGTCACAGAACATGATGTGTTTGTGTATGTTTTTTCTTTGCAGGGTCTGACAAAGGAGAGAATGAGGCAATGGAATCTTGTAAGTACCGGCCACTGTATTCAGCAGAGTACAAGAATTTACTTGGCCAGTTGGAATAAAAGTGTAAGGAAAAAAAAGAATTTTATTTTCTTTTAATTGCAGCTGGCAAGCAGACACCACAGTGTTACCCCAGTTCAGTCACGTCTGCTCGAACAATGATGTTATTTAACCTTGGAAGTGCTTACTGCTTGAGGAGTGAATATGACAAAGCTCGAAAGTGTCTTCATCAGGTATGGAAAACAAATCTCAAGGCAGCTTTGGGAACAAATGTACTTCCTTCAAAGTGCCATTCTGATCACAGTGAATTCTGGTGATTTCACAGCCCAGGCTTATTTGCAGACCCTGCTGAGATGGTGCCTTTATTCTGTCTTTATGAACCGATCTCTATTAAAAACAAAAGTAATTCCAAATTTCTTACTTGTGTAAGAAGTTCAGTACCACTATAGGCAGCATTTTATTTTCCTTAGGTCATATCAGAACAGTGAAAGATGGCTGGGAAGCCTTTTCACATTTTTTAAGTTAACTTGTTTGAGTTTTTTTGTGGTCTTTTTAATGGTCTAGTATTAATTGTCATAATTCAGAGAAGGTTTTCTCCCTAGTCATTTAATAACTCACCATCAGAACTACTATCTTTAGGGCTGTGAGAACAAAGTGCAATTCTGCTGCAAGTATGCTCTTTGTCTGCCTCTTGTCCCAAGAATTCTCAAGTACTGCTTTTGAAATGCTGTCTCCACTTAGCCTGTCACGTCACTTGGTCTTTCTCATGGTTGGGACCCATTTCTTTCAGTCATGATGTTTCTGTTTTTGCAGCCACTCCTGTCTGTCAGGAAGACTGCTTGGATGCATTGTTGAGCTACAAACTCAAACAGCAGCTTCCAAATTACTTTCCAGTGGTTGTGTATGTGAACAGATTCAAATTCTATGAGGCTCTCAGCTACTTAAGGCAGTTGTTTGACTCTTTTTCCTCCTGAGGCTTCTTATGATGGGACAGGTGTCTCTGCTTGGGCTCTGTAACACCTGTGTAAAGCCCAGAGGAGTTCAAGGCCACCCATGGATAGAAAATGTGGTGGGGCTCTGCATCTACAGTAAATTCATTGACTTCATAGGTGAAAAATGGTTGTATATGGAAAACTAATTAATAACAATCCTTGTTAACTTTGTATTCTGAACTTTGGAGCAGTGGAGGTTACCTTCTTCACCTGTCACCTCACCAGGAAAGCACGCTAGGCTGGCCCAAGAAATACAGATCCATATGAACATAAGCACACAGCAGATGGTCCTGCTAATTAGCGTGAAACAATCTTGCCATGTAGATAATCTTGCAGTCTCTCCTTGCGTGCTTAAAACTGATGGAGTGTATGAGTTTGAAAAAATCTGGTCTTAGTTGATGAATCGTTATTTAGTTTTGTTACCCAAGATGGTGGTAGCAATCTTGTCAAGGGGCACTTTCTTTGTTCTGGATCTTTCTCTTAAGCACTTTTTCTCTCCACCCTCTTCTTTTTCAATAAGGCTGCATCGCTGATCCACCCCAAAGAGATCCCTCCAGAGGCCATCCTGCTGGCTGTGTATCTTGAATTGCAGAACGGTAAGCTGGGAGATGTTCCTGCAACCTAAGTCTGGGATACAAAGGGAGGAGGGCAGCAGTCATCATTCCTGCTCTACAGAGAGAGTTGTGCCTGTATTTTGAGCAATATCCTTTAGGCCTGCCTCAATCTTACACTGCTGTGGATCCATGTATGTGAACCTTTACTTCCATAGTTTATTGCCATCCTATTCTTACACACTCCAGACCTCCTAAGCGTTCATTTCCTGAGCTGAAGTTTTCTATCTTGGTGCAGAAGTCAGCAGTCTTGGATAGGTTCAGTAAAACCCTTGATGAAGTTTCTGCTATAAAGAGGGTTTGAAAAGCTTTCTCCATTAAAAGCCAACAATCCAAGTTTCCCAAAGAAGTTGTGTCAAGGCCTGTGTAGCAAGTATGGCAGCAAAGCTTGTACTACTGATAACTTTCTCTTCCACAATGTTTTCCTTTGAAGGTTCACTTCATTGGTAGGAGGAGAAAGTTCTACATAATGGGAAACTGGGAAGATTGCACTTGGATTCTGCAGTGTGAGCAGACTGGTGCAGCTGCTGCTTGAACCTGTCATGGTTGCAGACCTGTGCTCCTTGGGGGGCACTTTATATCCAAGTGTTGTGAGATGTTCTGTGTGCCTGTTCCCCTTCAGTGATGTTGCAGGCAGGCAGAGGATTTGAGCATTTGCATTTAGAATTGAGACTTCTGCAAAGCTTTTCTTACAAGGATGCTTCTGAATTGGAATTTTGGAAACCTTTATTTCTGCAACAAAGATGTACAGAGCAGAAGAGAGTAGAAAGTGGGATTTACATCATTCTCTCTCTTCTAAGTACATGACTAAAAGATGTTAAAGGCATTTTTTGTTCTATAAAGACAACAAAATGGTGCATCTCTTCTGAAACAAAAACTTCAGTGAAAGAGAGAAATACTCTCCTCACAACTCAGTGCCTTTTCTCCTGTAATTTTACAAGTTTAATTTTTAACAAAGAATAAGTTTTCCATGTATAGTGGTAGTTGTTTGATGAACTATACATACAGTTGAAAATCAGATTTCTTCTTTTAAAAATATCTTTTATTCCGTTGGCATTCACGTTACTGTCTGCAGTGTCATAGTGTTGAGGGCATTTTGTATGAGATCTAGAACCTCACTGTGCAGCTGGGAGAGAGAAGAGGTGACCTTTGGGAAATTAGAAGGTGCTTTGGCATCTTCCAGCTCTGAGGTAAAAGCTGGGTGTCTTCAGCTAAGAATAGGTGGACTCAATCAAAACGAATTTTTTTCAAATTTCCTGTTGTCTACTGCTTTTCCTATCTGTGCCAGCATTGCACTGGAGAGGAAGGGCTGCTGGTGTACCTGGCCTGGGCCCAGGGCTGGCTCATCAGCTCTGTCCCTGAACAGCAATTCATATGTCATTAAATGGTATTTTGGGTTTTTTAATTGAAACTTGTCTTGTAGGTAACACGCAGCTGGCACTGCAGATCATCAAGAGGAACCAGCTGCTCCCTTCTGTGAAGACACTCTCTGACATGCGGAAAAAGCCTGTTTTCCAGCCAGTCCACTCCATCCAGCCCATTCAGATGCCAGCTTTCACCACTGTTCAAAGGAAGTGAGGTTGTGCTTGAACCTGCTGCTGCCCTGGTCAGGGGGGCTTGGGATTTTGTATATTTTTTTTAACCTAGGACACCTGAATACCCCAATTGCTGGAGTGTGTTTATGTAAATTTTTAATAAAAGATGCAAACCAAAAGACTTGTTTGTAAAGGTTATTTCATGAATGATGGGAGGTTAGTACCTGCTTTGAATGGGAGTGGCAGTTTATTTACCAAAAAAAATATTATCCAAGTCTGTAATGCAGCTCTTTTTGAAGAGAATAGAGGGGAGAGCAGTGAGTGGAGAAAACCATACACCTGAAGTAAAATCCTGCTGAAGGAGCAGTTGTGTTGTTGTGTTGGCTGTTGTTTTGACATATGTAAGTCATGCTCTTCCTCAAAAAGAGGGAACCTGTTTCTGTTGGCTTTTCTTTTTTTCTCCTTTGTGGCTTTTTGTGTGATTTTTTTTCCCCCTCTCCCTGGTATAATGGTGCAGCTATGGAAGCATGGATTTGGCTATACGAAAAAGGCTGGGTTTGGGGTGGTTTTTTGTAGGTTTTTCTTGTGGAATTTTTGGTGGGGAGCAGGGGATTGGGTGGGTGGGGGGATTTTTTGGGTGTTTTTGATGGGGTTTTAAGGGGTTTTTGGGTTATTTTTCTTTGCCGGGGGGGCAAATTGTGGCAGGGTTTTAATCTAGTTTCCAATGTAGAGGAATACCTCTCTCTTTAAAAAAAGAAAAAAATTAAAAATTGCCTTTTACTCAAAGGAGGATGGAGCATAATCAAGGACCCTCTGGTTACTTACAGTGAGCACAGGAGGGGAGGAGAGGCATAAGATAATTGGAGCCCAGCACTCCTCACAGTCCCTCCAGGGCTGTTTTGTGCCATTTCAGCTATCCTGATAATCTCCAGGGCAGAGCTGAGCTACCACCTTATCTCCCTGTGCTGCTGGCATTGTACTTTGCCTCCAGCCAGCAGCAAGAGGTCACTTCTCCCAGCAGCACCTTGGATTCGGGGCTGCCCCTTCTGCTCCCAGTACCGAGTGTGAGGGAACGCAGATGTGTCCAGGAGAGGAAGGCAGCAGGATTGGCATCCATCACCTGCGAGAAATCAGCTGACAGAAACAGTACAGCAAGTGTATTCAGCAATGTGCAAGCTTGGAGTGAGCACAGGTGTGTCTCCAGCAGGAAGCAGGACAGAGCAGGCTTGAGACCTGCTGCTGTGACTCGTGTCACAGAACTGCCTGCCCTGCTTTTCCATCCTTTAGAATACAGCCCAGTAGCTGCCGTTCTCAGGAACTTTTCTATCCCTGCAACGCACCCTTGTCCTCAGGTAGGGGCAAGCAGTTTGGAAACACAAGGAATAAGGAAAGTATCAGAAGTAAGTTGGTAGCGATCACCTTTCTGAAAGAGAGAAGAAAGGGAGCTGATAGATCTTTTACCTCAGAGTAGATTGACTGATTAAATACAAAAAGGTTCAAGATGCTCCCTGTGTGGTCCCGAGCCCTGAATAGAGAAGATTCTTCCCCGCCCCCCCAGGAATGCGGGGCATTCACATGCAAAAGATGCTCTGGCCGTGCCCGGGCTCTGTGAAGGATGCAGTTGTTTCCCAGATAAGGCACATCTTATCGCAGCCCCCGGCCCGCTGCCCTGCGGCGGCTCAGCCCCCACAGCAGCCGCGCCGCTCTCCCTCGCACAGAGGGATGGACGGCTGGTGATGGCGGCTCCCAGCGTTTGTTATTAACAGAAAGGAAAAAAATAAATACCGTAACACATCAAGGGAGGCAGCAGCCAAGGACCTGGCTTCTCCCTTCGATCCTTTTAATCTCTGGGGGGAAAGAAACGAAGGCCAAGTAAAACGGTGAGCTGTCCTTCGGTGGAAAAACGGGGAGAGTGAGCAGCCCAAGCTCAGCAGTGGGTTAAGGTAGTAAACCCAGCAATGCTCAGCAGTTCACTTTGGGCCCCTTCCTGAAGGAAAGGGTGCCTGTCGCTCTCCCCTCACCTCCAGGATCGCCCTGCAGCAGCACACTGGCTCACATTCCCACAGCAGGAGAAAGGGGGTGCATTCCCTTTCCCCCCACACACACCACAAGCCATGCTGCTGCCTCGGGACTGTTCCTGCACCGTGCCTGTGGCCACTGCCGCTTCTCCTGTCAGAACCTTTAGCTCTGCCCATGGCCCCAGTGCAAGGACTGCACAGCACTCATCCAGCAGTGTCCTGAGCTCCTGCTGTTCAGGGAGCTTTTGGGTTCCAGTTGTCTTCAGGAAGAGGAGCCAAGGGAATGCAGAGTAACACAGAAAGCTGGACAAACTCACCTGGGCAGCCTCTGTTCTTGCCTCCACTCTTCTCCCTCCCTCCCTCCTGAAGGGATCTCCGTACTGCTGACATGCCAGCTGCCCCAGCAGGAGCAAAGCAATGGCCTGGTGAAGGATTTTGGTGAATGGTGCTGAGATCCCTACAGTTGTACAGGCCCAGAAGGCAGCCTTGGCTTTGAAAAGCTAAAGCAGCCAGGACTCCCAGAGCCTGGAATCCATCTTCACTGCTATCCATGCTGGGAATTCAGTCAGTGGCTTTAATTCTCAAACCTCACTTGAAGAGCATCTTCCTATGCTCACCATTTCTTTTCAAACCTTTTCCAAGGTAGTCAGGAAAAATGGCAGCTTTCCACTAAGCCAAAATTTGTTCACAGGCTGCCCTGTAAGATGTCAGAGAGACTTACTAAATGTTCTGGTGGCTTTGCTTTAACTGCCATGCAGAAGAAGCATTCTTTCAGCGGCCAAGGTGAAGGAAAGGAAAACTAGAAATGGACCTAAAAAAGTTAAACCAGAAACTTTCCAGCAAAATACTGGGAAAAAAGCATGGAGTTTGAAGCAGTGAGTTCAATATCACAGTTCTCTTCTCCAGTCACGACAATGAGGACTTTTTCTAATAACACAGACAACTAGGAGGAGCTTTTTCTTATTTGCATCCTGACAGAAGAGAAGGCTTTTTCTGGGTGGTACAGAAACACACATACACACAGAGTTGCCGTGAAAAAAACCTCACATTTATTTGATTAAACAAAAATAAAATAAACTGCATAGGAACATTTTAAAGTCCAGAGAGACACTGACTTTGTTTTAAGGCTGCCAGTAGCTGATACATCGTCTCCTTGCTACATCCTTCAGCCTTCCCTATGGACCACAAAGATACATTCAGAAGCCTCCATTAACACAAGGATTCTAACATTTTGTTCACTTATTCTACTTAAAAGTTTGCACATAACCTGTCATGCTTTCTTCTCTGCAGTACTCAACATCTGACAAGTAAATATTGTATCACTTTTTGTCCAAGTAGAAGTGTGATGCCCTTTTTGGAGCACGGCAATTTTTGTCACAGCCTGACTCATTTTCAATTAGATATAAAAGCTCTGAGCAGCTCATTAGAAGCAGAGCACTGTCTGACCTCCTGAGATATTTTATTATTATTAGGAGAGCAGTTTCTTTAGTTACTAAAGTAGAAAAGAAACAACAGAAGAGGAAACTAAGAAACCAAATCAACTCAAGATGCCCAACATCCAAAGAATGACAAGATCAGCCTGGATCCCAATGCAAACCTGCACTGAGGCAATGCTACTTATAAATCACTAGTGAAAATTTTGTAAGATGGGGCATACATCTACAGCCAATTGCAGGGGGGGAAGCACATGTTTGACATTGGTTTCATGGGACTGAGCTTCATTTTGTTCAAGGCTTGCAACTTCTATTTGAGTTAAATTGCAGGCATGTGTTTCACACTCTCAACTCCTCCAAGGACCCATGCACGAAGCGAGCAGGGCATGACAGGTAATGCACAGTACAAACAAGAGTCACAGGAACCCCCACCAACTCAGGTGACTAAGCAAACCTTACAAACTAGTTAAAAACCTCTTAGTCATTTCAGAGAAAAAACAAAACAAAAACCACTAAAGAAAACCCCTCAGAAACAGGCATCTCTCCCTCTGAAGGAAAATCTACTACATTGTCTGAAAAGTACTCTACAAACCTATAAAAGGACTTTTTTTTTTAACTTGTCTGGTAGTTCAAAAGGAAGTTACTTAACTACATCAGTACACAGACACTTAACATTCAGTCAGTAAGGCTCTATGAAAAGAGCTTAAAAAATTATCTACCTGAGTTTGTAAGTTGATACAATCATTAATAGAAGGTCTAAGACCATGCAGGTACACAAAGCATTTTTAGAACCATTATTGGTTGAACAATGATGGAAAAAGATGCCAGTCTGGCTTGTTAACCCGTAAGATCACTTAGAGACATCAATGTACATTTCCCACCATAACATTTACCAAACCCAACACAGCCTATTGTTATCAGGGGTCTCCTGTATCCATTTCTGCCACCCCTTAATGTGAGCTGGGGAGGAAAAAGGACTTCTTTTTCCTCCAACAGAGTAGTCTGAAAACATGCTTCTGCAACTTAACTCCACAGGTAAAACGAGGTACGTTGCATGTCACTACTTAACTTGCCTAAAACCCCAAGACACTGGTTTTAAACTGCCTCTCCTGAGTATGTCTGAACCTAAGCTGCCCTCCAGGAATAGGAACTCGATTGCTTTGTCATGGTGGAAAAAATCCCATTGAGTCAAGCAAGCTACTAATACAATCACCAAGTCAATAAAATAAAAAACCAGGACCTTATTCCATTCAAGCATTTGGTATAGCATTGTGTTTACAGCAATCCTAACACCAGTCCTCCCAAACAGGACACATTGGTAGGCATGCATAAAGTTTTTCTCTTGTAGAGAGACGACCTCAAGGTCTTAAGGATGTAAGAACACTGCAAATGAACATGAAGTATGTCAAGTCAGCCAGTAGTGTCGTAATACTGAACAAAAGTTTACACTTCCATACCTCGTAGTGAAACCAGAACAAACTCAGAAGCTTTTCAGGTCCAGTCCAGTTTGCCTGAACATTTGGTTTTATTTACAGATTCTCTAGCAAGGGCAGCTTAATATCTCCATAGGCAGGCAGCAAAAACAAAAGCAAACAAAAGCAAGCAGTCACCACATAGTACACACTTAGTATCTCTGTTTCAATTTAAATGCTTTTCCAACAGGCAGGATGAATCCTTCACCCAGGCAGATTCTCAACTATTTCCCAAACCTGTCTGATGCTAAATTGAGGTAGATGATTTACTTCTGCAAAGTGAGGTAGAACTTCAAGCAAAAGATAGTGGCATCTCTAGTTGTGCATTTTGTACCACAGCAAACTGGGTTTCCAACTCCCAAGGACTCAAAGACCAAAGGTACAATATTTGTCTAACTCAAGTACCAGTGTTCCTTTTTTATACAGTTCCAAACTGTTTCTCTAAATATCTCTACTTTTAAATACCCTATTACCTTTTGGCACCATTTGGCTTACACTCCTTTAAAAAATAAACAAAACTTTGGCACAATATTTTTTTTAAACTAAAACTGAACAAAGAAATCTTATGATCAAAGTTATGGCAAGATGAGTCTATAAACCTGCTCTCTTCAGAAATCAATTTTGGTTTAACTGTAACGTAACGGACTGGGCCCACTTTCCTTCAATTCCAAGGGAATGCCACATCCAAGTGACTTGTTCTTTCTCCCGGGTTGGTTATGCCTGGCCCTAACACGCATTAGTTTTCAGCTGTTATCTTCCTTTCCTTGCTTTCTGTAAAAGTTTCACGTTTATGGGCCTCCTTAAATAAGTTATACTTAAAATGTACTCAATCAAAAGGAGCAAGTTATGTGAAGGACCTGCATTATCAAGTACTGAATCTGCTTCAGTTTGCTACTGAAGTTCCTGCTTAAATATTCTGAGAAAGGACAAGATTGCTTTACATGCGGAGCACCCAAACCAGCCACACTGATTGCTGATAACGTTTTGTCAAGCAAAAGGTTTACAGAGAGCCACTGGTTTAACCTGGCAGAGAAAATCCTTTGGGAGTTTGAGTAGACAGCTCTGTCCCTCACATTTGCTGTTCCCCAACGAAGAGGCACACGCTCACTTTACCCTTCTCCAGGCCATTTCCCCTAGTTAAGAAGGTTACTCTGAATGCTCATTTGGTTTGCAATCCAGCTTCCAAGCCTTGCTTTTCCTCTCTGCATGCATGGACATTATGATACTGGGGCATTAACCTGAGAACATGCATGGAAAAGCAGAGCAAGGTTGGAATCTCATTTATTACTTTTTAATAAGCCTCTACGGGGCATCTGATGTTGGCATTGTATATTAGCACTGCTTTTTTTCATTGCATATAAAACACTCCATTTTATAAGCTACACTACCACTTTTCAATGAGACCAAGTGTGCTTAGCACTATCTATCACAAAGATAAGGAATTATTTTGGGTAGCTAAATAGTAGTGTTTTTAAAACGAAAAAGCTCCCCAACAACATGAGGTCAAACACTCAAGGTTCGGTTTGCAAGCAAATCCCACTGAGTTAAATAGACAGCAACTTAGAAAGAGTTTAAGTCACTCCTCTTCCTGACTGAGCTGGGGGGTTGTGCAATGGCTCCATTCAAAAAGCAAAGGGCAACTTCAGTGTCTGTCACCTTCCACACGGTGCAGGCTGGGGGGCCAAAACGTTCCTCCAGTTCAACACAATCCTGACTGCACACTTTTTCTTTTTTTTTGGTTTTTTTTTTTTTTTAATGAAAAACAACTCCCTTCTAGCCACAGAGAAGGGCAAACCCCACAAGCATTTAAGCACAAGAGCATTTCTAGGACACTTCAACACTGTCAGCCACTCTGGTCAAAGTATTTAGAGACCTGGCATTTTCATTAAGACATGACAGGATAACTGCAAGGACACTGCAGACTAAACATTAAAGCTTTTTAAACCACTATTCTTTGGTATCTGGATCTTGCAGGCTATTAGTTTTCACAGCCCAAGCTGCAAATAGTTCTTGGGCTGAATAACACAAGACAACCATGGATGTCTGTCACAACTGTAGGCCACCCCCAAGAAGGGAGGCATGCACACAGGCAGAACTTGCAAAACTTGAAGGTAAACCAGCTCTCTCTGATACATGTTTTGTGTGGCCACAGAAATTTAATGACAGACATCTGTATAAAAGATTATCCTTTCAAGACTGTTTTTAAACCATGCCATCCTAAGATTAAGCCTAACTGAAACACACTGCTTTGAAGAGTTTGCTTCCTTGAGGCTTTGGCTGAAAGGCAGCACAGTTGTTTTATCCCATTTAATTTAGGTGGTTTTCCTCACCCTTCTTTTGAAAGAGGGTTTTGCCATCTCATGAATCTTTCTTGTCTCTTTCTGGTCCTTTAGTTTAAGCCTCCTCTAAAGTGGCAGCTCTCTCCGTCTGCACACATCATTGGTATTTCTACAAAACTCAGAAAGTTTACACTCCTTGGAGGGGAAAAGCAGCAAGAAGGAAAGTGCACCTTGTGATTTCTCACGAACTTGTAAAGAGCCTTTCAACCTCAGGTCACTTTTGTGCATGGTGGCTGGCAGAGAGACGAACCCTTTCCTTGCAGGATGGTTAAGGCTCTTCAGACTTTTTGACAACATTTACATTTCAAAGATCTTCTCTTGCAAACAGTAAGGTAAATCCCATGGCATTTCCAAACTCAAGAGTACTGACACATCAGTTTTTCCATTGCAGAGAGCAAGAAGAGCCCTCTGTTGCCCACTTTAAACAATTCTTGTTTGCCAACACCAGTGAGTGAAGCTGCAGGTCTGTAGAGACCATATCTGCTTGAACAGCTAAACTGGAATGCAGGAAATTGAAGAATAAAACTAAATCCTTCCAGGGACTCAAAGTCACATTTTGCTAAAGAGATCTCTATTCTCCCCAAACGTTTCTGCTTCTCAGAACACCAGTTTCTATATCCCCGAAAGGGCAAACTTCCCTCTGCCTCCAAGCTTTTAAGGATCATATACATTAATTTTACACAGAAGTCTTTGGTACTGCCCTGGGAAAAAAGCAGCAAAGTTTCACCTTGATGCAGTTTGCCTTTAGCCGGTACTGGTAACTCTTCACTTGGATCTGCAGCCAGAGATCCTGCAGCAGGGAGCTCCAGGCCCACCCCACCCACCCTAAAAGCTACAGTAGCTATTCCCAAAATCTTCAGTCCAACTCTCTGGGGAAGCCAGAAGACCAAAAAACAACAACAACAACAACAAATTAATCAGTAAAAGAGTTATTGCAATCCTCTCTGAACAAAAAACCCCAAAACAAAACAACTTTTGACTTCTCCAAATCACACCCTGAATCTCCAAAGCTGTGCTTATTTCTTACTTTTGGAAAAAGGTACCACTTCTAACAAATTCAAACATTATTCCCTTAAGGTTTCTCTATGGGAAGGGGCAAAAAAATGCTAAGTCATTTCACAAGAAAGTAAATCAAAAGGGTTTGATTTTTCCCTGTTTCAATGCTCCGTCTAACCTCTTCTGTTACCTAGATTAGGGGCACTGATAGAAAGAAACAGTAGCTTTTTTCAAACTAATTTAGCTTTAAGGTGAAAAGAGGTAAAAATGAAATTCTCAATAACAGGATAGACTAAAGGAAGCCTTGCCTTTTATCTAAACTTTACAATGACCGCACTAAGCCACTAAAATGAACAATTTGGTTTAAACTTAAAGAATTTTTGTGCATTTTCATCAGCTTCACTTTGTGCTGTTAAATTACTGTGTTTCAGTAAAAAAATACACAGAAATGCCAAAAAAGATACAAACTTGCTCTTCCTGGCAAGTGAATCTCACTCACTTTCATAAAACGTTCAAAGTGGTCTGGGAACAAGATGCTGTGCTCGCCAGTAAATCAAATACACTGAGGTATAAAAAGGAGAACAGGAAAAAGTTCTCTGCTGCAGCAGCAATGAAAAAAAAAATAAACAAAAAACAAAACAAAACCAACAACAACAACAAATGTCCCTCCCTCCCATGTCCCCACCCACAGAACTGCAGAATGGTCAAGAACACAAATTCTCTACAAACATCTACTACCATTTTCTCCATTTAAGAAGTTACATAGCGCCTTTCTTGGCTTAGTCTAACAGAACTCACCACACAAACCACCTAATGTGCACAGCAATTCTTGTTTGTGCATGAAACCCCATCGGGGGAAAGAGGTAAAACGTTCTGAACTATGAGTATGTGGGGATGGGAAGGGGGCGAGAAATCAGGGAGGGAAGGGAGGACAATGAGGTAGATAGAATTCAATTTTACAGGCTCACTCCCTGCAGAAAAGATAAGTACATTCATCTGTAAAAAAATTAAAGATGAGGTAGGTTTGAATTAACGTTGTATTTTTTCATTTTCTCTTAGAAGAATTTCCCTGAGACAGTTTCTTCCTAATTCAAACACAGATTAGAAGACGAGAATTCGATTGTTTCCAAAGTCGACCACAACGATCATGCCATCAGGGGTGACAGCGATACCTGAAGGACGGTCCATCTGGCCAAAGCCGCTTCCCTGAGTGCCAAACTTGCATAAAAAGCTACCATTGGACTCGAATATCTGCACCCGGTGGTTCCTGGAGTCGGCCACGATGATGCGTCCTTCCTGATCCACCGCCACTCCCTGCGGGCGCAGGAACTGCCCGTTGCCGGTGCCCTCGGAGCCCAGGAAGCGCGCCGACTGGCAATCCGGATGGATGACCAAGAGGCGATGGTTGTTGAAGTCCGTCACTACCAAGTGGCCCTCGTGATTGAACGTCACACCTCTGGGGGAATCAAAGTGCTTCCAGAGTACCCCTTCGAAGCCGTACTTGTTAAGGAACACGCCGTCGGGCCCGAACAGCTGAACGCGATGGTTCCTCGTGTCGGAGACCAGGATCTTGCCCTCTGCGTTGACGGCCACATCCCACGGGTAATTGAACTGCCCGTTCTTTGTTCCTTTCTCCCCGAACTTCAGAATGAACTGCCCCTCGAACGTGAAGATCTGGATGCGATGATTGTCCTTGTCGGCCACGACGATCCTACGCGAAACGTCACAGGCCACGCCGGCGGGGCGATCGAACTGGCCCGGCCGGGAGCCCAGCGTGCCAAACTTGTGATGGAAGGTCCCGCACGGCTTGAACACCTGGATGCGGTTGTTGCTGCGGTCGGCGACGATGATGAAGCCTTCTTTGTCGACGCTGACCCCCCAGGGGCGGCAGAGCTTGCCGTCGCTGTCTCCCTCGCTGCCGAAGGACAGCCCTGGCAGCCCGATGCCGATGTAGCTGCGCCCGGACTTCACCATCACTTTGAAGGGGCTGTTCTCAATGTGTTGGTTGCACATCATCACGGACACCAGGTGCTCTCCCTCCAGCTGGGGACGGTAGCTGACCAGGTAGGTCCCGTTCTGCTGATCGCTGACGTCCGCCCCGAAAAGGTTTCCATCTGGGCCCATGACCACGGCAGAGATCATGTCACCCCCGGAAAGGCGAGGCTCCCCGTCGTGGTCATAGCCGATCACGGTGAACGAGGCCAACTTGCCCTGCAGCGCCCGCTTGAGACCTTCCCCCGTGGCTTTGGTCAAGGGAGCAAAAGCCCCGCTGCTGACAAAGCCCATGGATTTAATGGCCATGTACAATGCCTGGTCAGGGGGGGTGAACATGATCCTGTCGTCTTCCTGTGGCTGGAGAAGGCCTCTGACGTTCTTCAGCTCCTGCACCTGAGCCAGCATGCGGTCCCGAGCCAGAAGAATATCCATGGTACGACCCTCCTCCAGGACCTGCTGAACAGCACTAATGGTGTTATCCAGCTTGTTTAGGTTCTGACGCAACTTTTCAACTTGCAAGTAAAGTGACTTGGCCTTGACTTGGCGAATCTTTTCCACCTTGTGGGAAATGGGGGAGACAAAAGCACACTTGCATCAGGAAAGACTGAACACAGATTTCCTTCTGTCTCCTTTTACATAAAAGCCAGTTGGACAGTTGTAATAGCATGCTGACAAACAGCTGCAGAACAAACCTCTAAAAATCACAATCTAGACAAGAAGAAACAAGGAAAACTAATTACTTATCCAAATTTAGGATTATTAGTCTCTCCTACCCTCCAGGCAACACCATACATTCCTACTCTGCAGATGTGCTTCATCAGAGTGACATTTGAAAGCAAGAATCACCTGCTTACTAGTAATTATTTGCTTCCTCAAATGCTATTCTGTTTTCTAGTTGCAAGGTACTTGACAGATCATCCAAAGGCACATCTCATTCAGCCCCCAGAGAGGACAGAAGTTATTGCTGCCTCTCCAGAAGAGCAGAGGCTGAGGTTTCACTAACCACAACTGAGACCAATTTCATAAAGCAGGTTGCCCCATGGAGTTCAGGCTGGGAGTCAGCATCAGCTAACGCACGTGGGCTCCTGACATTCCCCTGCCTGCCAGAACTCTTTTCATGTGACTGGATAATACCAGACATCTATCTACAGGGATTTTTAGGGTCCAATTATTTTAATATTTTCTTGTAAATACTGGCAGTCATGCTAAGCTTGTGCTTTAAAACAGGATGTTTTGTGAATGTCACTTCAAATAACGCAGAAGGTTGCTGCCAGTCCCTGCTTGAGGGACTGAAGTTAGTGCAAAAATGCCTGTTTTGTAACTCAACTATATAAGCCTGTGTCTGCCCCTACTTGTGAAAAACCACTTTGGACCATCTGGCGAAGACACCTGCTTTGTAAAACTAATGTAACATGTCTTTGTTTTTATTGTTGCAAAAGTACATTTCCTGATGTCTGAATACTTGCTTGCCCTCAGAACTATCTGGAATGTGTTTTAGTGAAGGAAGACTCAGTGTCTGAAGACTCTTTGGTTAGACACTGACTAGATAACATATGTACAAATAAGCTGTAAAAAAATTTTGGAGACGCTTCTTCCAATAGTTATCCAAGTCAAATTACAGATTTTAGGTCTCAGCTTAATCCTTAGATTCAGCCCTGGTACACAAAATTGTTTATTAGCATGCTTGATACAAGAGCTTGATATACTGAGTTTGTTTTGCTAAAATCATTTACTACCACCATGTTTCCTAAAAAGAATGTTTTCCGACTTGAAGAGAACTTGCTCTCAGTGCAGATATTCCAACAAAGTGCACTTGTACAGCACAGTGGGATAAAAAGAGCTCAGAGGCAGATCTTACTCCTCCCCTACTAGGAATACCTTAAAAGATAAAGCTGCCAAGCTTCCTTCAGAAGGTTAACAGTGAAAAGTGAACTCATCCAAAGCCCTCAATCCAAAACCTCAAAAAAGCAGCATTCAAAGTACACTAACTATATAAAGTGCAATTTTAATCTTGCTATTGACACTTACAAAACAAAGCTTCTCTTGCAGGGGACCATGACCACTGAATTACTCCTCTGGAAAAAGAAACTTGCCTGTTACTTCCTCTCCTCTTCCCAAAATACCTACCACACATCCACTGTTGAGCTGAAATGAGCCCATCAGTTCAGAATTGTGTAGATACTCTTTTCTTATACTAGTTTAAAAAATTACTTAGAGGGAGGATGACTTGATTGACAGTAAAGGTTTTTAAGGATGGGGACAGTGAAAGTTAGTCTCACAGAACTTTTACTAGCCTCTCCAAAAACAAAAAAGGACAGGATAGGATATGCAGCTTTGCTCCTGTCCTTTATGAGGAGTGGATCAGAAAACCAATTACACTATGTACCCACTTCTAGAGCAGCCCATTAAAGGCATTTTGAAGACACTGTTCAGAGGGGATCTCCTCCGGGGCAGCGGCGGGGCCAGCAGAGGGAGCGCCCAGCCCGCGCGTGGGGCTGTGCTGCTCCCGCAAAACCCCACCAGCGGCTCCGGATAGGGAAACCGGCAGCTCTCCTTGGATGTCAGAATCTGGCTGTGTGGTAGTTTTGAGTAATTTTCAGTTTGAGAAGCACCTGTCAGCAGTACAAACCCGAAGTGTAAGGGTGCATACCTTCCAGAGCAGCTCACACTCGCGCTCTTCTAAGGCCTTCTTGTGTCTGGTGGTCACGACTTTGACTTCAGACTGTACCACCTTCGCTTTCATCTCGACTTGCTCTGCCACAGCCTGGGCCTGTTCAATACTCAGCTGGGGAGAAAAAAGACACACACTTAGGGCTTGACCAAACCAATTAGAAATACATCAGAGCACTGCTGCTTACATTTTACACTACATGCTACGCCTTCAGGTAAAGGCATAAAGTGACGACTCTCAGTTTCTTACTAGGCCTTCTCCACCCATTTCATACACTGCAGCCTAAACTCTGTCAGGATGGTTTAAATACATCCATTACATGCAGTTTACACCTTCATTGTGCCTTGCACCACAGCACTAAATTCCCTGTGCAATTGCAGCAAGCAGCTAATATGGTGAACGAGAGACTTGCACAGAACTTCACACTCATGTTTTTTTCCATGTAGAAAACCCAGTTTTCCTACCCCTCAAAATGGTTCAGACTGCTGTTGTGTGATGGGTCTGCTTCTAGTAAAAAAATGACACCATAGGGAACAGACTGTGTTACCTATGGATTTTACCTGCACAGAAATACTACTATAAGAGTATGGAGATAATAAATTTTAAAAGAAAAAACAAAGAACAAATGGTTATCAGTAAAAAGTATCCATATAGTTATTCACACCTTGGGTAGAGGTGTAAATTATTTCTAATATTCAAATTATTTCTAATATAACCTTGCAATGTTAGCATTTTAAAAACATCCTGCAGTAGTATTCTGCAGAATGCACCCAGAACAAGCACTGGCTCTTCCCCCCCATCAAATTAAAAATGGTTTCCTCAAAAAATCCTTCCTAAACTACTCCCAAGTTTCACAAAATATTACAGAAAGGGGCATAATAACAAAGCCCAGGCAAATCTGAAGGATCACAATTCCCAATGGAACAGGTTCAACAGCAGTGGCTAACACCTTTTTTAACACCTTTGTCATACAGTGAACCAGCAGATGAGCCTGTAACCCTGTAACTTATTAGTTACAAAATTCTAGAACAAGATGATGGCCTGTGAAGGTATTCAGCCTAAAAAAGAGGGGGGTTCTTACAAGCATACATACACTTGAAGGGAGGGCACTGAGAGGGCAGAGCTGGGCTCTTTCCAGTGGTGTCCTGTGACAGGACCTGAGCCACCGGGCACAAACTGAAACAGAGGTTCCCTCTGAACATTAGGAAACACTTCTTTCTCCCCAGAAATGCAGGGTCATTGAAATCCGCTTAAATGGAATTCAGAACTTTCAGGAAGATACCCTCATTGTATTTGCACGTATGAGCATACACCAAAGCTTAAATGGAATTTAAAGGCTTTTACCATACGTTCAGAACTTTCAGGAAGATACCCTCATTTTATTTGCACGTATGAGCATACACCAATCTAGGAAGCACCTGTTGCAACAATCTATGAACTATTCAATGTGATCCAGCATCATCTAGGACATCAGACAGTACAATTGTTAGTATTAATAACAGTCAATAACAATTGAACAATTGTTAGTATTTAGTTAGTATTTTTGTTGTTAGTATTGACAGTACACATTGCCATATTTCAATGAATAGTTGTTAGTATTTTTGAACTCTCAGTTCAGCAGCATCTAGCTTATGCCAACAACTGGAATGCTAAAACACAAAAACTTAAATATAGCATTACTTGGACATTTTTCATTCCAGGGAAGTTATTTTAAAACAACTAGGCTGAACTAGACTTATTCTTCCAGGTCACATAAGAGATCCTTTTCAGGAAGAAAAAGGAAGACTAACTTGGCCAGGTGATTGCTCTCTGGAGACAAGTTGAACACAATCCTGACAAAATCAGACAAGACAACATTTCTAGCTTTACTCAAAAGAATTCTCCTGCAAACTGTCAGGGGAAACCAGGAGTGCTACTTGACAGCCAGCCTGCAGCCCAGGGCTCAGCAGGAGGAACAGGTCTTTCAGCTCTTCCTCCTTCATCAACTCCCAGAGCCACCTTCACTACAGTTTTAACAGGGAATGTCTTCAAACTCATAGACAGCCTACATATCCCCAGTCCCACTGGAGGCTGACCTGCCCTCTTACAAAGCTTCTGGCAGACAAATTCGACAAAAAATGAAAATTTCATTGCAACATTTAGCAAAGTAGACATGAAGTCACAACTGGCCATGCACTGAGACTTCAATAAAAGCCAGGAGGCCTCAGACCCAGCTAGGAGGGGCCACACGTAAGAACACTGTGCCTCTATCACCTTCTCTCTGCCATTCAAATACAGAAGCTGCCCTACAGCAGGGGAAAAGCATGAATTTCTTCCAAAACAGACCTGGGTTCCCATCAAATACAGCAAAACACCTTCCTTCTTTTGCAAAGAGAAAGCGGTATCACCTTGAGATGTGTCAGGGAAACTATCCACTCTTATTTCAATTTTAACAATGATGTCTGTGAAAGCATAAAAATCTTGATTTACTTATTTTTGCTTTTGGTACTCAGTACCCATTTAGAGCTATGATCTATATATATGCATCCCTTATTACACCTTAGGGATAAGAGCAATCCCAACTTCCCTCATTAATCCCCACTAAAACCAGAGTCCACTTTTCAAGAACTCCACCACAGCAGGAGCAGTAGTATTCCCTGTGGATGCTGGGATCTTTCAGCTATAGGAACCAGTTATGCACAACCAGTTGCCTGCCAACTACTCATGTCATCATCTGGATTTATTTTTACTTGCCCACGTATGAACAGCTCAGATCAGCGGGGGATGCCCAAAATGCGAAGATTCCAGTATCATCCAGGATATTGGTAAAGTTTTGGTAAAATCAGAGGGTTCTGCACTCTGCCCAAATAAGCTACAACAGCCTAGGAAGGCTGACCAGCACTGAATATGCAGAGGTATGATGAGGGGGAACAGCAATAGCAAGTTAACTATATCTGAATCAAAAGCCAAGAGCATTAAGTACAACTTTTGGGAGTCTTCCTCACATGGAAATCCCTTGTTCACTTTGATTACTGTAAGATGTCAGAGTTCTGCCATGAAAACTCACTCCTACTGTTCTGCAGGCATTTTCTGTGCTGAACTTGTCTTGGAGAGGTCAACTTTTTAGGAAGCACGTTAAGCAGCAGTGTTTCTTGTTCTGGTCAGACACCACACAATCGTTTTAACAACCAATACTTGTAAAGAAAAATAGCTTTTATCAGGCTCTCTCCTCATGGTATGTCAATCTTTCCAGTACTAGTGAATTAGATGGTCAATCAGTTCACACACTTGGGAGACAGAAGACAAGGCCTGTGTTTATCCAAGAATTGTTCTGGGTTACTGAATGTGAGATGGAAAGCAACTGTTCTGTTTCCTGCTGTTGGCCAATAAAGTAAATAATCTATTTGCAGCTGTACGTCTCCACCTGTGGCTTCTCAGGGCTCTAAAGATGGCCAACACCACTCCCCATTCTATTAGAGAAGTCACCAGTGCCTTGTGTTTGTTAAAAACAAGTAAAAACAAGAAAAACACTGATTTGCAGTGTATTGTAAACGTTACAGTTGAAACTGGTACTTCCAATTCCTCAAGAGCAGCAGTCCTTTGTGCAGGTGACATGTTCCAGGGGGCCACCACACAAGGACACTGGACACAGAGCTTCCAGTGAGGCAGACAAACGTGTTTGCATGGAGGAAAGCAATGCAGACATCCATCACTAGCTATTGCTACCAGCACATTTCGTTTCTGAGTAAAAGCTGAAGGGAGTAAAAGTTGTATCAGAACCTCAGCGCCCTATAAATGCTCCCTTTAGGTGGACACCTCTGTGAGCTCCCCTTTATCTTCATTTCACCAGCTGAGGGAAAAACTAGTGATGATCTTGCTCCAGTGGCTACAGCAACTGATGGTACAACATGAACCTATGAAGAAACCAACTGCAAGAATCAGAAGTAGCAGGGCAGCATCGCACAACTTGACCATGCTTCTATGCTGACTACAGAGGTGCCCAAATCAAGTTCTGCCATTCCACAGAATGGCAACATTCCTGTCTTCTGTGGAACAGCAGGAACTGTGGAACGGGAACCTCGAGTTACAAAAAAAATTTCTATGATTTCATGTATCCCTAAATACTCCTATGGGATATTTGATGTTCTAGACTCCCGAGTTTTCGCTAGTGCTGCTTTGGTAATTAAAAAGTAAATTAATAAAAAAAAATCAGAAGCATAAAATGCTCCAGGAAAAAGAAAAACTGTTACAAAGCTTATGCTCTGAAGAGCCATGACAGAGGTGCTGATGCCCTCACTGAGTTGTTTCTGCTGTCTGATAATCAAATCAGCATGTCCACCCAGCACACAGTTATTTGAAGAGGCTACCTCACGTCTCTGAAACAGCAGGGTGATCCAGGTGCTGAGCCACGATGTTAGATCACACCAATTTAGTCCAGGAATTTATCCAGTTGAACAAACACACCACAGTGGCAGCACCATGAGACACATAAAGGCTGCTTATGGCAACTTTACTGCAACTCATCAACGCTGGCTTGCATTAGCATATTTGAAAAAGTCCCTGGGATTTTTTTATTCCATCCATCCAAAGATGGGAGGGAGGTATATTTTTTCAGCCATTAATTCCAACATTTAAGTTTCCCAATCTCAAGTTTTCCAATGAAGGTGCAAACCTCTGGAGAGAAAATTCAAATTCAAAAGCAAATTTTGGTTGTACTGAGGAATTCTTCAGTATTTGAGGGTTGAATGGACCACAGGTATTGAATAAAGAATATTAAATACACACTTTCCTACCTCAGTATGGACGATTTTCAGTTTAACCATTAAGGAATTTAAGACTAAGTTAACCCTAATCAGAGGGGAACAAACAACTAAGATGCTTCTTCTCTGACCAACTCCTGTCTGGATTTTAAAAGCACATTAAACACAAAAAATCCTGAAGGAAATTTTTTGGTACATCCCAAGTTAGCCCTCTTCCACCAAATGGAAGCTGTTCCAGCCATAAGTGGTTTGTTTTCAGTTCCTTAAGGCACACTAAGATACAGTGGGCTTGTTTCACTGAACTTTTACAGTTACTCATCACTGTGTCAAAGCAGGATAAAACAACCAGGACATAACAGTTGGCTTTCTCCAGCATCAAAAACTGGATACAATCCTCCTGATGTTCTTACACTACAAAAATTGACTGGAAGATCCTACACCATCGCAGTGAAAGGTACCAGGATTTGCAGTAATACTGGTGCAGCTATAGCACAAACAACTGGACCAATTTAAAGGTTTCAGTCTAATGCGTGTAAAACACTACAACATCCTCACTTGAAGTTTCTCTCAAAGATAATTTTAAAAGAAGCTTTAATGGAGGGAGGGCTAGAGGCCAGGTTAACTCGTGCCAGATACAACTAAACAATCATTTTGGTTTGTGCTGCAAGAACAGACACTTTGCCTACAGCTTTATGCAGAACAGTAGTTTGGACAGTGACACGTGTCAAATCCATCTTCCCCAATAACCATCTGCTCATATGCTGCACTGAGGAACTCACTGAAATATCACACAAAACAGCAACTAAAAGCACAAAGAAATCCAGCCTCTTGATATAAATCCCAGCTTCAGAAAAGCACAATTGACTCCATTTCGTTGACAAAGCTTCATTTAAAATTCTCAAACCTGCGAGCCTGACTTCAAAGCCACGCACAAGGCTGCCTGAGCTAACTCAATGTGACAACCCCAGAAAGATCCCTTGCAGCACAGCAGTGCCATCCTTCTCAGGTATCGACCTCCCAGCAGCACAGATCCATATGGCAACCCACAGGGAAGCTCCCACCGAAGGGCAGAGGCTCAAGGCAACAGATCAGCTTCCTCCTCTGGCCAGCTGAATTTCTTACAGTACCCCCTCACCCCCCATAAACGTGTTAATCTATTTCATACCACTTCCCCCACAAATTTGGGAGGGAAGCTCCTAAGCCTTTCATGACAGATAAGAGAGCAGCTCCCGCTATGTTCTGCACATGGCCAGTCTCTCACCAAGCAGTGAGAGGCTTGCATGGTCAAACACCCCAGCAAAACCAATTATAGGCTCAGCTAAGAAAGAATTTATTTTGTTTTCCAATAAACCCACACTTTAAGACATCTGAGCTGAAAGATTAAAATGTATTTTGACATGTTCACCTGGAAATTGACCCTAAATGAACACGAGCGCTCAGTGCTTTACTGTTACGCAAGTGCATTAGATTACATGCATACATCCATACATATATATACAGTTACACACGTATAGATGTATTTTAAGAAGGTGACATTTTGAAGAAGCCATCTATCTTTCCACCATAACAGATTTACGTTCAGTTTGTGACCTAGTCCTTGGAAAAAATTCTGAAAGAAGACAGCTAAGTGTGCACTTTCGTGAGGTAAAACAAGGCAGCGGGACATGCTCCCCACATATAGAAAGGCAGCGGTCCTGATTCCTCCCACACCATTTATCCAGTGTCAACTTTGGCTTTCATATCACCCTGTGAATCAATCTGAGTCTCTGAAAAGGCTGGAAAAGTATCCCAGCTAGGAGTATAGTTTTCTGCTGAAATAGAAAGAGTCCTACCAGCAACCCAGTTGGATGCTGCTGCTTCATTCCCTGGCACCATCAACAGTCCTTGTAGCACTGCAGTGAACCAGCCAGAGGGCTGACCCAGCCAAAAAGTAAACCCACAGAAAAGCTACCCTTTCAGCTGGATCAGTTCATCACACAGGCACAAGTTCTCAAGTTAGAGACAGGCTTAGGAATGCAAGCCAGGACCATCACAGCACAAGGAAGTATGGAAGGCTTTCCACTGCTGCAAAAAAATCACTGAGGGGGGGAAAAAAAGCAAGCTTCTTGCTCTTTCTTACAGAGGACTTCAACTTCCTTGAAAAGTGAGGTTTGGACTCTTCTGGAGTGACAGGCTACATCAGGCTTCAGTGGATCAAGAGGTTGAAATGTATCCCAACTCACAGCATTTTTTTTTAAGTCTGAAAAACAATCTTTCCTCCAAAGCCACAGGAAGAGCTTAAATAAACATTTCTTCCTAAAAGCCTTCAACTTTGCTTAACCAGATACTCTCCAGCCAGTTGACTCATGGCTTGATTTCCTCTCTCCTGCAACGCTGCCCTTCAAATTCCACCTTTTCCCATTTACTCTCAACTACCCCTCCTCATCCATCCTCAACATCTCCTGCCAGGGGAGCTATCACTTTCAGAGCCTATTAAGAAAGAGTTTATGGTACAGCAGTGTGTATCAGTCCCACTAAGAAGTGTTAATACAACGTATTACTTTTCAAGCCTCTAAAGCTCCAGTCTTGTGTCCCTCATGCTGACATGCTGTCTCCTCCCTGGAATAAACATAAAGCTTCACAGCCATATTGTCCCAAGAATAAGGAGAGCTCTGCTCCATGGAAACTTGGAGTTGAGCACCTCTGCTTTTAACAGCATCACGTGCTCTTCTGGTTGCTGCTGATGTTGCTTCAGGAGTAGCTGGCTTAGGCTAACAATTTTCCCATTCCTGCACATGCAGATTTCCATCCTGTTAACCTAATCACTGTTCTGTTTGCTCACTACTCTTCTTTTGTGCAGTGGTCCAGATTAAGAACTCCACTAAACTAATGAAACAACTCAGCTCTTGAAAACGTGGTTAATTTTACGTCTTTACACAAGCTGCTCAGCTAATACTTCCAAGACAGCCAGACCTGGGCAAAGCTGCATGAGCTAAATTCAGTAGAGTTGCTTGTTCAAGCTACATGAGCATAGCCAGTATCATGGAACTTTTACCTGCACCATCAAGCAACAATCAGCCCACCACAATGGCAGGAGTCTTCAGCATAAAAGGCAGAAAAAGATAAGGGAGGAATGAGCAAAGTAAACTCAGTGGGAAGAAAATCAGGCACAAAAGCATTTATGCAATAGTAGCAGAGTGGTGCTCCATGATCTCCTGCTAGTTTCTACTCCAAAACACAGTCCTTAGATGATTTAGCTGTACCAGTTAGATGATTAAGAGCCCTGGAGGTCAAAAGCAGTAATTTAATTACTAACAGGCAAGCCCTTGTCTAGGACAGCCTGGAGAAATTCAGTGATGGTCTCTAAACTAGTATAATTCCTTCCTTCTTGTCATTTTGGGGATTTGTAAAGCATTTCAGTATGGACACTGCTGAAGAGCTTTACAGCCCAGTTTAAAACAAATCTTGGAAGATGCTATGTTTTCCAGGATTCTGCCTGAAGCTGGAGTTTAAAGTTAGCCATCCAGTTCCAAAAAACTTGGTTTTTTTGCGTGCCAATGTAACAAGTTAACATCAGAAGGTGAAGGAAAATGTCAACAACTGATTACTATCTTTATCAACATAAACTATTATCATTCCACTGGTGCAAAGACTTAATGAGAGACTAATTAGTTGCTCGTCTCACAGAACAAGCTTAATACCTTCATTTACTAGAAGCAAGCAGCAGAAGGAGGACAATGAGCTTTAGGTTATTTTAATCATTGTTTGTACCTTACATATGCCAGGAAAGCCCACCCAATTCAGAAAGTAAGTTAACTCCCCATCCATTACATTCTACGAAAGTTGGCTTTAAAAAAAAATAAAATCTTAGTAGTTAAAGCATATAGAGTTGAGTTTTGTAATATCAAAGTCAAATTTAGGACATGACACTAACAAAACTACACGGCAACAGGCGTGGAGTGAAGCTGCCCACTGCAGTCTCCCCATCCAAAGTCTCCCTATAGACAAAACTACTATTAATATAATATTAAACCTACCACTGGGTGTTACTCTACAAAAGTATCTACATATCACTGCAGTTTAATTCCCTAGGAAAATTCCTTCTCTAGTTTGAAGCACTGTGCTACCTTCCTTCCAGCCCTTGGCAGGTATTGATGTTTGTGCTATAAAACACAGCTGAGTAGAGCAATCTAATAGGCAGAGTGTGCATCTGTGTGTGCAGAACGGTCCTCACAGTCAGATAGCTCTAGATCCTCTGCACATGCAGGTTAAGGAATTTCACACTAATCCAGCAGTTGATTATTATTTTGTATTTGGTGGCAACGCTAAGATGTAACAAGAGTCAAAGGTAGGCAGACTGCTAGAAGCCACACATGCAGGAAGGTGCTCAAAGAAAGTCTCAGTCATAAAAACAAAACCAGGTTTGGCACTGCCACACAAGATCTGAGCTTTCTTGAAACGCTTCACACTCAAGTGCATTTGTACAGAGCTTCATATATATTGTGATTTACATGACAGGATTATGCTGCAAGAATGCAAAACTCATAACAGCACTTTATTTTCAGCTCCACCGCCACTTCTGTCAGAGATCTGAGAGAACAGAAGGGGTGAGAAGACTGACAGCAGAAGCAGAGAACTTTTTGCCTTGACACCTTGCCCTGTAACAGACAAGCTGGGTGGGAGAGGGGGGAGAAGAAGGAGGGGGAAATAAAGTGCTCAAGTTGGGAGTATCTTACTTGAATAGCCTGTCGTCCTTGCTGAGCATCTGCCAGGAGCTGAATGGTCAGAGTCCTGGAGTCCTGTAGGGCGTCTTGGAGGTAGATAAAGCTGTGACCCACATGTCGTCCCATGGTACATTCCCGACATATGGGGACAGAACAGGTATCACAGTAGAAATGCAGTACCTGGAAGAAAGGCAGAAAAAAAATTCTCACTACATAAAGAAGAAATTAAAAGAAAACAGAGCCAGGATGCGTTTAAAAAAATAATTCCAAAAGCTCAACTATAAAGGAGATGGTGAGAGGCAGAAGCAATAGGCAAAGACTTCACAATAGTTTCTCCAAAGAGGAAGAGCTATCCTTCCCAGTAAACTCCAAATCATGCCCTGACAGTTAGATGGAAGTGTCATTGTTTTCTTTGCAATACAATACTAGGAAGAGTGTCCACATCAGCTCCTCTTAAGAGCGGAAGCCATCTGCCAACACTTACAGATTGGAGATGGCATCTATGGCAAGTTTCAGGTGAAGACTTTTCCTGCAAATACAAACACCAAATTCTCTTAAGAGGGCCGTTCAACAACCAATACACTGGAGAGCTGCAACAGCAGCACACCCACTGCTCACAAGGGGAAAACCAACCATGCATGCCAAGAACCATCCTCTGTCTTCAAAATATGCAAATCCCTTATGTTCAGGACAGCAACAATATTGGGCAAAACTCCCCCCGCCACTTCCATCAACAAAGCAAAAATCCTTTGCTATGACAGTGTTTTCTATGCTAGTGATGCTTCGAGATGCTTGAGCTGGAAAACAAGACTGGAACTTTATCACGCCCATCAGAGTGTCTGAATGCTACAGTGACCTGTGGGTAACCACTAAATCCCCGTTCTGTTCACAAAGCACTCCCAAACCCTATTTTCAAATCACAACTTAGACCAAGATGTTAGCCTAGAAAGCTCGATCCATTCATTCATCAGCCGTAGCTGCTCCCATTCCATCCAGTAGAGGGAAGTAACACACAGAAATAGCAACTTCCATGGAAGCCTGCCTTCTTAGAGGGAAGCAGTAACTGGCTCTCAAGTTTTTCTTTACAAAGAGGCAAATGAAGAAGCACAACACTCCAACATAAGAAAATTCTATAATCAAGTCTTGCTCTTAACTACACACACTGTTTTTCTTAAACTGTAATAATAAAAAAATCTGTATTACCATGGAAACGTACAATGGCATGAGGTTTCATACTACAAACTTTTCCACCAGCAGCTATTTGAAGCCTACCTCACAGAAAGGAGCAAGAGCAGAACAAAGATGGGACAAGTGTTTTTGATATGCCTGTCTTCTCCCAGCTGTCATCCAGCCACTCCCGACTCCAGCTAACAGCTCGTGAGATATGGTGCATTACATCCCCTTTTCCTTCTCCCTCAAAAGCAAGGGGAAGGACAGGACAGGTGATTCCCCCCCTTGGATTGCCTGGCCTGCATAAAGTGACAATTTAAGCTCCTATAAGCACAACAGCTGAAGTGGTATATGGATTAATTTCTCAAAGGGGTATGTGTGTGTTCATGTGCATATCAGGTTTTACTAAAACCTGCCCTCTTTTTTTCTGAAATTAGGTTTTGTGGTAGGGAAACCGGAACAGACTTATGTTTACTTCTGTTCAAACACTAAATCCTCAAGCAGTGTCTTAGATTCCCATTTTTCCAAGTAAAAAGATGCCTTAGCACTGAAATGCATTGTTCAAACACATCATCTTCCTCAACTAGAGGGATCCTTGTCCTTACACTGCGGTTGTCTAAATATGTATACAATGTCCACTTGCACATGAAGCTCTGTAATTTTTCTGCTGAAATTACAGGGAATGTTTATTACATGTTCCTGAATAACTCCACTTAAACAACAGAGAAGTTGAGAGAGAATGAAAATCAAGACAAGGTATCAAGTTAAGTCATATGAATCTGATATACTTTAGAAACATAAAGGAGGGATCTGGGGCCTCAGTGAAGCAGAGCAGCTGAAAAGAAAATGGTGACCATATGAAGAGAAGACCAGAAGCAAGTTAAATCTGTTACTAGTCCAACACAACAGTCAATGCCAGGAGCAAAAGCTCAGTCCTCTCCTGTTGCAAGGTAGCAGCATCCACTGCGTAAAAGAGTCATCCACAGCTGTTCAAGCCAAAGAAAAAACCAAGCTTAAACTGTTCAGTTGCCTTTTGCCACCCACCAAAATGCAGTGGGGAAACATCACTCCTGAATTTTGAATGAAGAGTGACAAGAGCCATATTCTCATTTAGGAAACAGTCATGTTACATAGGACATGGCAGGGGAAGGTCTTGGGTAAATAATATAGAGCCATTGATAAGGCCTTATTTATTTCTTAAACAAACAAAACAAAACAAGGTAAAAACAACACAGATTAAAAATGGAGAGCAAAAGAGTTAGGAAGCTGGGGCAAAATGAAGTAAATATACTGGTCTGATCTCCATCACTACACTTCACCTTAATACACAGAGAGGAGACTCACACATGCACAATCCCTAGTGCTCTCTGTGGGAAGGGGAACTAGCCAGCCAGCCACCAGAAGAGCACTGAAGGAGTCAGCTTCAAGGTGAACTAGCAACTCCCCAGAAACTCCTTCCTGGGCACAAAGACTCCAAGAGAAGCCCCAAACCTGGCAGGGGTACAAGGGCAGGTCTCCTCCCGCAGCCAGTGTCACACACACTTGTCAGGGGCACCCAGCAGCTCCACCCAGCAAAGGGGGCACGCTCCCAGAGAACAAACCTGGGAAACCTCTGGCTGTGCAGGGCACAACAGTGAGGGGGGGTTGTACCAGCCGGGCTGATGGGGCTTGGGCACAGCATCCAACTTGCCTGTGCTTGCAGCCACAGCCACAGCCAGGAGTTTATTGTTAAGCTCAAGCCTGCTCACATCCCAGTCCCTAGGTCACGGCCACAAAGGTCACGTACTGCTAGATTAAGTTTCTATGCCTGGTTCTAAATAGAGGGGGGTGGGGGGAGCCAGAGCTCCCCTTTCCCCCCATCCCCCAAACAAGCAACTCCCTGGAAAAAAAAAGAAAAAAAAAGATAATCATACCGAGGATAGGTGTAGGACAATGCACAGCTGTGTCCTCAGTTCAGAACTGATGCACACACAGTGCACCCACGGCACTGGCAGAGCCCCCCTTCTTCCAGTTCCAGCAATGTGAGATGGCCTCCCCACATTTCAGATATTGCAACGCTCCTTCCAGCACAAATAACTCCTGCTCCTCTCAGGACAAATAAGAAGACTTGTCTTGAAGTGTGGATGGGCAGAAGTAGCAGGAGGGAAGAAGAGTCAGACTAAGTCTTCCTTAGTGGACATCAGCTTACTCAGTAAAAAAACAAATTACACACCACCTCAAAAAAAAACCAACCAAAAAAAAACAAAAACACCAAACCAAAAAGAAACCACAACAGTACCTATAGCAAAGTCCTAAAAATTTTTCCCCCTCCCTATCTGAAGAGGCAGAGATTATACAGGCAAAAGATCCATCAAGCTGTAAGTTAACTATTGTCCTGTTAATTTCACTATTTACCCAAACATAGGAAAAACTGGTTTATAAGCAAACACCTTCAAACTTTGCGGGTTTTTCCAAACCACATGAATGCTCTGATGGGCAGCAAGGAAAGAAGTATGAAAGCAGAGAGACAGATTTCTCCTTCCACAGAAATTTATAATCTGTGTAAATTGCATTTAATGAATTGTTTCTTTCTGTAGTAATTATTAAGTAATTAGGTAAAAATACCATTTTTAAGATAAAAATTGGTGCCCTACAGTACCTATCCAGCATGGAAAAAGAAGATTAATAAGCAAGTTTAGGAGCTTTGACTTCTTTTTTTTCTAAACTCTTCTACTCAATTAATTAGTATTTTAGAATTTCCACCAGATTTAAGTGGAGTGAGAAATCAGAAGGAAGGGGGGACAAGTTTTAGAGATAGTTAAAAGTGATTTATTTTAAAATAAATCAGCTATGGGTTGATTATTTCCCAAACAGGAAATATTTCCTGAATTGGTGGCATACAATTTTAGACACAAAACAATAAAGGGAGCCTACTTCAATTTAAACAGAATCAGTGAACCATGTTACAGGGCTATTCATCTTTTACAGCCACAGCAGCCCAAGAAATACAACAGCAAGGCCATAAATGTGATTGCTTCAGGAAAGGCTGTACAGTGCACCGTAAAAACATTTTACAACAGCAGGAATTCCTGGGTGTCGCTCTCCCCATTTTTTGGTCCATCTGCTTTCAAAGGGGGCAGGGGGATGGGCGGAGATGTTGTTAAACGTCCCCCGGGACTGCACAGCAATCAATCATCATCTGATGAATGGCCACTAAAGTTAAACCCTGACCCCACTCCACAATTCCCACACCAGCCCGCCTCTCCTTACTGCTGACCAGCTTCCAGCGTGCCCCCCCACCTTCCAGCCCTCACCAAAATTTCCCAAATACCAAGCCCAGACAAAAGCAATGGAATGTAGTAGGCACCATGACAGAGGAGAATTCAGCAGAAACAGCATCTGAGGAGGCTTATCCTTACACTGTGTTTAAATAAATGTTCTTTCAGCAATGCTCTCGGTGCCCTTCTCCTCCCAGCTTGCAAACACTTCACTTCTCTCATTTTCAGAGCACATGTGCGTGCAAATGGACAATAAAGCACGGGGAATCTAATCACATCAAAAATTTGTTTTCTGTCATGACATTTCAGTATCTTGCAAGGATTTTATTATTTAAGCCTACAGCGTTAAGAATTTGTACAAAGCAGCAACACATAAGGCCACATTATTTTTAAAATGCAAGTCTGCTCTGAAAAGCTACTCTGTAATCTTAACCAACAATAAAAGAAGTCTACAGACAAAACAGTAGCCTCCTGGTTTCCCCTTTTGGAAAAGTTTCAGTATGGTACTTGTAAGTTAACTTAGGTTGATTTTATGATTTCAAAAAAAATCTTACTATAGTCAGTTTAAAGTTTTCCATTACTAAAGGTGTTTTATTATCAAATTCCCTTGTCACTAGCTCAAACACCAGTGGCTTTGTTGGGTAGTGTGTAAGGCTCAGATGACCAAGTTTAGTATAAAGCAATTTGCCAAGGAGTTTTGGTCTACTTTCTCAACACTGTGGGGTCGTTTTTTGCTTCTCTTTTTTTTTTTTTTTTTTTTCCTTCCCTCCCTCTGTGAAGAAAAAGCTGCTTCCCTGTATTTTATCTTTTTTTTTTTTTTTAACAGTATTCAAATGAACTAATCCTCCTGAGTGGTATTGAGCTAGATATAGATAATTGTTGCAGGATTAAGCAAAAATAGGTTATATTTTTACTCGGTAGAAAACTGGTCCTTAGTTTCCACCTCAATGGCAATTTGTGACAATTAACTTGATTCACACCATGACGAAAGTAGTATTTTAGGAGCCTTAAACTGAAATTTGAGTGCTAAATATAAAGACTGAAGACATGGGCAAGTCACATGATACATATCAGAATTACAAGAAATTTCCAAGTACACCTTAAACATTTGGCATTCAGAGATACCAGCTGATGATCTAATTGCTCCTAGAACTTGTATTTTAACTTGATGCTCTGGTGTAGAAGAGACTGGCTTAACACCAATCTTCCTCTCTGCACACAGTGGCAATGGGAAATGGCACGCCAACTCCAGAAGGTCTCCACAGCAGACAAGAGAATTACTTCTTGAACTTAGCTCAGTATTCTAATAACAAATTTTCTCCAGAAGCATGGGCACTTTGAAGTGTTGCAGCCCTACACAGGGCATGCAGCATGCACAGATAGCTGTACCAAGTGGCAAAAGTGAAATTTGTTTATTGTTACCTTCCTTTGCTGCTTGGATGAACAGAGGTAGGTTTTGCTCCATTTAGTAACTCATCAAGTGTAAGAGGATCATTCAACCCTTTTGTTAAATTCACCTTGATTTCCTTACCCCACCTGGAATAATAAAAGCCCAGCTAACAGATGACTTGGCTCATGCAAGTCTGTTTATAGAAAATAAAGCTGTAATTCCACACGCTTTTTTCCAGCACTGGCGTTAATACCCTTCCTTCCCCAGATGCTCCAGTGGGTTCTGTTCCTTGTTTCTCAGCCCCACAGGTATCTCTTGGCCCAGCACATGAAGGGGAAGGAAGCTCACAAAAAAACCCCCAAATGTGAAACCACACACAGCTCAAGGCTGCCACTTCACTCCGCAGTTAAACTGATGGCTACTCTGCGAGGAAGCCCTAAATCTCCCGTCCTGCTCCTATCTCCCTCCCTTCACTGATCCTGTCTCAGTGAAAAGATCTGGGTATCTTTACCAAAAGCATAAAATTCATTTTTGAATAAACTATTTTTATCAGCTGAGCCTGGGATCAGAAGATCAGTAGGACCAGCACAAGGAAAGGGGAAGAACCCATAATTAAGGGCATAGAGACATTTGATGACAACTATCTGGTACTTTGCCAACCTCACAGCTGGAAATCAGTGTAAATCTTCTCGTCTCAAGTTCTAACTGGAAGAGAACAGTATCTAACCAGAGTGGAGTTAAACAGGCTGGTAAATCAAACAGACTACTATACTCTTAAAATTCCTAATGTTTACCTTCTTCAATCCTCCTGTGATGTCATGAAACCAGTAAAAACAGCTACATATTTTAGAGTGGTGACAGTACTGAGTCAGTCAAACCATCCAGGTTAAAAGCCAGGTTTTTTGAAAGACGCACAGCCACATTAATCACTTTTAGAACACCCAGTAGGTATTAATAGCCAGCTGGGAGTGGAGCAGAGACCATTTAAGTTGCCTCTGCCAACACAAACAGCATTTGCAAATTTAAATGGATTTGGGGTAGAAGTGACAATCAAGTTCCACTTCACTCTGATCACTGGAATAGTGTGACAACAGGCTGTCACCCAGGCCAGGAGACAGGAAATCACACCTTTGACAAAGCTGTTTTAAGGATCTGCTGGCTCCAGCCTACTATGAAATTGCATTCTCTGTGTTTTAAGTTAAAATCTTATAAACGAAACTTCACGTGATGACTGCAGCTTCTGGTTCGAGGCACTCGCCTGGCACTGCAGCTTTCCAAGCATTTCTCTTGGCACACCTCTGCCAGATGCCCTACGGCCCCATTGATCCACTCTGATTGCGGAGGGAGCACCACACCAGTCACTGGACTTTGGCCATCTCATCAGCTAACTTTCTAAAGCTCTTGGGTGCAAGACAACTCAGCCAGCTGACCTAATTCATCACCTCAGAGATTCCAGTTATTGATGGACTAGAAAGGGCATCTTGTTCCCAACTTAACTCATTGGTCCAACTCTTCCTAAATAGGGATCAGCAAGGCTTAATATTATTTTTGATGTTAATACTGAGGTGATGCAGGTGTAATTATCCCACAGTGGACTACTGTTTAATTATTACGTAATGGTAAGTAGACATTCAGCAATTTTCTTTTAAATACGTTGTTTGGAGTTAAAAAAAGAAAAAAAAAAAACCCACTATTTTGTTGTTTAAATGTCACAACATCTGTTTCAACACTGAAGCAGGTAATGTAGCCAGTCTAGAGAGAGATGCAATGGTATCAGTAGCTAGTAGATTACTCGGTCCAAGATAAGTCACAGCTCTTTCATGGATTTCAATAGGGGAGACCAGCCTGTGCTTCAACATGCAACTCATTAGCTGTTTAAATGCAGCTCCTGTGCCAAATCTGCATGACATGAGTAGCAGCAGGGTGGTCTTGGCACACAAGGGACAGTGGGTGGATCTAAATATTCAACAGCTCAAGCATGCAAGCTAATAGCCTGCTGTGGTAGCTGAGAGTGGGTCAGGACACAGTTCCACTTTCAAGCCCATCTGTCCAAGGCACTACTGTGTGTCCCTGAAAATCCTCCACTGAGATTCAGTAAATTCTTCAGCTGTCTGAAAGCCAGAGTGTCTTCAAGCTCTGACGCAAAGCTTGGCCATGATTTCAGCGATGCTGTAAACAGCAACAGGTTGACAACTTTGCTGTTGCACAAGGTGTTTTGTATTTTAGACAGAACCAAACGCTACCATCTCTACAAACTCCTTACGTACGGTGTTCTCCCCTTTCCCGCATAGCTCAGTGTAAGAGCTTGTGAAAATTTTCCTTCTCTGCACAGAAAGGGCTGGACTAAGAGCCAGGGTACACACTGTGCCAGCTCCGTGACTATCATCAGTACAGGCCTCGCCTCTCAAAATCCATTTATTTTCCTCAAACCAGTGCTGTTCCCACACCACTGCAGAGAACACTTTCTCCATTCAGGTCCTTGGCAACTGTTGATCTTCACATGGAAATATGACTGCAAGGATGCCATTCTATGTCTTGCAAACAAATCAAAAGGTTTTGTCTCTTAATTGGAGACAAACCTTGTTCTTTTTTTGATTTGATGGGGGAAGGGAGCAGGAAGAGAAACAACCAACCCTAAAGTTCCCAAATTTCACTCAAGGGCGGCTAGTCCTCATAGTGAGGACAAACCAATTGAGAAACAGCATGTTAAGCAGATGGGTTGTGTGCAGTTTGACAGACAGACTTCCCTGATCCCAACACAAACAGGTCTTGAGTAGGATTGATTTTCTTCTACAGCTAGTCTCTAGCCAATCCACCACTACCTAACAAAATTCACTTTGATGCAACTGATTCCCATTAACATTGTTAGAGGTCTTCTCTGGGGGCTCAGAAAGCCTATCAGGATAGACGTCTTAAACTCATAATGTACAACTGCTAGGGAAAAACTGAGTATGAGAAGGAAGAATGCATTTATCCAGATAAACTTCTGCTTTATCTAATTGAACTTTGTGATAGGTTCTACTTCAGGGGTTTTTCTGTTTGTTTTAAATTTTTATTTCATGTGAAGTGGAGGGGGGATGTTGTGCTTTTTTTTTTAAGCAATACTAGAAATCTTGGTACAGAAAAGTATTTCTTCAGAACATGAGTTTGGACTTTTTCACACCATGTAATACTTCAATTAAATCATCTAGAACTCATTTGCTACAAGAAAAAAAAAATATTGAAAGCATGTATTTGAAAACTCCCACAGCTGAAGCACCACAGGAATAGATCAAACTGTAGAAGCTGGAGAACACTGAAAAACAAAGTACTAGAAAAGCAGAAATTCTAAGCCCACTTTCCAGCTTCACTGTCTCCTTGCTTCCCCCCTTGCTTGTGTGGCCTTACCGACAATCACAGAGGAAAAGCCTCTGTGAAGAACCAAGAGTCAAAACAATTAGCAGAGAACAGTACTCAAGAATTCGTAAGTTTTACATAAAGTAGTTTTTACATGGAAGTAACATGAACATAAAACCAGAAGTAGGCAGCAGCTCAACATGTTTAATCTCTAATGTTCAAGAGCATCCATCATTTGGGGATGTGTCTCTGCACTGATTATTCATTTAAAGTAATTTTAAGAACATTACATCCATCATCTCTACATAATTTTTTTAAAAGCTTCTCTTTATACTTTTTAAAAGGCGTGTTTGTGTTAGGAAGAAAGAAAAATGCATCAACTTGTAGACTAGCAAATCTCCAAGCCCTTTAAACTAAGAGGATAGTTAGCACACATTTAGCAAAGCGAAGCGATTCTGGAATCTAACACCACCACTACCAGACTCGGGTAACTCCAGTTTGAATAAGAGCCTGGTAAGCACAATCATCCACACAACTTGTACAAGACACTGTCTCTTCTCCCCTGCTTTCCAGTACCAGCTCTCCAGACTGACCCAGTATTATGGGAGTGAGTATCCCCACAGAGACAGCACAGCAATTACCGAAGGAGGATTAGGCTGCTTCCAATGAGAACCAGACTTTTACATATGCAAAACATTACACACCCCTATCAGGTTTAAATTTAGTTTAAAACTTCGATAGGATTGCTATGGTTCTGTCTTTATGTGGAGTAAAAGCAAATAACAATAAAAGCAATTTACCCATTAGGGCATAAGCGACCACCTGGGATACCATAGGAAGGAATTCCTCCTCCCTACTTTTTCTCAGCTGCCCAGCATGCCAAGTGTGCGAGGCAGACTGGGGAAGGGGTAGAAAGTAGCATCCTTTTCTGCACCCCTTCTCCCCACGCCACCCCAGCACTGGGCTCTGGGCACTGCTGCAGCCCCAATATCTAATGGGAACAGCACAGCTCTGCTGCTCCTCCCACTTCTGCCTCGAATCTCTGTCTTCAGAGAAAAGCTGTAACAGGAACAGCCATGGCACTGAACCCCCACAGCAGGAACTGTTAAATTTTTTCTTCTTTAATTGTGAAACAATCCGTTCCTATTAAACAAGTCTAGTTACTACCAGTGCCATATGCACATCAAACTCGGGTCAAAGTGAATATGACCAACTATAGCCTTTTATTAGGAAATACAGGCAAGACGCTTGTCTGGGAAAACTGACATATAAACCCATTTCCAAGTGTTTTATACCACAATGTTTTTAGTTACTGCTTATGTGGAACAGCTTTTGTGCAAAGCACAAAGGCAGCACCGAATTGGCCCAGTCTGTTCTTTGCCTTACTGTGTCCCAAACACTCTTTTTACAACAACTATACACCCACATACGAAGTAAAGTCCTTATAGAATAGGGCATTGGACTTTCTTCACCAAAACAGCCAATATGTACATTTGGAAGGTATCTTCAAAAAAACATTCGAGTTCTACCCCTATACCATGATCCTTTTAAAGACTAACACACCAAAAATATGCAAGTGTAAAATTTTTACTAGCTCAAGTGCACATGTTTCAGAGCAAGAAAAAAACTTACAACACATTGAGGTTTCATTTGGGATTACTCATAAATGAGGAATCTTAATTAAGCAAGACCAAATTTGGATGGCATTAGAAGAAAAGACAAAATTGGTTTGCTCCAAATGCAGGCTGTAGTTTCTGGACGTGTATTATTATAGGCTTCCTTAGCTAACACCAACAAACTGTACTATCCATGTCAAAAATCATCATTATCTGCACCCAGCATAGGGCTTGGCACATACTCTGGAGTATTTTATTCAGAGAAACAATGCTGTCCTTGAGGACCAAAACTATCATGCTTGTAGTAGAATGTCAGACTGCATTTGTCAGATTAATATGCTTGTTACAACTCCTCTTAATTTTAAGGAGGATTATACAAATCACATTTTATGAAAGTCTCATGCAAGCACTATCCTATGGGTGTTGTGCACTATTACTTCCAACTGAACTCTAGTATTTAATGTTTGTTTTGGAAGACCTAGCTGTCTCAACAGCCACAGGGCATTTCAATAATCATATAACAAACACTACTGCAGGTTACTCTTTAATCCCTCGTGAGTGAATGAGTAAATTCTTGTCCATCTATCATACAATTACACAGCTCTGTAGTTACAGCCAAAAAAGGTACTGTAAATCATAAAGGAAAGGCATCTAAGAATAAGAAAGATCTGTTCCAGGAAGTCAAAAGTGTTTGCACAGAATAATTTTTTTCTCCATCACCATAAGAGAACATGAACAACAGAAAATTTTTGTTAACAAGACATTAACATAAAGTGAGAGAACCTATATTTATGTACGAAAAGACAAGTCCTGGTGGACAATTTAAATTAACTGTGTCTTTATTTATCCCCCTTCACCTCTCTGACAACAGAGCAAAACCTCAAAGTTTCAGACCTCAATGAATCACCTACCCACTGCATACTTATTTTCAAGCGGCTAATATATAGGTACAAACAGGTTTAAAGCCCCTCTTCCGCAAAGTGGTCTTTGTCGATTGTGGGAAGATTTTTTTTTTAATCCCTGAAAATGTACTTTCCGCATTTCTGTCAAAGATTTAAGAGCTGCAGAGTGTCCTATTCTAATAGCCCTTTTTCCCATGGAGAGGACTTCAGATTGCTTTCCTTCTGAATTTGGGAATGGTGGAAAGTGATAAGCTTTCCAGGAAGAATATTCAAGGAAGTGGAAACTGACAGCACGGTTACTACTCCTTCCAACTGCAGGACAGATGTGAGGCGCTTACAGATAATAACACTAATAACTACACTTTTTTTTCACTGTGCCACAGATGCCATTATTGAGCAGCAGCTTCAGTTTTGGGAGAACGAGGGCAATCCTCTATCACAGTCAAGGTTTAAGTTATGATTGATGGGCACTATTTTTAATCCATTCCATGGTGCTCTCGTGGGGCAAAGTGTACAGCGTGACATTCCTACAAACACCAGAACAATTCTGCTAAAGAGCATTACAGCTTTGGTCTAACCAAACTTCAGCGGTTTGATGCCACCCTGTCATGGTTCAGCGCTATATTTCAAGGACCTTTTTAAGAATTTAGAGGCATTCTGAATATTTAAAATGCTTAAATATTTTGAATCCCTCTGTGAAAGCACCAGCCTTTTCAATAGCAGCATCCACCGTTTCACATTCCACTAGCTTTAAATTGCTTCTACATTGAGCAGGCAAGTTAGCCTTATCCTAAACTTTAACTGTAGCCTCGTTTAAGCTTTAAATCAGGATAAATGTAAATACAGAAAGCTTGCTCAATCATCAGTGAAGGGAATAAAAGCTATCCAGGCTGAACTAGAGGGGAAGATTTGAACTAGAGGGGAAGATGATTCACTTTACCAAAGCAAGAAAGAAGAGGCAAAGGATAGGTTAAACCTTTGGCCAGTTATGGAAAAGAAAAATATACATTAGTCTCACTACAAAACAACAAAAAATCCCTACCTACATTTTCTTGTGATATAAAATTTTAAGAAAGAGGACATTCTTACAGCTAAAATGCACCATTAACACCTAAATTAGAAACAAGCCATTTCTGACAAGGATCAGCAGGACTTTGATGCAGTTTAGGTACATGAACCAGCCAAAAGCACAAGGTATGCTCTCATGCACCACACACGTATCCTGAGGGAGGAAGTGGGTACGCAAGGCAGAAGAAATTTTATTATCTCTGCACAATCAGCAGGTTGTGTTTTTATGAACGCTCTTGTGTACACAAAGTCTTGCATGTTATGCCATGATCATTAATTTTTTATGTATTGCCAAACTAGTCCTACGTGTCCCCTGTTGACTAAGAACCAAGTACGAGGAGGTCACAGATTAGGTTTATTCTCTCTAAAGAGGAAAAAGCCTTTCTGCAATCCAGGCACAAAACATGCTTAACCAGATTTCCAAGCACAGGACAATTAAACTAAGAGTCAACCCTGCTTGGTCAAATGAGTTTCAACTAAGCTACCTGCCTCCCTCCAGAAGATTCTTTTATGTACTATTTTCTCCCAAAGACAGTTATGCTGAATTAAGGAATAGGAAGAAGGTAAGGCTTTTGGACACTGCTGTCATGCAGCTCTCTCAGCATCTGTGCACACCATGCTTGCTTCCTAAATTAGTGGTTGTTAATTTAATTTAAGACGCAAATGAGCAGTGAAACAGGGCAATGGGTGTGCTTTGTGATTAAGAATGCAAGGGAGAATTTGAACACAATCAGGGTTTCAGGAAAAGCTGCATTTCTACCTTAGTGCTGTGCCCAAAGGTTAACTTGCTGCACCCCACATCCCACCCCTGCTATCAAAGTAGGGGAGCAGCTTCCAGAGCCACACACAGGCAAGTACCTCTGGTAGCTTACTGCCAAGACAGACCTACTGCACCAGGAACATCACTTCCTGTAACACTGCTTTCAAGTAATAACCAGACCCACTGATTCACTTAAGTTTTAATGAGATTACAGCTTGAGGTGATTTGACTGGAAACCATAAAAGTTTTAGGAGCCCATCTGCTGTGCAAAACTAACCTCTCACACGCAGGCCCGGGTAGGAGCTGACCTTTGAGAGCTGCAGTGTAGTTAAGGCAGGAATCCAGTCCAATGGTGCTCCTGATGGGCACACAGACCAGGCAAAAAAAAGAGATTTGCACTTTCAGGCGAAGAGGAGCTTCCATATGCACCAGCACTCAAGGGGGAGCTCCCCAAACAATCAGCAGTCTTTTCATCAAGAAAAGAAGAGTCACCTCAGGGTGCTTTCCCCACCATTATCACACCATTAACAGCAAATGCAAACTCTACTGGCAATGGACGCAAAATTACCGGTATTGCAAAAGCCTCATGCATTATTCACCTTGTGTATACACCAAAAATCCATGACAAAATACTCTTGAGGAGTGCTGGGGTATTTTTTTTGTTTTGGGAGGAAAAAAAAGAAACTTCCCAATCACAATAAAGGGCTATGTCACCACTGGTACACTGACTTTTATTCCAGTTGGAAAAAAAAAGACTTATTGAGAGATTGAGGGCAGAATGGAGGGGGAAAAGCTACTGCTTTCCCTCTCTTGTTTTTTACAGACACGTTAAAAAGCAGCATTTACCTAAGACTGCTGTCAACATACTTTAGATATGAATGTTGGGACAAATATTCACATTTTGTTATTCTAAACCTGACCTTGGTTAGCTGCAGAAGCATCAGTGTCATCTGACAGTTGTATTTTGTAGCAAAATAAGTAGGTGCTGTTATTTTTCCTTCCCCTTGTAGGCTGAGATGTTTTGTTGTTTTGTTCTCACTTCAGTAACAGGCCTCAATATGCAAGTTACATCTGGAAACAGACAAAAGCCAACTGCCCAGCAGTATTGGAAAATTAAAACATTGGGTCAGACTCAAACGGACTAGGAAGGCAAAGGTCAAAGCAGCATTAAATCATTAGTTTCCCAGCTGCCACCAAGGCATGGAGTTGACCTTTGATTTTGTAAGAAGTGGTCCAAGCAATTTTCTGGTGGCAATATGGGCAATCTGGCACAGTGGAATATTATCCTTGAAAGGGGTGGGTGGGAAGGAGGAGTTTAAGGTCTTGAAGGCAGAGATTAAACTAACTTTTATCTCTCTGAACCAAATTTGCACTGTGAATCTGTAAGTGCAAATAATGAATATTAAATTTTCCAGCTTTAAGGAGAAGACACTCCAACATTTGAATCATTAAAGTATCTTTTTATTATATAACAGTAAGAGAATTTAAGCAGAACTTAAGAATATAAAGAATTCACTGCAGAGAATATTAGAATATTGTATTTATTTCCTGGAATGAGGTCAGTTTTCATAAATTACACTTTAAATCAGTTTACTTAGGTGGGTTTTTTTAAACAATATATTTGAGATAGAGCTCATGCTTCTTCAGATGAAGGACACAGAACAATGCTTTTAGTCTACCTACACCCCATTATTTTTTTACTGAGGTAGGAAAGACTCTTTCTCTAGCTTCCCTGATCTTAAAACTTCATCTGCTAGTGCCCTCTGTTTCCAACTGCTCCTTATAAACCGCTCAGCTGAATGTTGGCATTGTACGTGCAGAGCTCTGGTCTGGCTGCTTCCAAGTTCCTAGAAAGGGTTTGGTTTTATTGCTGCTCGGCAAAGGGCAGCACAGGTATCAAAGGGGATTCCGACCAGCCAAAGGACACTTGGAGAGCATGTGTGAGCCTCCACAGCAGCTGAGCCCCTGCACACACAGGGAAAAACCAGTTTGCACGCAATCAGCTGTTAAGGTATTTCTAGGTGCATGTAAGGCATTTCTATGCAGATTTAAGCAACTCCAAGCAATTCTTTAGCCTAAAAGAGTCATGCAATTCAGGCTTTGTTGCCAGGGCAGTGCAAGCTGGTGTTTTCCTTTGTGACAACAAAGCACAAGTTTTCCAAATAGCGCACAGAGAGCTCCCTTCCCCATGCCACATCAGCGTCCCAGGATCACTCACTGCCAGCTCTTCCTGTGAGAAACTAAACTACAGCAAAGACTTTGGGCATGGACTGAGTTGTATATCCACAACCTCTGATGAGGAAGGGGGAGGAAGAATTCAGAGAATTGTAATTTGGCACTAACACCTTCAGTAAATCCCCTCTCTGTGCTGTAAGCCACATGGTAAGCTGTAAGCCAGTTGGTCAGGGGTCTTTCATATGCAACCACTGTTTCCACCAGCAAGGTGAACAGCACACCACCTTTAACACCTACCTCAGTGAATAAGGATGAGCAGAACCATCTCTTTTCCCACATCCGTTCTTTCTATGAAAAGGTCTGTGATCACAAAGACAACACAAACGTAGGACATTCTGAATATACAGACTGCTACACACAGGGCACTGAGCTAAACCACTCTGTTAAGACTTCTCTCTTCAAAGAGTGCAACAATCTAATGCTCAGAAAAGTGAAAGAATATTTAAATCTGTATTAATAACAGATACTGCCAATAGAATGCTGAAAGACCACATCGGTAATTGCTTAGAGAAAGCAACCTCAAACTTAATCTACTTGCCAAATCAAAACATACAGATGGCACCAATCTTAATCCTTTCTGCACTCAATTCAGGTAGCACTGAAGTAGTAAAACAAGAAACCAGAAGCCTTCTATTGCAGAAGACACACATTTCTCATAAAGACCATTCTGAGAAAAATACAACAGGTTTTTTTTGTTGTTGTTTTGTTTTTTGTTAGTGTTCTGGTTTACTCACACAAACTCAAATTCACTGCTGAGACACCATAAAGCATCACCCTCACTTCACGCAGCCTGAATGTGCCCACTGTTTCCTAGACAGAGGACAGGCTCTACCACTGTACATTTTTCCTCTGAAAGAGAAAATCAAAGCTTGCATCAGGTCTGCAAGCTACTTCAGTTAACTCTCATGGCTGTTGCTGTACTGCCTTCCATGGTTCCAAGAGGAATATAAGACCGCAGAATCACAGAATGGTTTGGGTGGGAAGGGACCTTAAAGACATCTAGCTCCATCCCCACGGCAGGAGGAGGGAGGGACACAGCTTCCACTAGGACAGGCTGTCAGGGACCCATCCAACCAGGCCTTGAACACTGCCAGGGATGGGGCACCCACAACTTCCCTGGGCAACCTGTGCCAGCCAGTGCATCACCACACTCTGAGTAAAGATGTACAAAGCTTAAAAGAGGCCTTGCTAGAAATAGCTATTTCTCACATCTCTAGTTTAAAAAATAATTCTCATACAAACAGGCCAGTTAGCAAAATACACTGGTTTCAGACTGGAGGATAAGCTATTTCTGGAATTGGGATACTGCACTGACACAGCTTCTACCACAAAAATTTATAAAAATCCAGCTACTTGGGTATCTTCTTTCCTGAAAAGAGAGTTCTGTTTGTTGTTTGAGCTAGAAACGAGACTTGACAATGCCCTAGAGTTCTTCAGGGGTTCAAGTACACTCCCTGGACCTTCTGAACGAGCAGCCAAATGCTGGACTAGCACTGCAGGTAGTCAGTCATGTGCTCTTCAGCAGAAGATCCCTTGGGAGCAGAATAAGATGTGAATCATGCAGGTGTGACTGACTGATTGGCCCTGATCCTGCCTCAGCCCTATTCTGACTGCCAGGTGAAACTGAAAAATATCTTCTCTGCTTATATCAGATTAAAAAAACACTTTCCGTGAGTTCTCATCTGAGGAAATGGAACTGGAGGCAGGACTTTGAATTTACAGTGGAAAGACATCTTGTATCTTGAAACCATTCACAGGAAACTCCTAGAGAGGAGTTCACCATTGTAACTTTTTTGCAAGCATGTAGTCTCAATGCTGAAAACAACTGTATATATACCCACACAGCTGAAGCTTTAGACACAAGTCAATACGCTTTTTTTTTTCTCTGATTGAACAGGCTAATAACTGCCAAGGCAGTCCATCAAGATAACACATGAAAAGAGAAGCATGTTATGCAACTACCCCCTTCCACACCCCAACTGAAGGGGCCCATTTGATATCAACCAATGGCAGTAAGGGACCTTGTAGCCTTCCACAAGGAAGCTTGGGGAAAAGGAAGACAGACCTTTGGAGCTGGACCAGGGGCAAGTAAGAGGCCCCCTTCTGTGGCTGCACAGTCCTCTTCATCTTTGCTACCGTGTCCCTTATCACTAGAGCCAGATGCTAGGAGCACAACAGCCAGCAGCAGCAGCCAGGGACAATAGCCTCGATGTTCGGGTGTGGTGGCCGAGAGCAGCTAAAAACAACCACTTAATGCAAGGTCTTGGGCACTGGGGCTGAAAACACCCCCAGCCCACAGGATCTTCTGAGAGGAGAAGTAGGAAAGATGTACAGGTCCCTCCACCGAGCTCCAGCCCCCACATGCAGAGTGCCAGAGCTATCAGCCTGAACCGCCTTCAGCGCAGGTATTTGTTTGGCTTTGTCTATTGCCAAGCACAGAAGGTGTTCTTGTGAAAGGCCTTGCCTCACAACACAACAAAAACGATGACAGCAAAGACAAACATGGAGCTTTCTCTGCTAGGAAGCGTCCTGTATTATCTCAGAATTCTTGCCCCCAGTTTCTTTCTGACAGCAAAACGCTCCTTTGTGGGGTGGGCTTTTAGCTTGGTCTTAACACACAGCTCTGGGAAGTAAGCCATCATAGTTTTCTTACAGGGAGGACAGTCTCACAACCCTACCTCAGGGCAGGAAACAAAACGGAATTTGGAGATTCCTCCAAAACCAGCAGTTAACAAAAAAGCTAACAATCCCCACAGCTTCAGGAACAATGGGCTATTGTGTCTCATGCTCAGGTGCTTAGTGGATGGGCTAAGTCAGATCTCTCACTCCACAGGACTAGGAATTTATCACTAGATAGACACAGCTTCCAATCCATCTGCTTTTGATAGGACAAGTATACACAGTTTTATTTCCAGCTCGTGGTCTACTTCTAGTTTTGTCATTTCTGCTATTCAGTAATCTGTGCATCGTCAGTCACATGGCTCAGTGCCCTTTGGAGCCATTCCGAGCCTCATATGGGGTACAAAGATGAATCCCCAGAAGCCCAGAGCAGCACAAAGTACTCCTGGGAACGGGTACAGACATCTAGCATTCCTCTGATCTGAGCAAGGCCATTGCACCTAGAACAGCTTATCAGCCAGCATCACTGTTCAGAGATACAAGGCAGGTTAAATGATCTGTTTCCAGGAGGTGAGGTCTTAAGCAAGGGCTAAGAGTGGAAGACTACCTCTGACATGCAGCCTCACAGAAAGAGGGTCTATGAGAACAGGAAACAGACCTCTGCTTTTATCCCATTGCCTTTCTTCAGCTTAACTCTCTCCCTTGGAGCTGCTGTTAACACCTTAGAAAAGGAAGCATAAGCTGCAGCAGCCTTCTCAAAACCAGACCACACTTGGGGCACAAGTGGGCTGGAACAATTAGGTCATGCAGAAGTAAAATTTGAAATCTAGAGAGGTCTGCTCCTGTGAAGTCTGGTTCAGCTGCCAGCAACAGGTAGTAGGGGAATACAGGGACCCGTGGGTGATTTGAACAGAACAAGTCCTCCTTTCTGTTACTGATATAATCTGGGACTGGCTGGCAGCAGACCCTTGTACCTTAAAGTCAACAGCTCCCTTAAAGGCATAACAAAGATGTTGTCAGTAAAGACAAACATTTTCCATGTTTTTACCCCCTACTAGGAGGCACCCCATATGATCCCATAAATACCTTCCCCTCTGCAGGCATTAAAAAAAAAAATAATAAAAAGAGGGAAATTAAGAGTCACGTGCAGTATTTTTGATGCTGCCTTACCTATGATGGAAATACTGCAGATAAGATTAATAAAGTGCTCTAATGTGGTAGATCAGTAGCCTGTGAAAGCCTCAGCTAGGTAAAACTTTAAATGTGACCTTTCCAAGCAGAGCTGATCTTGCAGGAAGTTGCAAGCTCAGAAAAAGTAATTCCAGTGAAACAGAGGCACTCAAGATGCTTGAGATCTGGAGCTAATACATACCAGGAAGGGATTTCTTTTCTTGGGAGAAGGGAGGAGTCAAGCAGGAAAAAAAGGAATAAAGCTTACTAAGAATGTTAACAGCAGACATTATATCTAATTTCTTTGCATTCCTTCCCCCCTCCTTTTCCTCCCGTTCTTTAAAAAACAGGAGCAAACTTGTGAGTTAAGGATTCTGATCAATGCAACATGTTAGGAAAAGAGAGCAGGAGGTCAAGAGGAAATGATTAATCCTGTGCAGAAGACTGGCAGGATGGGTCCTGGAATGGCTTACCAGAACAATGCCCCCACTAATAAGCAGGTCAAAAGACCCTTACAGTGAACAGAAGCCCCAGTTACACTGTACATTAATATTCTTCCCTTTACCCGAAGTTATATTTGTTAAAGCCACATTCCAAAAAAAAAAAAAAAAAAAAAAAAAAAAAAAAAAAAAAAAAAAAAAAAAATCCTAAGTATTGAATTAGAAGACAGGTGAAAAGTTGTGGTGCCAGACAAGCAGGAAATCTGAAAGCTAAAGGATTACAACTTAACAAGTCAAAGTGTAAAGTGCTCCACTGTAAGATGGTATTTGCAGAAGGCTTTGGTAAACTGAGGAACAAGGCAAGAACCCTCTATTACAGATTTCTCACTGACTTTTGTGTTCAACTCATGCAGTAGATCAGTGTCTCTTCTGATAAAGACTGATCTTCTGTTAGTGGCATAGTTTAATAAGCTGAAGGAAAAAAAAAGAGCAAATTCACTGCAAGCAATACTTTGGACCTGAAGGTGCATGTGGTTCAAGGTTTACCGCAAGAGATAGCTGTTCAGTTTCATGCTATCAAACAGAAGCTATTCAGTCCCAAGAGGCTCAAAGTTTCAGGTAATTATCCCAATCCCACACCATTTCTCTGCTTTAGGCAGAATTACAAGTCCCTAGGGCTGCATTGTGGATGCTGTCAGGGAAGTCGGCTCTCTTTCCAAGGAGATTCTGAACTTACATGAAGTATGTATCTGTTGCAGCGCCCAGTACAACCTCAGACTTGCTTTCACAAATACACAGCAGAGGCTTCACAAAGGCTTCACAAAGGCTGACCCACGCAAACCCACCTCTTGCAGAATTACCACCCTTCCAAGCACCCTCCCAGTTTACACAAGCAAGCACCAGCACATGAAGACTACCCTGCAAACTCATCCACAGTCTATAAAGGATGAAGCCGCCCATCGCTCAGCTCACTGACACAGCTCGATGGCAGTGACGGGAGTACCACCAGAGGTGTAAGAGCGGTGCTGGTGCACAGGCGGGCAGTGGTGGGAAGGAAGGGCCGGGCAGGGAGGCGAGGGGCCGGCCTGCCCCTCCTCCCGGCCCAGCAGCAGCAGCGCTGCCCTCGGCTCGCCGGGGCCAGCGCCTGAAGGAGCCAGGAGGGGAGGAGGGAACGCCCTCCGGCAACTGCAGCAGCATCGCCCATCGCCTTTGTATCGCCAAACTGCCTCCATTTTGAACAGCTGCCGGCACCGAGCCCACGCTGGAGGACAAACTTCAGCTTCCCGAGACGAGGAATAAAAATAATGGGGAGATTGGTATTGGCGCTGACAGTATTGTTAGTGCGCTCAGCGCTCGCCCAGTTGTACACTACTGCTGTGTGCAGGGAGTGTCCATCCTCCACCCCACACCAGCAGAACAGGGCTGCACACAGCTGAATATGGGCCAAGTGCAGGATTCTTGCAGTGAGACCAATCCTTACAGCATAATGACAGAAACTCAAAATTCCTCTGCTTTTAGCAAACTGAATATTAAAGCAAGGCTGATCATTAATACACTAATCTCCATCCCTATCCCCCAGCCCCCCAGTTTTCTGCAGGGTTAAAGCCACAGGCTGTAAAATGGGACATGGGTTTCAAATCAGAGAGGTCTTTGAGCATTAGCAGGTCGTTTCAGGGAACTCCACACCTCTCAAGGAAAGTCTGAAAACAAAGCCATAGCTTGCTTGCAAGAGAATTCGGACTCTGAAGGCTCCACAGCTCTCTTGGTTGAAGACAAAATCTAGCTAATGTACGTGTCACCTTGTGCCAGCACTGTTAAAGCCACCAGTATAGGCACAGCCTATTCCAGTTTGTGACCTCTCTCAGGTCTGCTGAGAGCCAGCAGATGTCAGGCCACTAATTTTTATTATATCAGTGAATTAAATTGAAATCCATCCCTTCAAGTCTGGAAGAAATTGAGTCAAAATTATTAAATTCACTTTTTGAAAATCTGTTTTCCTATTTAATCCAGCTTTTCACAAAGAAACACATTTTAAAAGTACCCCTCTTGTTCTAGGAGTAAGCTACACATTGTGCACCAAATCCTGCAGCATGCATTAAGAGAGACTGGCTTGAGGTAGAGACTGTCCTTACAATGCATCCAAGAAGCAAACTTCGGAGTCTTTGTCCCAGAACACAAGCCAAAACCACCTCAGAGCTGGGTGAGGCTATACATCTCTGCACAGAACCACGAGTGAAGCAACACGAAGCCCGTGGAAATTAAAGCCCCAGCGAGCTGACTTGCTCCTTGTGTGCGAATTCACAGGACAACCCCGTGTGGCTGGCTCAACATGCCAAATACAAGGATGTTAAAAAGCCAAATAATTGTTATCTGAAGCTCAGTGCACGTGTTGAGTTCAGGGCAAACATCCATTTTGCTCTGCCTCCCCACACAAAAGCCAGGAAAGTGGATTCCAAAGTTCAAGCACTGTAACTACAGAAGAAATGCTGCAATGAAGCACAGTTTCACTCTAGCAACATTTCCACAAAATTTAAAGGACAAGGTTCTTGGATACCCAAAGTCCCACCAGTAGCATGCCAACTATTTAGGGTGCATCTCCTACACACTTATTTTCATGACTAAAAACATCACAGCTAGCAATAAATAGAGCTCATATACAGTATTCACTGCAGTATAAGCCTATTAAAAATGAAATGGCTAATAAGTTCCTTAACCAATAAAAGTAGTAAAACAACCATTATTTAATCAAGGATGATAGAAACTCTTAAAAGACCAATTTCTTCTGCTATTTCTTTCTCCTCTGTTCCCTACAGTTCATTATAAAGATGCATTTTCTGGTGTGGGGGGTGGTAAAGGCACTACTAACCAAAAGTTAGCACCTCCAGCCAGACACACACAGGTTGTGATGCAAAAACATCAGTGTGTTCTCGTGCATTAATACGGCCTCCTCCTATTTTTTGTGTAACAAGATATTGTCACAAGGGCAAATCCATTTTTGCTATGGCTGAATTTTACAAACAGGATGAAGTTGCATGGCTTCCCCCTACCCAGCTGATGAACCTTTAAAAAACCAAACTGCCAGCCCACATTTTTGTAACTCCATTCTTGACTGGCAGAGACTGTCACTGTTCCAGCCCTAATCCTGCGCTCTAAAAGCATCAGATGATTCCCCCCAAAACAGGAACCAGTCAGTCCTCCATCTGCCCCACATAATTACTCTTTCCCTGACAGTCACCATATTTTTCACCACAGAACATCAAGTACTGCTTAGGTCCAAAATCAGTTTTTAATGCTGTCCCTTTTAATGCAAGTACAAAAGCCCAGTCTGCCATCAGTGTAAGTATTTATGGACTTGCAAACCTCCAAATTCCACCTAGAGTCACACTATCCTCTTTGAAACTTTTCCCAATGGCTGTCTCAAAGCAAGAGCCCATAAAGAGTTTATTTCATCCAAGTGGAACCTGTATGAGGGGAAACAGGCTTGTGAACACCACTATATTTAACTCGTTAGACTTTCTTCAAATGTTTTGGATTTTGACCATTTCAGGGAGGGAGGGGATTGAAAGCATTTACCAGCAAGAGCCATGATTGATTTAAAAACAGTTTAGAGAAACAGGCAGAAGCAAGTGCAGGGCTTCCTTTCAAATTTGAAAAGAAACATATCTTGTTGTTGGCCCTCCGGTCACATTCAGTGCTGTTTTTTCTTAGGACCATCTAAACAAGACAGATGTAGCCAGTATCCAGGCAGCAGCTGAAGCCTGAGCACTAGAAAGGCTCTCTGGGGTGGGGGATGGAGGGGAAAGAGGCAGAAGAGAAGGAGGAAGCCATTTGGCTATAAAAAGGATCTTTCTTTCCTGTTGAAATGCAATGGTAAAGAGTGTCAAAATGGCTTAAGGGTGGGGAGGTCAAACATGTTTTGAGATGTTAAAAACTCTTAAGCTTTGTCAAAAAGGCTGAAAAAAATTCTTAAGGTAGGTTTTTGTTCTTCTATGCAAAACACTTAGCCATCATAATAGCCGGGAAGCAAGCCTGAATTTTCCATTATCTGTTCAATTTTATCACAAATTAATCAAACCTAGTCAGTTAACATTTTATTCCAATGAATCTGCCACTACAAAAACACTTCTGAAAATTACTGTTTAGATACATCATATATTTGCCAATCCTTCCTCCCTCCAGCAAGCCTCCATTTTAAAAATCCATCACTGCTGCTTATACAGTGTGACTGACTCTGCACTAAAAAGGATGCTGAAAAATAGGCACCAAATAGTATTTCCATTAATGCCACAGAACCAGCAAAATACACCTTTAATCTGTATGCCATCAAAACTAACCACAACATAGAGGGTTCTCTCCTAAACAAAAATGTTTTAGTAGCTTCTAGACTATCTAATTACTTGTCATTTAAATCCAATAATGAAATTTCAGCAGTTCTAAAACCTCGATTCACGAAGCCAGACCAGAAGGCTTAAAAAGTCTGTATGGTAACTTTCACCCTTTTGTTATTTCACTAATATCTGCAAGAAGGAAGCATACAGCCTGCACAGTGAAGCCTTATTTGCTACTGCTACAGAAAGTCTTTAAAGCTCTGCAGTAATAAAAGAGTTTGTGTCTTTTTTTAAAATACGCAATTTATTTATATGAAATAAGTAGTTTATTTATGAACTAAGAGCCACTGGCACTCCAGGCGCCCCTCCTCTCCTACTGATGAGGATGCCGGGCTCTTCCTCACTCTCCTTCTCAAGCCAGTCACTCTTGCTCTTCTATAAAAGTCTCTCCCACAAGAGGCTCCAAACCACCATCTCAGAAGTTATGTTTGAAAGTTCATTCACAGGAAATTGGATTTGCACCTGCCTCGTTTTTGAGATGTGCATAAAACAGGGACACAGCAGCACAAAGCCGCTTTCCCACCATGACCTCCTGCCCCCACACCTGAAGGGGCTGGGTAGGGGGTGTAGGAAGGAGACCACCTTTGAGAAAGGGTTTTGAGATGCAACTTATGAACAGATGCTGGAAATCCAGATCCTCTATTACCATTATGGAGCTTAAATTACACATCAAGAAATTAATTCCAGTTGCTAATATAGGAGTCAGGATGTTGTTAGCATCCTGACAATCCCACTCAACCACTGAAGTCCTCTCATGTTCTGTAAGCACCTTGTCTCTCTCTCTCAAGTTTCTACATTCCACTAAAACTCGCTGCTTGAGGTGGGGACTGCACTAGCTGGTGTTACAGCCCTTTGGGCTTTGGGTGTCACTGCTTTGCACCAGAATTTTCTATGGGAGAAGCCCTCTGAGAAGAGGCACTTCTCAGAGAGAAGTCAGACTTCTCTCTCATATGGTCAGGTTTAAGTAGGAGTTCTTCCCAGCACTCACTGGACTGGTTTGTTAAGAGAAAAAGCCAGCATTGGGGGTGTTCCTCAAGGCTCAGTTTGTTTGTGGCAGGTAACTGAGCTGAAGAAGTCACCCTCCTGTGCATCATCTTCTCAAGAATGAAGTTCGCTGCACAAGCAGATAAACGAGGCCAGCAAAACACTGGATGTTTATAGAAAAAGACAAAGCTGCTTACAGCAAGAAAAGGGTTTTGAGTAGAAGCATAACTTCCCTCCTAACTGGGAAGCATTCTGGAATTAACAGCTAACTATTATAACCCCCCACAATATCAGGAATCCTGAACCTGCAATAATTTAAGCTACTTCTCAAGCCAGCTTCACTAAAACTGATATTTAGAAACATGGTCAGAACCTAACACAGCTTTTTTTCCTCAACTGCAGAATTCACCATTTGATCAACATAGCTTTGACCAAAACCAAATAACAATCAGTAGAAAATACTTTGTCAATTCCCTTTTAATGGCATAAAGGCTGAAACTCTTTTGTGCCAGGCATTACTTTCAGATGCCAGCACTATTGTCAAATTGTGTGGTCAGCTAATCTAGTGAGGGCAGAAATCCATCTTAACTTAGTACATTTTTAAGGGATGTATACTGCAGTGGGTCAGAGCTGAAAGTCACTTGACCAAGTGATATTCCATCTTTTTTTTCCAGGGTAGAATCCACAATTATTAGGCTCTCCATACAAAATCTTAAGTCTACAATATGGTATTTTAAGGCTTTCATTAAAGCACCACCTAATTATTCAGGAACACTGCACCAGAAAACATCACAAGAAACAACAAAGTTTTCAGAAAGGTCAGGATGGTGAGTAGCCAAGAGGTGGCAGTGTTCCTATCTGGTAAACAGGAAAAAGACTAATTGTTAATAGCATTCTCTTTGGGTAGGAAGTCCAATGGCATCAAAGTGATGGACTGCAAGAGGCACAGTTTGTAAACTGCTTCTCTTCCCCCTTTCAGCTGCAGCCCAGTTGAAACTGAATACTCCTCTGCAGGCACTACAACCAGCTCCTGGTCAAAGGAATTGCCTTAAGAAGCAGTAGTAGTATACTACTACAAACATTCTAATTAGAGTAATTGAATGTATCTACACAAGAAGGTGGCAATATTTTAATGCTTTAGTAGGCTTCTATAAATGAAAGCATTTTATGACATTGTCTGTGCAATTGCGGAGGTCTTGTTAATTGATAAAGAATTTTCAGATTTATAACAAAAATCGTACCTTAGATTTAGCACCAAAAAAAAAAAAGAGTAACTCTATAAACCGGTACTTAAATTTCACTTGGCATTTAAGCTAGCCTAAGGAAATCCCAAGACTGCCTCACCTCTGAATTTTTAACATGGTTATTGAACACTGAAAGATGAAGTTTCAGTTCACATGTTCAGTGCAAAGGTCACAAGCTCTGCAAGACCATGATCAGAAACATTCCAGGGCAGCATTGCTTAATTCATGGCAACAGCTTTATTTAACAAAAGCACTCGAGGAATGGTTTGCCTCCGTAACTCCATATGGGATCAAACATGAAATAAGTCAGCTTACTCCAAGAAGTGGCTTCTTTGACCACATGAGAGCTGGATGTTTTGAGAAATTGTTTTGGCTGGTTTTGTTTTTTGTTTGTTTAAACTTCAGTTTACAAAGATCATTCATTCTGAAAGCATTTCCACCTAGCTGTAACAGAAGAAGACCGATGGCATACACATTTGGCAGGAATGTCTCCCCTGCCTGGAGAAAAACAGATACATGAAATGGGGAAAAACAACAGACACACCATGATATTCTGACTCTTACTGATCTAGGAAAGTATCTTCCAACAGCAGCCATTTGTTCCTAGTGAATGACTAGCAACAGTTTTCCTGGGCTAGACAGGGGTTTCTGAAGAGGAGTTTCCTTTCTTAAATAATAAATGTAGCATTTAATATAATTTCACATCATGCTGTTCAAAAAACTTGAGCTACTATATTAGAACACATAAATCCAAAACAAGTTCCTAGATTTGGAGCTGTGTCAGTCACCTTGGATTATTTCCTCTTACTACCTCCCTCCTTCTGCAAGGGACTCCCAGCTGTCTGTCAAAGTACCTCTCCCAGGGGAGCCATATGGAAAACTGCCCATCTACATCCAAAATGTGAATCCACCAACACAGGTGGATAACATGCACACCTTAAGGAAAATCCATACCAGGAAGCTTTGGAGCAAAATCATACACCACTACATATAATGAGAAAATTGTTCTCAAAGGGAGGAATAAACTGCAAAAAGCTGAAAATTAGGATAAAGTTATAATGAGGGAGGTTATCATTATCCCAGATAGTTTGTCTAATTTCCATCCCCAGATAAGCCATATACAAATGTACCTGAATTCTGCAATGAGGTTAACACTGTGTTCTCACATGCTCAGGAATAACTGGACAAAACAAACAAGATTTCCCAGATTCCATGTCAGTGAGTCTCTCACCTGCTGACAGCACATTTGGATAGCATACAGTAATCTCAGCTGGGTGGTGTCACTATTCTATTTTTTTATTTTAGTCTTTGTAAAGAGGAAGTGTTGCATATCAAAACAATCTATCCCCTAGCTGGTGAAAAGTGTTTCCTTTTATGTTTCCTCCTGGGACAGTGTTAAAATGAATTTAAAATTCAAACAACAAACACATTGATGAAAATATTGTGTTCTCCTGTAGACAAGATCATATTGAATTTCATGCATTATATGGTATTTTCAGTTGAGAGCATGATTATTTTGTTGCTTATATTAGAAAACTAATATAAACTAATATTAAAATAATATAAGACAGGACACCATCAAGGCTTCCCCAGGAAAATTTAAATATTTAAGTGGAAGGACACATTACAGACCAGTTACTCTAAAACACATACTAAACAGCTTTCCTTTTTTTTTTTTTTTTTTTTTACTGAAACAGCTGTATTGAACATTGGTGAAAACAAAACAGCAGTTCTGACAGGGTACTGGTTCAATACATTATTCCTAGATTGATTAACTGTCAAGATTTATCTTTCATTTAGGAGAAAATAAGTTGGTCTTATTATGCTAGCCAAACCCTCATAAATACCTTATAAAAATGATGTTTACATGCATACACTGACAATATATAATGAAGACAAATGAATGGCAACAGAAAAAGTGTATTACTGAACAGCTGAGAGGAATGAACACTTGTTCCATGTTTACACAGTGACCTGCACTACCAAAAACCACAGCATTTTAAATACGAGAGGCTTAGTCACAGAAATACATTATAACGAAATGCACAGGTATGGCTTTCACCAAAAATTTATTCAAAGCATCCATGATATTCAACTTCCTTCTGTAAGGTTAAGTCAGAGCAGAGGAAGGAAATGAGATTAACAGGTTTGGACACGAGAAAGGGACCATCAATACATCTTTGGTCCACACCACTGAGGAGTTTCATCAGCTGAAGCTCCTTAGCAGCCCCTGCTCTCTGTTGAATGGCACAGGCTGGCATTAAGAACAGATGTCAGAAGTGGTATCAGAATAAAAATGGTATGAATTGTATTTACAAGGATGTTAATGGAAAGGCATGACTTCACTCTAAGAAACTGGTGGCTAAATGAGACAGCTGAGTAACTCCTCCTCAAAGTTTCTGCAGCCAGACAGACAAATTGGAAACCAACTACAATAAAGCTGTAAGTAGTTTAATACCCTAAATAACTTCTACAACTACAGAAATTATGGTACTCTCTGAATAAAAATGTAAGTAAATTGCTTGCATCTAAGGACTGAGATATGAAAATTAAACTATTATTAAAAAATGGCTCAAGTTTTTTTTTTTTTTTTTTTTGTTGGAGTTTGTGAAAGTAAGCGCATGTTAACACCAGCACTTTTAAATTATGGTTCTCCTATTTGTTCTCACAGTGTATAAAGTTTTTTGGCATCGTTGCCAAGAGACTGAGATAGGAGCACTAGTAAAGACTATCAGTAATCACGTACTACTTGAACTCCCTTCACTGGCTCGGAGGCATAGGAAAAGAAATGAAAGGACTGACAAGGAAGTGTTCCAGTGAAAGAAGAGCCTCTGGATCTAAGCCAAGCCCAAGTATGCCACTACAAGCTCAAGTGGCCAGCCACAGAATCCAACTACTCCAGTCTTTGCAGAGACAGGCTAACCTTACCTATGTGACAAGTCAATGCCAAAGCCTCCTACAGGGGGAAATGAAATGCACACATTACATTAGTTATAACTGCCGTGCTTCAGAACCTCCAGCAAAAATCTCCCTAGTGGTTCTCCAGAAGAACTAGCTTCCTAAATCATAAGGAATTTTCAGTAGTTACCAACATGCACTAACCATGTACCAATACGTAACAGCATCAAGGCGTACAACTGCTCCCTGGAAATATTATTTGAAGAATAAGCCACTTGGAATGAGGGGCCCACACGTACCCCATCAGGCTCAGCAGAACGGTTACCTTAGAGGCTTTCCACTTGTTTTGGTAAGAGACCAAGAAATTAGTTTGACTTGCCACAGCTGCTCCTGAGGAACAGTTCAGATTCAGAGGCATGTAATGAACTACTTTTGACAAGATGCAAAGGTGGGATAATTCCACCTTTGCCGGAAAAGCAATGACATGAAGATAAAGCCATGTTTGTTTTGACAAACATGTCTAAAACACAGGAAGTTTATCAAATTTGTATGCATTGGGAAGTGCATACAAATGGAAAAAGCACATCTCAGGAATGACTGGAGCTTTGGAGCGGACAGCCCTCCAGCAAATTGCCAGCTACCCAGCAAAAGCAGCTCAAGACACTTCAGCCTTGTTTCCACTCAGCCCAGCCTGCTTGCACTGCCCACTATGAACCTCCCTATGAACCATCCCACCAGCCACCACACAGGGTAATTCAGTAAGGGAGCCATGCTTCAGCAGAGAGCTTGGGGCCATACACTAATTATCTACCAACAGGCTCAGAGCCCTTGAAAAAATTAGTAATGCAAGAAGAATGCAGGGGCTACACCATGGAATATAGTCAACTAAAATACACGTTGTCTGGAACAGAGAAAGAAGACAGCACCTTCATGGTAAGAGAGAGCATGTAGCTCCCTTCTGGAACTCTGTCAACAGCCACCATTTATTACTCTAATCCAATTCTTAATTCTAATCTTATCAATACTTCCATGATATTGGGGGAGGCGGGGATTATTACATCTGTCCCCTCAATGACAACTGTATCAAGTACAAGAAAAGAAGAAGCAAGGTGAGTATTAAATCTTACCCCCATTACCATTTTCGCACATACAAGAGCAGCACTAGAAAGACTAGGACCTCACTGTTCTAGGAATTATTTTGTACTTCATCCTTCCCAATTCCCAAATGTTTTGTTAGTGCTGTTTGTTATTTCTTTCAGGGTAGAATCCACTCCAGACCACTGCCCGATCTTTCCAGTACCAATTTCTTTACTATGACAATTTTGGTTTTGTTTTTCTTTTTTCTTCCATAAACTGTCCCTCCTTTCTTCCCATCCAATATTTTCCCATCCATTTAAAAGCCTTTAACAGAAGTTGACACCAAATACATCCCCATCCTTGGAACATAACTGCAACAATGTAGGTACTTCTACAGTAACTAGCCTGGGGAAATTATTTTCCTTTGTTTCAGTCTAGTATTCAGTGAATTCAACTGAATTCTCTTGTATCATTATCTGCACAATAGTGTCTATGACTTGCGAGCACTTCAGAGGGAGAAACAATTTTCATTTTCCCCTACAAATAACCACTTCTCTGAAGGGAGGCTGTTCAGTTCTCACAACAACTTCAGCTAGCTTGCTGGTCAGTCAGTCATCGATTAAAGAAAATCTGGCTTCCAATCTGCTCATCTATCCACAAAAGCTGTGTTTGGGACACTCAGCCGGCTCATTCGGCAACCGGTTTCTTAACAGAGAAGCCATGCCTTTCTCAAGTAACATCCTTGTATGGATCAAGTATTCTTGAAATTTGAGTGACTTTGTCTAGCAGGCTGCAGACCCCCTTCACGCTCCAACTTCAATGTATTAAATCTCCAGTGCCTTTGGGCATTCCATATATAGCGGTGGGGGCGGGGTGTGCTGCAGGGGGCTGGAATTTAACCCTTTACCAGCACTGCTTTTAAAGGGGGGGGGAAAAAAAAAAAAGGAAGGCTTGGAGGCATGCTGCTCCTTCTTCTTTCTATGCTCTGAGAAAGTTCTTCCTCAAAGTAACAGACCCGCTCTGCCTCACATACACATACTAAAAAATCCTGGAACTATACAGTTGACTTCCCAAGCACAGCAAGACCCCAGGAGCCACCCACCTGCTGGATCCCTTACACCCTCCACCACCTGACATGGCATTATTCAAGGTGACAGAAGATCAGCAATAGTAACCTATTACAGTCAGGCAAGGTTACTATACTGACCCATACTGACTCACTGGTGCTTCACACTACCAACCCTGACACAAGACAGCAGCACTTCTCTAGTCCCTGATCCAGCACTAGGTTGGATTACAAAGCTTAAGGGCATCCATAATGCAGGCAGCTTTCAAGCTTTGCTCACATCCAATATTTAAGGCTAGGGATTTTTATTTTGTACACTTAACTGTCTGACAGTGTGAACAGCTGCGTAAAAAGAACCACTGAAGTAAAGGCAGAGGGAAAAGGGGTAGATTTGAAGTTTGGTAGCTGACATTTTACCCTAAATAATAGTTTGCCTTTAGTTAACCAAGAGCAGCTGAACAAAAGGCTGTATAACGTAAGTTTTTTAGCATATGCCAGCCACTCCGGACAGCAACTGCCTAGATATCCAAACAGAATCCACAAAACCCAAGATGGCATGGTGAAGTTACAGCAACAAGCTCCAGCACTACCATCCAAGAATCACACTGAAGTTTGATTGCTGAATTTCAGGTACCTGCCAGACTTTTAATCCAGCCAAACACAGCATTTGACAGTTCTGTACATTCACAATACCTTGCCTAGCAAAAAGAAATATTTACAGTAGATGGCAGTTTATAACACTGGCTATCTACAAAATATATTGGGGAGGGCATGTAATACAAGCAACAAACTGAAAAAGATAGGGTTCAGCAAACTTCACAGAACACCTTTAAATATTTTGGTTATGTGTGGAGACTAACCAACATTAGAGGGAAAATGATGCAACACAAGTTCAGCTATTACCTTTAGCTCACTAAAGCACCCTTCTCCCCCACAACACAGATTAAAGGGTGAGTACATTGCTATTCTCACATCCCTGGGAAGCACTGGTATAAGAGCAGCCTCAGTGATTGCTTGTGTGCTCTTAGGAGAGAGAATGCTGTAGTAACAAACAAGAGCAAAAGAGCTGATGAGGTGACAGCAGTTGCCTTTGGTGGGGTTAGTTTGTCTACTCCAGAAATTAGTTTAAAGACAATCCACGTTTCTTCAGTTGAGGTTTTCTCCATAGCATTCAAGGCATACTTCACAATCCCCAGAATTTTAAATACCTAGCTCTGAAAAGCGATTCACACCCACTGCCAGTCCAATAAGTTTAGAGCTTGCCTTAAGTCACCTCCCTGCTGCTGGGAGGTAATCCATTTTCTCCAAGTCAGCACCAGTGCAGAGGCATACAGAACAATAAGCATTTAAGTTTCCAGTTCAAGTCTTAGTCACTTCAAAAATATTTCAACCACATATGAAAGAAACTGCTAACTAGTCATCATCCTAGCCAACAAGTTCACCATCTGGGGTTTCAGCAATGCATGTTGCACACTCAAGTGAAATAACAGGAACGGAGCTCTTATTTCTTAGAGCTGAACGCGTAACTATGAATTAATTCTTCTGTCAGTATTGCACACATATCCAAGATGCCTGAACAACACAGAACATATATTCATGAGCCTCATCCGTGGGTACTGGGTTTTATTCCTTTTCCTACTATGCTATACAGCTAGAGCATTCAAAGCTGGCCAACATTTTTTGTTGCTAAAAAAGATTAGCAGCTATTGACTCTATAACTGAAAAGAATTTATTTTGTTGAGGTTGATAGCAGAGGAATAAACAAGTAGTTGAGAATCGAAAGAACTTTAGGAAAAAAGCACACTACTCTCTTAGCCACGTACAATTTCTCTTCTTTGAGATGGTAGAGCAAAGGGGAATAATAAAATAACTTCTGAGGTGACATTACATAGTAAAGAAGTTTTTGTACTCAGGGTAGAAGTTGGCAGATAGTATTGTTCCAATTCCTTAACATGTTTTTTGCGCTATTTCTGTAACTTGATTCAGATGCACAAGCTTAATTTGTTAGGAGGACCAAACCCATCCCACCCACAGAGCCCTTCTTCAAGCACAGCCAGGGAAAGGAGAAAACAAGCCATGGAAGGGGCTGCAGCTGAGCCCACAAAGAGAACAGCTGAAACAAAGTCAATATGCCTAATATATTTTAGGATGAGGGACATCCATTCATCACATTAACCAGTACTTGGATTGCCAAGCAGTAGCCAGCCCCATCCAGTATTTCTACACTTTTTAATTAAAGACTTTGAATGCTAGGTTAAAAGCATTAGTAAAAATTATGTACTACATAATTATGATCCAAGACTATATTTGTAACTGCTTTACTGAAAGTGGGTTACAGCTGAAGACAATAAACCCCTTCTGTGATATCTTATCTGTGGTAACATTAGTCTTGCATTCAGTGCATTGTTCATGCAGCTTAAGATCTGTGCTCTCAACACATTATGATTCTTTCTTTGCCTGATGGAAAGACACCAACAGCTTTGCAGGAAGGAAGGGAGTATGGGAGGAAAACTAGGAAGAGACTGGGTCAAGACAGTATTGAAAGGGGAATGATACCTCATTGACTTTAAAACAGAGGAACTAAGTAGTTTTCCTTAAAGGAAGCATGGTCTAGCAAGCATGCTTACATGCTCTGAAGATTTAGCTGAAAGGAGAAACTGCTACACATGATGAAAGATCTCATCACTAAATTGAAGCAAAAATTCAGCTAGACCATCTCTCCCAGTTACGAGATACACTTCAAGGCATCAGTTCTAACAAAACTGTAATTTAATAAAGAATTATGGGCATACAGTAGTCTAGTTTCATGCTTATTTATTGTATGCACATCTCCAGCTGTTTGTTACTACAACCTCAGAGGTCTATGCTGCAGCCTGCAAGCATTAATACCCTTACATGCAGGAATACTCTTGGGTTTTCAAAGATGGGCTCTAAGTAAAAACAGTCCATGAAAGTTGCCTGAGCATCCAACGCATTTATGCTTCTTTCAATTTTTACTCACTGAAAATTGTCTTAAGTCGTGTTTAATTAAGCCAGTAGTGTAACAACATTATATTATCACCAAGAGAAAAAGCTGACAACTTTGCTGTATTTACCCTAAAATAGTGAGCAGATTTAACACCAGTCAACTGTAAAGCAGGGGAAGTTTGGATTCTCAGTATGGTATTAAAGCTGTTTTAAAACACTAAGTTTTAATTCTCTTACTAAAGAGAAGGAGTTAAATAAAAATACTTCTGCATGCAGGAAAGAGCCAAGAGCTAAAGATGTGATGGGGAAGAGGCATCTAAGGGGAAGGTAAGGCAGAGTAATCCCAGAGGTTTAACATCTGATAGCTGAACAGCATTTTAAAGTTAACAAATATTGTGAAACAAAAGATTATTCCAGCCCCTTATCATCCTAAGGATGTTACATTCACATCCATAAATCACATATGAACAAAATAACTCACTATCCTGCTTTCTTCATCAGGGAAAAGTTAAAAAGGAAAACACAACTGTCAGTAACCTAATCTGAAGCACTGTCCTCAGATGGGCACCTGTATGTGCATTTGATATTAATAGAGAAAAGACACAGTAAATATGATAAATGAAGGCAGCATGAGTACAAAGAACTATATGCAATTTCTTGCATACACTGGATTTCTCTAGCTTATGTGCACATTTTTTCCTCTAAAGCTGAAGCTCTAACAGTCACAACACCAGTGACACAAAGTATTGCATTTTAAAACCATTGCCTCCAGATACACTCCTACGATTTTAATCTCTCTGTTAGGCAGCAAAAACCTTAATCATTACAAAGAAAAACAGCAAGAGCCTGTACCACACACTGCAGTTTCATTTAAATAATCCCTGAGCAAGAGATGCAGAACTGGAATTGGGAACTCAGGCATGCTCCCTCTGCATCAGCCAACCACTTTGGCGAGACGTGTGGGTGGATGGCACTGGGAGCACCACGGAGCAAAGCTCAGCATTTGGCAGAATGTAAAGCCATGACACAAAAGCAACGACATTTAACCTACCATTCCTGTCTAACCACTCCATTCCTCCTTTCCCCTCGTACCAGTTTAGCCTGCAATTAAAATAAACTTATACCAGTGCTAGCAAAAGGGGAAAAAACTTTTCTGTCATGTTAAGCAAGTTAAATTGGCTCACAGCAGCATCTCCTGAGTGTACACAGCCAAGCCTGGTGAGAACAGAGGAGGAAGTGAGAGCCCCTATTCTCTTAGTAGCCATGAGATGTTAAGACAGCTTGCTCCCTGTTGTGAAACCACAGCTTTATCCTACATTAGAGCAGCTTAGACATAAATTCAATCAGCAAATTTAGCCAAGGTACCAGGTAAGTAGCTTTCAGTTCAGCTGACAGCTATGCAGTTGAATGCTTTCCCCTATACATGCACAATCCTCCAAAAATTGCATCTTTCACAATCTGTAAAACAATAAGAAGGAATGCATTTTATTTGTAATCTAAAAAGATAAGAAATCCAGGAATACACAACCCCAGAATTCAACACAGCAATCTGATTTTAGCAAGTCTTGTCAGCATGCTCCAACAGCCCCATGAACCACTGCAACTCACTGATATGGCAAAAAACTTGAGAGTTTGTAAATTAATCTGATCAGTTAAGAACCTGACCAAAGACAGATGCGATGCAAGGAGAAGGAAGGAACAGTGTGTCCAAGGCAAGGGGAGAAAGGATTTTAAAGGTCTTTCTCGCAACACAGGGAGCTGTGGTGCTACAGGATTTTGTCTTGTATGTCTTGGTAGTCCATGAACCTCTTCTAAAATGAATCTGTAGAGCAATATGCGAATTAGAAGGGTCACACACCATTAAGCTGACTGAATTTGGCAACTCCACACTTTCCCTAGAAAGTGTCAGAAGTCCGCTATTGAAGTGTTGACCATCCGCCACTGCTATCATGAAATGATATTCAAGCACACAGGAGCTGAAGCTCTGGAATAAATGAAACCCCTATTATGTAACATGAAACTTAGGGCATTTTCCACTTTCTGCACACTCACTTGCATTCAGATAGCTTATCAATACAAGCCAACTGTCCTACAGCTGTTCCAACATTTTCTGAGATCGTGGTTTAGTTTACTCTATTCATACTTCCAAGAAAACATTAAAAAAAAAAAAAATCAAGAACACATTGACATATCAGGTAGGATACTTGATGTAATTATGGGTAAGATTAAAATAAAATCTTTCAAGTCCTCTGTCTAGCTGGTTTTTATAACATTAAGATCTAGTTGCTACTGTAGCATTGATAGTGCTGTACACACAAAAAAACCCCACTGCCAGACAAAAGAATACCAGGGTTGCAAACATATAGAATGCTTTGAAACATCTGAAATTTAACATTTCCCCTACTGCCACCGTAGCATTTTACATCAGACTGCGAGGTTCCCAGTAGTAAACCACCAGAGTGGATTTCAACAGAAGCCTTATGACAAAGAATTGGCCTTTGGTCCCTCCCCACCTCATAGCAGTTTTATTCACCTTCTTTCATGCATCGCTGTAGTATCTGCAGTCACTGCCACCCTGAAAGCAGTGTTCAGGGCTCCACTCCCTGATGTTTGCCACTACTCTAACAGTCTAATATTCTCTGTTTCAGGGACTGTTACGTACTCATAGCACACTAGAGGAGTCAACAGCTCAAACAAGACCAGAACCATCTCGACTAAAAGAGACAACACGTCAGACATCCCAGTTAAGAGCTGAAATCTGCATTTCTCTGCATTAAGAGGATGAGCAACTACACTGATCTTGTCTGGCAAATGTGTATGTGTAGTCTTGTTTTGAGACTTGGAACACCCAGTAAGTAACCACCCACGGTGCTATTTCCCTTCTCACTCGAGGGAGTCTCAAAAGGAGGTGGAATGAGGGAAAATTATGGGGAAAGGACAGTGATTCCCAGAAGGAGGGGTGGAAAGACCAGAGAGGAACAGGATGAAAGGTAACAAATGAGTAGTAATATTAGGACAGGAGTATCATGTTCTAGGCAAGGAGGCACAAAATAAGGGAGGAGCCAGCAACTTTTGTGCAGAAAACCCTCAGGGATGGGGTCAAACTCCTTATAACAGGGTAAAGAGGATATATTCTGGGGAAGGAGAACTCTGCATTTAAGAGAATTACTCTTGCAGCAGCTTGCAGATGAGATCTGCCTATGCCCAAACCTTACCTGCATGAATTAATCGGAGGGAATATCCTGCTCACCAGCTTTTCTCACATACTGAGCAGAACCCGAGTTTTTAACTGCTAATATTAAGGTTTCAGGCTACCATTCCTGCCTTGCATTTTAGGTTTGTTTTTACACTATTAGCCCAACAAACTGCTTAAGTGATGCACTAAGTACTCTCCTGGAAGGCTGCCTTTCTATTATCGTTCCTTTTATGAGGCTGTAAATAGCATTCTTAAACAAGCAATAACCCTCACAGTTTTGCAGCCACCCTTTCTCAGAAAAAGAAAGTTGTACAACCTCACCCGTATTTTTAGCCAAAGTGATAAAGATTTACAGGACAAACCGTTCCCAACAGTCAGTCTCTCCCAAACAATTCCTCTCGAGTGAATAATAAATACTTGCAAATACTGATCAGGCACACCCGCATTAAGGAGCCACCAAAACGCACTAATCAAGAACAGTAGTAGATAATTAATTTGCAGAATAAAAGCCTTTCTCAACAGGAGCTGAAGGCTTGAAAATACTTACTTGTTTTAAAACAATTACTAGGTCTACAGGACACAGGAACACCCAAACCCAATCGTTTTAAGAGGTGTACTCTTTTCAGAGTGCACTGTTGGAAAATAAAATTATTTACGTAACATAAATTAAGCTTTTTCAGAAGTTACTTCTAGAAAAGCAGTACAGTTTAAGCAAGGCTAGAATACCTTTGTCCCCTTTGCAGTTTAAGCTTTCAAGTCCACAAAATACCTTGGAGCTCCTATCCCAGCTACTCTTTTACCCAGTGGATTCAGAGTACATTGCATTAGGAGCTGGATATTCTATGCTATGGCCAAAAGCCCTCAATCGTTTCATTTTACACACTTCAAAAATAACTTTCATCCTACTGAGAACACAAAAACCAGAAGATTTCCAGCGTGTACCACAAGACCAAAGTTATACTCCAAAATGAATGCAGAAAGATGTTTTTTTCTAGTGTCTTAAGAACATCACGCCTCATTTCAGTCTAGCATTCAGTGTTACACAAGTGCTTTAGGAAGCCCACTCTCAGGGAGATACTGAGATACCACAAAAAGCTGTAAGCAGCTCAGCTGCCATAACGTTTCTGAGCTGCTTTTCTTTCTGTTAAAAACTTGATTGTTCCTCAATCACTCTTCATGCCCCCCAAATGTCATTTTAAGGTCTTTCTTCTTCCACAGCCTGTCCTCTGCCACTAGCAACTTTAAGAAACACAAAATGCCAGACCTTTCTAGAATTATTTCATAGCTATAGCAGCATTAGAGGAGATGGAAAAAGTGTCCCTGAAAACTGAAGACAAAGGCGTCACCACATTTCCCTGGGCTAAATGCCTTCGTGTATCAATTAAGCAAGCATCCAACAGGAAGCTCTTGTACTACGCCTGTCCTCAGGCGGGTTTTCCCCTGAAGCCCCTTGTGCTGTGTCCAGTTTCATCCTGGGAGGAAACTACCTCCAACACCAGTTACTGGAAAATTCCAGCAAAATCCCCCCCGCCTTGACCCTCGGAGCAAAAGGGGAAAGCCAGCAGATCGCCATTTTCCAGCTTCAAACGAAAAATCAAGTTTCAAACTATCACAGCAAGAAACTATCCCAATGAAACTTAAGACACTTTCAAGTACATTTTGAAGAAGCCACTGCCTCTTAAGATCTATGAAACAATACTTAGGGTCACCAGAATCATAATTTGCAAAGCCAAAGCCTTTTAAAGTAAGACCACGTAAAGCAAGTTCCTGTTTTTGCATCAGTAGATGTTTGCCACCACAGAAGCAGACAAGATGCTGACCAAGAGCAGTAGATGGAGCTGGCATATGCAAGCCTGAGTATCTCTGCTAACTTTTTCACTGCCTTTTATTTATTTATAATTAATTAATCAAAAAGGTGTCCTTTTCTCAGCACAGTTATCTTCCTTCCCTATTTATTCGTTTTTCTTTCTCCAGCGGGTTACACGTCGAACACGCTGTGCAAAGCAGACTCCACAAACCAGTTTAACTTAGCATCGGGACTCTGGTGGACCCCAAACCTTTTTCTCTCGCATCTCCACGGCCCCGCCACCCCTCGGTACGCGCCCGACGAGCTCCCTCGGAGCGGCACAGCTCCCGCAGCAGCCCAATGCTCCCGTTGCAAACCGTTCACGGGCACCCCGGGGTTCCGCCGCCCGCCTCCGGGGACAGCATGTCCCGCACCTCGCGGAGGGGCCCCCGCCTCACCTCCTCCTCCTCCCGGGCGGCGGCGCGGAGCAGCGCCCGGTGCCGCCTGGCCGCACGGCCTCCCCGGAGTGTCAGCGGCTCCCGCACCGGCCCTGTCCCCTGTCCCCAGCCCCGCGGGGCGGCGGGATCGCCGCGGCCGGTCCCCGCCGCCCCCCGGCAGCGAGCGATGCGGGCGGGGGCCCTCTGGCGCCGGCCAGGGGCGGGAGCGCAGCCGCCCCTTCCCTCCCTCCCTCCCGCGCCGCGCTCACCTCGTCGTCGTGGTGCTGGCAGTAGCTGGCCCGGTCGGGGAAGACAGAGAGGATGTTGTATGGCGAGGCGGGGTAGGGCGGGCTGAGGGCGAGCGGCGCGGCGGGGCCGGCGGCGGCGGGGCCGGCGGCGAAGCGCTCGATGAAGTGGTCCTTGGTGAGGCGGACGCGCTGGTGCGCCCGCACGCAGTTGTCGCACAGGTGCTCCTGGCAGTCGAGGCAGCGGGAGCTGGCGGCGTTGCCCTCGTCGCAGGAGCTGCAGCGGGGCTCGCCCTGCCGGCTGTGCGGCCGCCGCAGCAGGAGCGCCGCCGAGCCGCCGCCGCCGCGCCCGAGCCCGCGGCGGGGCCGGCCCCGGCGGCGCGGCCGTTCTTCTGCTCGTCGGCGGCGGCCGCCACGACGACGACGTCCAGCAGGTTGCTGAGGAGGAAGTTGGAGGAGGGCAGCGCGTCCATGCCCGAGGGCTCCGAGATCACCACCTTCTGGTCGCAGATGGGGCAGCGCAGCTTGAGCGCGTCCCCCGCGCCGGGGTGCCGCTGCGCCTCCAGGCACTGGCGGCAGAAGGCGTGCAGGCAGGGCAGGACGTGGAGCCGCCGCGGCGGGCCCCCGCAGGAGGAGCCGCCGCCGCCCCCGGAGGAACTGGAGGTCTGCGAGGAGGACGAGGAGGTGGAGGAGTTGGACGAGAGGGGAGCCGGCGAGCCGCACATCTCCTTGCACAGCGGGCAGATCTGGAAGTCGGACTCGGGAAACGAAGCCATTTGCGATGGGCCTGACTCCCCGATGGGGGGGCAAAAACGTGTCTCTCCTCCCTCAAAAAAAAAAAAAAAAAAAAAAAAAAAAAAAAAAGCGTGGGCGGAAAAGCAGAGGCGCGGGGAGAAGGTAGTTCTGCAAGCAGCTTACGAGCAAGCTGGCATCGATCAGTCGTTTTGCCAAGTGGGATCGATGGGCCGGTTTTGCAAATACGGTGTCATCGATCCGGCGGTCTGCAGGGAGCTGGGTCCTCTCCTCGTACCTCGCTGCTGCCGGGATGGCTGCTGCGGGGAGGGGGGAGTATTTTTGGTATCAAGGTGTAGCTGTCCCGTTCTCCCTCAGTAAATGGATCCTCTCGTCCCTCTCATGTACTTAACCCCCGATCCCCCGTTGCATTAGACAAATTGTATTGATTCCCCGATCGGTCAATACCTCACACAGTCTTCTCATCTCCCCCTCGGGTCAGCAGTTTGACAACGTGGTTTGGTTACTTGTCCTCTTCCTCAACGGAAAGTGCATGGGCGCCGACCGCCCGATCCCCGCCGCATCCAGCGGGGACCGAACTCTGTCCGCCGGGGCTTGGCTCCGGTTCCCACGGCCGCAGAACCGGGTCGGAGCGGCAGTGCAAGTCCTTCTCGGCCGGGCGGCTGGGGGGCAGCAGGGGCTTAACTCAAGTTTCGCTCTTTCTTCTTGGGGCGTTGGGTTTTTTCCTCTTTTCCTTTAAACCTGTGCTTGTCGGGGGGGAAGGGGAAATTTCGTTTCAGTTCCCCCCTCCACTTTTGCAATCCAGAGCAGCTCTAGGAGAGAGAGAGGCACTGAAACACAGTGGCCAGGCAGACTTCTCCGGCTCCAGTCTTCCCCCGCCGACGCCTGCTCCACCACCGCATGACTGGGGGGTGGGGATGGAGGGAGGCGTTGGTGCCCACCCCACCGGCAGAGACTCACGCTGGCGGGACGCGGAGGAGGAGATGGGAAGAATAAAAGGGCTCCGAGGACGGCCAAGAAGGGCAGTCCCCTCTCTCGCCTCTCGAGTCCCGGCTCCCGCCGGACGCCTTCCTTTACGCGGGGCTTCCCGCGGAGGGCAGCGCCGAGCCCGCAGCAGCCCCGGCACACGCGGTACCCGGCGGCTGCTGCCGGCCGCTCAGTGCCGCGGGCTCGGCGCGGCTCGCAGAGGCTGCGGCGGCCGGGCAGAGGAGCAGCGGCAGGTCCCCGCCGGCCGCCCTGAATTATTCATGGGGGGTGTATTATATTCGCTCGCACAAATTGGAGCCGCTGTGCAATGCTATCCGAGAGCGCTACGCTCGCCCCCTCCTCCTCCTCCTCCTCTCCGGTTCTTACTCGCTCTGAGCCCCTGCAGCGCCTAGGATCACATTTCCTTTGTCATCTCGCCTCTTCGCGTGGTGTTTTATTGAGAAAACAAAAATAATATAAAACCCGAAGAAGAGGCGAGAGGAGGGGGGGGGCGGGGGGCGGCGGCAGGAAAGCAGCGAAAACCAAAACGCCCGCCTCCCCCGCGGTCTGCCGAGCCGGAGCCCACCGGCCCCGGGGGGTAAATTAGCAGGAATTACTCACTGATGCGGCAGCACCGTCCCAGGCGGCGTGGGATCCGGGGAGAGCCATCGCGCCGGGCGCCTTCCCCGCCGGGCGGGGTGCGGAGGGCGGCCCCGGGGGGGGCGCGGGGCTGGCGGCGGCGCTGGCTCCGGCCCCGCTGCGGCCGCCGGCACTGGGGCGGCGCGGCGTGCGGGAGCCTTTTAAGCTCCGACGGCGCGGGCTGACTTCCGCCCGGCTGCGGGGGGCGGCCGGGGGGCGGCGGCGGCGGGCAGGAAACATTCGCCCTCCTCCGGCCCGACCTGCCCCCATCCGCCCGCATCCAGCCCCCTTCGCCCACCCCCCGTCTTTCAATCCCGCCGGTTTCGGCGCCCGGGACCCCCCTGCCACCGCGGCTCTGACGCGCCGCGGCTCGGGCGGTCGCCAGACCCTCGCGCCCTTTTTGGGTTTGGGATGCGACCGGGGCTTTGGGGTCGTTCTTTGAGAGCACCGAGGCGTTAATGCAGCTTCAAACATTATGTCTCTCGAGAAATTGTTTTCTGACGCCCAGTTTAGAGGTGACGGGCTCCTCTTCGCGCTCTTGCGGTCGCCGCCGGGTCTGCGGAGCCCGGGCGGGGGAGCCCGGGGGGGTTTGCTGCTGGGCAGGGACAGGCGCTTCCCCTCCTTCAAAGAGACGCACTGAAGTTAACGAAAATTAGCGGGGGTGCCATTTGCGCCGCTGTGAGACTGCACTTTAATAAAAATCAGCAACAATTATATTGTTTTTAATGAAATGCCCCGCCACCAGCAACGTGTGGGTGGAAAGTTTCGGCTCTGCAGCACGACCGAGTGGCCACCCTCTTGGTTAGCGGGGCTTGTGGTAGCAAGAGAAGATGCATGGTATTGCACCCTTAACAAGGAAACTGGAGATCTGAGAAATTGTAAAACGTGGAACTGCCTTAGAGATTGGAAAGTCAAAAAATCAAGAAAAGGGATAAAAATTGGGAAATTATACAGATTAGTGAATGGAAGCATCTGTAAATAACCAAAATAAACTCAGAACTAATTACTGTTCAGTAATGATAACAAATTCTCAGAACCACCACAGAACAGAAAAACTGATTATTAAAATATATTCAGTCATGTTCCTCCTTTGTTTAGCCCTTACATGTACAAACAACTAATGCTATTTAGGCCTTAGATGCACAAATAACCCTAACTTAAATTGTCTACTTAAAAATGCCTTTTTCTTCTGCTGGCAGGTACTAAACACAGCTCAAGCGTGTCTCAAAAAGCCCTTCAGAGAACTGAGGAACTCAGGAGTGCTAACACCCTTATGCAAGACCAAGCAATGGGAATCATTGATGAAGTCCATGGGCCAAGACAGGTGCGTTAAGTTGTAAACAAGCATGAATATTTATTATGCCCCTCAGTAGTATATTCTGCTGAGAACTTGCCTTTTGTATCACTAAGGGATTTGGCTCTGAGGCTGTGTTCTTTATATTACATATCCGTATATTCACATTTGAGCATGCAGGTGAAATCCATCACAGCTTTGACTATCCAGAGGTTAAAAAATCATTGAGCCTTGCCTCAGCTGTGTTTATTTGTCCTGTGGTTGCTGCAAAGAGTTACGATGCTGCAGAGCTTGTCCTTTCCCCGATGAAGTCAGTTGTGAAGAGCGGGAATTCCCAAACAACAAGGGCACGGTTGATCTGTTTGGGTTTCCCAGATAACGCTTTGCACCAGCTCCCTCAATGGAAACTGTCATCTTTTGTGTTCAGAAATATTTTAATTGGGCAGAAATTCCCAGATGCGTGTCTCCAGGCATATCTGACACCCCTGCCACCCTCGGTTACAGCTGTGTGCTTTCCAGCAAGCCGGCTGAAGGGGGCAATTCTGCACATCGCTGCTTCAAATGGTCCTTAACGGGCTCACGATGCTACCTGTGCTCTGTGGAAGGTCCTTTTTGCTGACAGGATCCACTGTGTTTGTGCCAAGGCTCCCGAAGCTCGTTTACATCTTACGCCCTCCCTGAGCTTGTAAAAGGCTATAAGCAATTCACTGTCCCTGAACAGAGGGTCCTTATTCTCCAGCTGTCACCCTCGCATTGGAGCACCTCTGTCTTGCTGAATCAAAGTCCTCCTTTTCTTCTCTCTCCACTTCCACCACTGAAGGAATGCAACATTTTGAGGCTTCCTCCAGTTATGGATGGCTTTCTGTCTTCACTATGAAAAATGCTGAAATAAAGCTAAAGGGAGCACACCAGCACTGTAATCCTTCTGAAACATTGGCTGCTGGAGCACTTGTGCGCTCAACTACACAGCAGATAGCACCGTGCATTTTTCTGCTTAGTGCCTTGACTCAGTGGTTTTCGATTCAATCAAGTTGTTCTGCTATAACAACGCCCTCAGCTCTCCTCAGAGTGAGGCCTCAATATATTTCATTTGTTTTCTGAGCCGACAAACACCGTGAGTAACAGCGTGGGGGCGATAGGTGAAGTGCGGGAGGCTTCTCATTCCTTGTTGGACAGCAGGATGAGAACTTATTTTTATGATTTTTCCCTGGGAAGCTAGTGCTTCACATTTTCCCTTTTTGTTAAAAACAAAAGAACAATAGCTATCCTGGTTAGCAGGGCTATTGTCCCTCTGTGTCAAATAAATGAAATCTCCCTGCTTACGTGAGCGTCTGAGACATTTCTCTGCATTCTGCTAGCTTTCCTTTGTGTCACTCTGCTGAGGTTTCTCGCATTTTATCCCCCTTTTTCCAGTCTTTTTCAACCCATTTCTCTCATCTTTCTTTTGTCCTCCATTCATACACTGTTGCTGGTCTGAATTTGAAATTGTGTGGTTTGTACTGAAGGCAAACCCATCTTTTAAACTGTGTTGAAATCATAACTGTGTTGTGATCATGTCAGAACTGTGTTCAGACATTAACCATTAAAACATTCTAACAATGCTGAAACCTAGGCATGAATGGTCAGATCTTCAGAGACACTTAACAAGAATTGAAATAGCTCTGAAGATCTGGGCCAGCTTCTACCTAGTTCAAGAATCTCTATTTGGCAGTCCTTGACTAACTGCCCAGCCACTGCAGCTAAAGGATGCATTAAAAATGCTTTTTTTTTTCTTTTTTCCCTTAAATTTTAGTGGAAAATAGACTGCACCTGAGTCATTCTCTGGCATCTGCTTAGAATACCAGGATGTGCTTTCCACTTGGAAGCTCCGTTTTCTTGAAGGAAAGCATCTGCTTTCTGCCAGCAGCACTACAGGACAAACAGAGTGGTGTTCCTGCCACAAGCAATACAGCTGGAAAACCCAGGGGTCTGGAGGTTAAAAGCTTTGTTAAATAGAACCAGGTAGAGTAATTGTGAGTTTGGGGATATTTTACTGTAATTTTAGAGGCAAACATTCACAGGAAGAGCTCTCCCCTATGCCACCTGCAAGAAGCGGTCCAGCAGCCTGATGTGGTTTGCCTTGCTGTGCTGAGTGCCAAGGCAGCGTTGTGAGCTCAGAGCTCACTCAGGTGAGCAGGAGTAGCTGAGGAGCTGGTGCAAGTCCCTGAATGTGCACAGGTAATGGTAAACAGAGGGGTCTGGACTCCTGTTATCATGGTTGCTGTTTTGCACCTAAGGACCCAGAAAACAACTCCAACGCCAATATTGCTATACCACAACCACAAAAAGCCAATACAGTTGTTCATAGCTTCAAATTCTGCACAGCCTTTCCTAGGGATTGCCAAGATCTAAAACTCTGCCTGTCCTGTTGCCCCTGAGAATCCCCTTCCTTGTTTATCTGTTAACAAAGAGACAAGAGACTCAGCATTACAACCTGCTTGGATCTTTGCCTCTCCTGCTCAAGAATTCATCTAGTAAATCAATGTATAAAACCATCACTTACAACAGGTCTACTCACAAAGAAAGTCTTTAGCAAGGTCTTGAGGCTGGTACAGCCTTTGGAGATTTCACATTTGTCAAATAGTGCCAGACAAATGAAAGAGGAAGGTTTTGTTCTTGGTTTTTAGCTCACTGTTATTGATTTATTCATTATGCTCAGAGGAATATCCATCTTTTTTTAGGTTTTCACCACAACTGTGCTCCATGGACAACTGTGCCACTTAAGTTCAGCCACTTTAGCTCTGATTTGTGCTGGGTTTGTTTTTCTCCTTCCCTCATTTTTCCTCTTGCAAGCACAAACTTCTAAATTTGCCTCAGATTCCAAATTTGCCATGCCTGCTCCTGCACACTGACTCTCGCTCAACCATATATCTGTCATTGGATCCATTAGTAAGTACAGTAGTAAGCTCAACTTTCTGCATGTGTTGCTGAGCTTCCTGTAGGATATGCTGGATCTTGAGCAGGATGGAGGGCTGGGGAGCAAAGAATCAGTAAGTGTTGTCCCCATGGTATAAATCATTGGAAACTGGCTTGCTCAGCATATTAATTCAAGCTCTTGACACCCCCTCCTCCACCCATCCATCTCCCCTACAGCAGGGTCACCTTGAGTTTAAAGATGTGCTTGTTAGGGTGTGATGGGATCCAGAAAGGAACAGAGAGAGCCTCCTCTGTGCACATGTACATGTGAAATCTATAGATCTTGTGTGCATCTTTGTATCTGTAGAGTCTTCAAGGGCTGCCTTTGGGAAGCAGGGATCTTGCACCCAAGCAGCTGACATTGCTTTTAACCCCAGAGACACTCCCAGGTTTAGGCATCAATCCTCTGTTCCCAACAAGAAGCAAGCACCTACTGTCATGCTTTACAGCACTAAGCTCTGCAGGAAGCTGATGCAAAAATTTTTCAATGTGCTATAGAAAGTTTTGAGTTTTTTCACTTCTATTATCATGTCTCCAAGAGCACCTTTATGCTTAGGTCTTGCTCTAGCTTTCCTACTGGACAGTATGCATTTGAGACAAAGCTAAATTACCTTTTTTTTTTTTTTTTCTTTTCCTGTGCATTCTGATAAATTCCTTCATCTTTTCAGAAATTCTGGTTGAAAATCATCCATTTCTAACCACATAGTGGGATTTAGCATTACAAGGACTTTTAGCACTTTTACCTCCCAATGACTGTATCTCTAAAGCCAGTTTCCTCTTCCAGACTTCTCAAATCTCTCCCTATTCACCATCTGTTCAATCAGATTTCTTGTTAGGCTAAGTACCTGTGTTGGCTTTAATCTTTGATGATGACAGCTCAACTATTGCCCCCCAAGGATGGGCTCAAGGCCAGAAGATGCAAATGTCTGGTTCTTCTCACCCTGATTCTGCTCTGAACAGCTTTCAAATGTGATGTGTACCATTAAGAACAGTCTAAATCCATGTCTCAATCACAAGAAGTAACTTCACTGACTGGCAGTGAAAACTGATGCTTGAATGTTCTCAAACTCACCTTCAATAAAACATCCCATCAGAACACTTTTCCCTTTCAGGAAAATCTTGGCAAAATAGACATACCTTACAAACAGGCTCTGCAGGTCAAGAAATGCAAGCTCTGAGCAGGTGGAGGTCGAAAGAAGGTGCCAACATTATGCATAACTGCAAAAGTTTTGTTATTAACCTCCTGTTTCCTGACACTGCTTCTGCTCCGACACCTCACTCTGCATTTATCCTCTCCGCACAGTTAACCCGGCTGTAACTCAGAAGTTCTTCATACCTCTCTTATTGCTCTTGCTCACATCTGCAAGATCCTTTTACTCGCTGGGAGAGTGCCCCTAGCAGCGAGAGGTGGTGCATGCTAACTCTTAAGGGAGAGTGGCTTGTCAGCTGCTAACGCTTCCCCACAGCTGTGTAAACTCTGGGCGCAGGCAGCTGTTCCCCTCCAGATCTGGCGGCGGGAGCTGGGAAGCCTGGCACCCTCAGCTATTCATTACCAGCCCCCAAACTGGGAGCTGTGAGTGTCCCCTAACAGGCTGCAGCACTGACCTTGTGCTGGGAAGGGTGAAGGGCTTGTGCAGTGTGTTCGGAGGGACAATAGTGTCTCCCATCCCTCTGAATGGTTGTGAAGGTCACCTACATCTTTCTACATCTTAAGACTGCCTGCATCCAACACTGCCTCTCCTGCCTCCTCATCATTATTCCCTGGGGAGTGTGGGCAGATCGCTTCTCCCTCGGGGGCCATGCAGTGTAATTCCGTGAGCACTGGCAAACCGTGAACCTCAGCCAGTGGCAGGCTCCCTCAGATGATTCCATGTAAAATACAGCGCTAATCCCGACCCACATTCAGGTGCTGCTGTCTCCTGCAGCTGCTCTGATCAAGACAGGTCAGTTCCAAAGATACAAATTGAATGCTGAGAGGGAAAAGCAGTGCTATTTCTGCATTGTCCTTAGCAGGAAACATGCTTGGAGCTAATTTGGACCCAAAATGTTTAGGGTTTTATATGTTAAAACCAACACTGGTCAGGGACAGTGCATACAAAGGTAATGTGCTCCTTTACAAGAGTGAATGAGCTAGCAAGCAGCCAGGCATGGTGCTAATGAAACTTTCTGGTTCATGTGAGTATTTATTGTGGTTATATTGTGGAAAGCTGTAAGGTGGACTCAGAGGAAGCTTCTGCTACCTTGCAGCATGCTGTTCCTCTAGGCTCAGGTTACAGGTTGGGGCTTTTGTGTACTCACAGACGTGCAAGAGGCTGGAGTCTCCTGTCTTGGCTTCTCTGCAAAGACTCTGGGAACAAGAAGTGACCTGTGAAGAGGCCTTTCCCCTCCTCACTGCTCCGCCAGGGAGCCTAGAAGGAAGAAGTTCGTGGTCTGGCCAGCTCTCTCTGGCAGTGGGAGAAGGCAGCTGCCTCCTCTCCTACATGAGACCCCAATGGCATCCCGATAGTCCTTCATAAAAGTGGACCTACAAAAGCAGCCGGTGACTCACGTCCCAGCCCAAAGCCCCCGTTGCATGCCACTGGGAAAAAAGGCAGCTAAATCCTTTGGGTGAGAGTCTCCTCCCACAAAATGAACCCCAAGGAGCCACACATTTCTTGGACATTCTATTAAATGTCCCTTTGCACGTGCCTCCTCGCTGAGCATGGAAGGGCCCTGTGCCTGCTGGTGTAAAGCCATCCCAGTACACCTCCACCACAGCAGCTATAAATAGGCTGGGGGATAAGACAAAGGGAAGCTTTCTTAAAATGGAGGATACCAGAGGTCCTGTTTGCAGGAGCAGGAACTTTATAGGGAAGTTTTAAAGCTGTTGATTTGGCTGTGGGTCTTAGCAAGGGGAACGCTGTCACTCTGAGGATCTTTTCCCCTTTTTTGCTGTACTAAAGCAGGGAAGGTGCTGTCTCTTCTTTCACATAAAACCCACATGCATTTATGGTGAAGGGTGTCTGCTGTGAAGAGAAGTTTGTATACCTTCTGTTCTCTGCTAGCTGCAGAGCAGTGAGGTTGTGCTGAGCCTGACAGCCCCTTTTGTGAACCACTGCCTGGCAGTACAGATGCTCCCTTATTTAAATAAAAGCAGCCAGATCTCTGCATGCAGACCCTGCCCTTGCCGCGTGTTTCACAACTACAGGCCTTTGGGTGCTACTGCAAGCTGGAGAAGTAAAAATAAGGAAGGAGGGAGCGAGCCTCAGGAAGCCAAATCAAATGGCGGTAGCAGCATCTCAGGAAGCTCGCCCAAGGTGGTGGGGTGCAGGGCAGGTGAAGAAGATCAGAAGAGTAGGAAATCAGGGAAACAGATGTGGCGATGCCAGGCTTTGGGGAGGGAGCTCCTGAGATGCAGGGCCAGCATTCCCATGCTTTCCCATCTGGCAGTGAAGGAAATTATGTAAAGTGGAGGGGCCCTTTCTTATTTTTTTTTTTCTTCCAATTCTTTTCTCCCTTCACTTCCCATGATGCAATTAAAGAGCCATTGCTGACATCATCATGTATGCACGCTGAATGCAGGCATTGTGTCCCGGCTGCAGTGCTGTACTATATATAGATTAGTTGCCAATCTCTGCTATGTATCAGCAGGGAAGACACCCAAGGAATTAAGAGAGCAGTTGCACTATAGGACTTCTGGCTTTTGTCCCATGGCCTCAAGACACGGTGGAACTAGAAATAATCAAAGGTAAGTTATTTGGAGACCAAGCCAGAAAACTTTTGACTGATTGATTTGCAGCAGCAGTAGGGAACAGTCTTCTAGGTTGTGATGCACAAAGAAGAAAGACAATCTGACCCACGCTAGGTTAGTCAGTAATCTCTTCTCAACAGACCCTATGCCAGGCAATATGAGATAGCCTGCTTTCTTGGCCTTGGGTGGATAATGAAAAAGCATCCACCTGGGAATTGTTTTGGCCTTGTGGGCCCTTGAGGGGACAGAATCAGTGACCTCCCCTCTGAAAGTGGTAAATGCACCCTGCAATCCCTCGTGCAGAGACCAAGCAGAGCAGCCAGTGCCTGTCCTGCCATTGCCAGTGGCACTCTGAGAGGACCACTGCTCTGTCTGCTGCCACTACCTCCCAGGGAACCTCTTCCGCAAGGAGCCTGTTCAACTGACCTTGCCAGCACTAGGTTAGGGAAATTTGTTCCTGCGCCTTTCCAGCGGTAGCATTTTCTTTTGCGGCCAGACAGCTCCGTCAGCTCCTTCTCCCTCCCACCCAGCCCTTTGGCAGGAGGTGACAGGAGGTGGCTGAGCCAATCTAACAGCTCAACACATCAGAAAGGGGCAAGTCCTGCTCCTTCCCTCCAGCTCCTGCTCTTTGCTGCTCATCAGTGGACACCCCAGGCAGCTGACAGCAGGGTCTGATGAGTGCTCGAGCAGAGGAGGTGATGGGATGGGGAGCTGGAGCACGAGGAGGTCGGGGGTCCTTGGAGGTAAGTAAACCTTCCCTGTTCAGCAGTGAGCTGTTAGATTGACTCAGACAACAGACAATTTGAGGGTGTAAATTGACCCTGAAAGGAAAGCTTTGATGTTAGAGGCTTTTTTCTTTCTTGTTGACTTCACTCCAGGCCAAATTCCAGCTAAACTGTGGCCATTGCAGCTTTTTCAATCATTCCAAGGAGTCCCATACCAAGGTGATGAGACCGAGTGTTGCAGCCCCAGGCACCCACCTTCCTGCCCTTACACTGCCCATGGGCCAGTCACAGCATCTCTGTTCCTAAAAGACATTCAAGTCTTCACTGAGTAAATGGTACTTTTTGTCACTCTTCTGGTAGGAATTTGAAAATAAGTCAGGTAAAGATGTTTATTTCTTATAGCCTCTGTGAGAGAGACTGTTGCATTGGTAGCAGGCACAGAGTGGTTTTGAAAATTTTCAGAGGTGGAGGTTCCTCAGCCTCTTTGAGACCCTGCTCCTGTGTCTGACCCACCCATCACAACAAAGGTTTTTCCTTTCATCCAGGTGGGATTCTCCTTGCTGCAATTCCTGACTGCTGTCTCTTGTCCTCCCAGTCTTCTCAGGCTATATTAACCCAGTTCTCTTAGCTTTTCTTTACACATCACACTCCAGTCTTCCAACCATCTTAGTGCTCCTCTCCAGCACTTCCTTCATCATATTCATAACTCTCAGAAGCCCAGCTGGGACACAGTAGCACAGGTGCAATTTCACTGCTGCTGAAAACAAGGAAAGGATCACTTTCCTTCACCTGCTGGTTATTCACTTGCTGAGCAAACCCAGTCTGGAATTATCCTTCACTCTGCTGTCTCATGCTCAGGCCATTGCTCACAGGGACCCTCAGGTTCTTTTCTGCAGAGTTCTGCCCAGCAGGACCCACCCTAGCAGGTCCCCACTAAAGCAGGGAGTTATTCTAGATGAGGTGCAGGACTTTCCATCTGCTGTGGTGAACTTCATGAGGTGCCCATTGCCCCATTTCTCCATCTTGTCCAGGTCCTGAACAGCAGCCCTGCTCTCCAGGGTATTGACCTCCTCCTGTTGTGACATTGTCTCTCAGCTTGTTGAGGGAGTGCTATCCCTCAGGTTGTGTGTGACATTGCTGTAAACCTATCACAGCCTCAGTATTGACCCCAAAACTCACTTATGGACAGCCTGATGGACTCTGAATCTGTGATCACTCCCTCCAGAACCCAAGCATCCAGACAGTTTTTCATCTGCTTTCTAGTCCATGCACACAGCCCATATCACCTTAGTTTGGCTACAAGGATGCAAGGGGATACCATGGTGGAAACCTTGCTAAAGCCAAGGAAAGAGGCATCCACTGCCCTCCTCATCCCTGCAAATCAGGGCCCATATTCCATCAGCAGGGCAGGCAGCCTGGTCAGTCACACTTTACTTGGAGAACCCATGCTGGCTATTCATAGTCACTCTCTTGTCCTTCATGAGGTGGACACAGAGTCCCTCAGGATTTACTTCGTAATTTTCCCAGGCACTGAATTGAGTCTGACCATCTGGTCCTTCCCAGATTCTCCTTTCTGCCTGATTTTTTTTTGTTTGTTTGTTTGTTTGGTTTGGTTTTTTGGTGGTATTTTTTTGCTTTTTTTTGTTTTTTTTTTTTTTTTTGTTTTCTTTTTTTTAAGGCAGATCTCACGCCGAGCATCAATTGGCAGATCAAACACAGACTTGGCTGAAGCTGATGGATGTACAAAGCAGCCTTCAAGTATGATAAAAGCAGCAAGTGAAGATCTCTGTGCAGAGTGAGAGCTGCTGCAGAAGCCACCATGCTCAGCACTTCAGTGAGCATTGTGCAGCCTGGAAAATGCAGCCTAAATGCTCCTTCTGGGGGACAATACAGGACAGTCAAAGCCAATAACTGCAATTAAAATTGCAGAACGTTTGCAGTTAGACCAATAAATACTCCATGGTGTTACAGTCTATTTTCAAACAATTGAAAAACTCACTATATTGGATTCCTCAGGTTGATGAACTACAGTTAGTCCACTGAAGTGTTTCCATTTCTGCTGGTACTCGTTACTCCTTTCAATTGTATGTATATTGCAGAGTTAAATAAGAGGCACAAATTTGGACATGAGAATCCAGTCCAGTTCAAGCCTTTCTAGTGTGGCTATTTCAATAGTGAAAACAAAGGCTGTATCAGAGCTGTTAGGGAATACTGTGTCTTTTCTGGAGGTATGAGGGAATTATTTGTATTTCCTGGATGCAAACAGTATTTCTACTTGGTAATGCTGGATCACTTTTCACTCATTTTCTTTTAAACATCAGATATTAAAAAACCTCTATTTTTTAAACTGATTTTATATCTTTCATTGATGTAGCTATATATAGCACCATAAAAGCTTTCACCTAACTGGCTAATTACATTTTGTTTGCAGGAGAGAAAGGTTTTAAACTTCCTGTAATATTAAACAGCTCCCAAAGATACTTTGAATATTGACCAAAGGCATGACATGGGGATGATTGGCTCCATGACTGTCAAAACAAAATTTCCAGAACACCACTAGGAAACTGGGCATCTCAGGGTCCCTGACAGCAGGAGCTGAGGGCTGAGGACTGCCTGGATTGCCCTTGGGCACCCCGCCACGCTGGCCCTGGCAGGTAGCTGCTCTGAACCAAAAGCATAAATTTGTCTTTTAGAATGATGTTTTGAACTTTTATTCTCTGATCCTACAGATCCCAAAATTACGTGAAAAACTGCTAAAACTGTAGTTCCCCACTGGCAAAACAGCAAAGCTTTTACCTTTGTGCAAAGCCTGAAGTGCTGACTCTGTCAGACCTGAGGGTGTCTCCAAAAGCCAGTGAAGAGCTATCTGATCCTGCCGGCAGGGATCTGCAGAGCTATGAAGCCCTCTCTGCTTTTCAGGTTTCTGATGCAAGCGCCTTGCGTAACACCACAGGCTTCCAGGTACAGGGAGCGTGGCCAGCCCGCAGAGCGAGTGCACATCTTTGCCACCTTGAGGCCAAAATAACCTGACCTCTAGATGATCTTAGGAGGATGGTGAATAATGTATTGCATCTCCCAGAAGGCCGATTGCTGCCCGTTCAGTAAGTGACATGTTTTCCTGACATCCACCAACTGTGTCAGCTTGTGTATTTGCAAAAAGGGTTCTGGGGTTATTGAGGGGGAAAACCTGGAAGGCAAAGGAAAGATCGCTTCAAAAAGAAGTCAGAAACTATTGGAGTCATCAAATGGGTGTGACTTTTGGAACACATGATGGCTGCAACATTGGAATTCCCCTGAGCACCATGAAATCTATCAAAGAAGAAATAGCAGGGCTGGGGAAAGCCGGAACTAAGGGCCAGGAGAGAACTTCCGAGGAGTTAATTAGTGCTGCGTTAGTGTTTGTGGGCAAGCAGACACAGTAAATAAGGACATACATTTCTGAGGTCATTTAGAAATTCCCAAGGAAGCTCTCTTTGTTGGCAAATGCCAGTGCTGACACACATACTACCCGCTATGAGAGATAATTTGCATGTCATTCATTATGGAAAAGGCATTACAGGGTAAAGTCCCAGTCCTTTGGTTCAAAGAAATCCCCAGGACTGCTTCAGATTAGCTGCCTGCCATCTACAGCTGTTTCCTGCTGGGCTGGGCTGGTTTCTGGGAGCCACTGGATCCCCAGGATCAGCTGGGTCAGGGCAGAATCATCTCCTGGTGAGGGAACTCCCTACAGTGGACAAGAACCATCCCATGCAAGGAAAGGCTTGTCTCCCTCTGCTCTCCCTTATCCTGGAGTTGCCATTAAAAAAGTTCAGAAATGGCAGCCTCATGTGGCGAGTCACAAAAGTGACTTTTAATTCCCAGAGGGAATTTTTAAAGTGATTTAATGCTTAGAACTTTACACTTGTTTGGGGATGGGTAAAGCTCTTAAGCCCTGCTTTGGTGCTTCTAAAAATGTGCCATGCCAATTAGCTGCAGATGTGTTTTCAGGGCAAGAAGGGTGCTACTAGACATTCCCCTGCTTTTTTCAGCTGGACCATTTCCTGTGAGCAAGCTCTGCAAAATGTCTGAGCTCTCACCCTCATGGATGGCAGGAATGGGCTGCACTTCCTTCTGGTGTAGTTTTTGGGCAGTGCTGCCCTTTGATGCTCTGTCCTGCTCCTCTTGCCATCCTTCTCCCAGTGCTCCACTGTTTGCTCAGCTGGATGCTCACTGCAAAGCTGGGGTTGTCTTAAACAATTTTAATAGTGGGGGGCCTGCTGTTCTTAAATGAAAAAATATACTTAGACACAGTAAATGCTCTAGCTTCTGGGGAACAGCAATTTTTGGGGAGCCACATTTTCTGCCAGCGTAACTTCAATGGAGTCAATGCAACATCTTTTCCAATACAGCCTGTATGCACGGGATCGCATCCGTTATCAGGATTGGAACTGCTTGCAAATAACAGCACAGACTTCTTTGGAAGCATAATAAAAAAGAATGCTTCTGTATGATTTGTTATATATTCATTATGCTCAGGCTGACACCACTTGTGCTCCTTATGTGCTTTTCTCAATTACATTCTTAAGCACTTGTATAATTTCAAGCACCTGGAGACCTTGGCTTGCTTCGCTGGATGCTACTGCTGTTCAGCCTGATGCCAGGGTTGTGCTGCAGTGTGTGCTACAGTCTGAACAGGTAAAACTACTGGTTTTGACTTAAGTGTGTTTTGTCTCTTATTGTCTCTCTTATTCCCTTGGGGTTTTATCTTCTGAAGTGGTTCTCTGGTCTAAACACAGCTCCAAGGTCTTCTCCATGCTTTTGGAAGATAACATCCTCCTTGTTGGGACTTGCTGATTAAACTGTGTGGGAATGAAGGGCTATTTGCCTCTCCAGCTGCCTTAGGCCTGCTGTGATCCTTTAACAGCCTGGGTGACAGCAGGAGCTGCCACTTCCAGGGTCTGCACTGTGGCGCAGAGAAGCTGGATGCTTAACTGGAAGAAAGCAGGGATACCTGAGATGGGAATTGAGTGTCTCAGCACCAAGGGCAGTGGGTAGGAAAGCAGCTCCACAAATGCAGCTCTGAGTGTAGACAACCACTACAGCAGAGGGTGCGTGGCTCCTCCTGTTCCTCTGGCCAGCTGGTCGGTGCTCACCGCTCCCTGAGGTCAGGGGAGGCTCCCATTGCTCCCCTGCAGGCTGCACCCACCTGGCTGAGCTCAGGCAGAGGCAAAGCTCACCTCAGGGGATGGCTGAGGTGGACACAAAACCTCGTTCAGCCTTTTTCCAGCCAGCATCTTCTATCTCAAGGAAAGATGACAAATTTTTTGTTAAATTATTTAAGATATTACTGACTGGTCATGAATTATTAAAGTGTTTATTACTTACCATTTGGATGGCAACTCAGGGCAGAAAATCACAAGCCTTTCAGGAAACCTGAGGCCAGCCTTTGCGTGCCAGACATGCCGGGGACTCGGGGGTGAGCCGAGGTGGTGGGCGCAGCAGCATCTGCTGTGAGAAAAGGCACGGCTGGAGCCTGGAGCGTGATGCAGCCTGCGCTGCTGCAGATGGCTTTGCCACTGCTGCTGCAGTCTCACAACCTCCTGCCACTCCTCCCAGTGCTATTTTTGTTTAATATTTGCATGATGGCCGTGCTAGAACCCCTTTATACCATGTGCCATAAAACCTACAACAGAGACAATCCTTATCCTTGTACTTTGCTCCCCATTACTGCAATTTTCATATAGGTTAAACGATCTTTAGGTAGGAGAGGACACTATGAAGCAAGAATGTGCTAATTCTCATCAGCAAATGTATGTTTGTTTATGGTCTTGCTCTGTTGAATATATTTGAAATTTTTTATACTGGCCTCATTTCCCCCTCCTTTTCAGCCTCCCTCATGTTTAGTGGTTTTTTTGTTTTGTTTTGTTTTTTTTTTTCTTTTGGTTTGTTTGTTGGTTTTTATGGTTTTTGTTTTTCCTTCTTTTTGTTTTAATTTTCCCATTCCTTGAAACTGTAACCACGTGCTGATCATTAGGACTTCTCTTCAATGCATACTTATCCCTTGTGGCCAACGTTCACCAGTTGGAGGTTAGTGATCAAAGAAAGAGCATACCTTATCTTCCAGTGTTATTTTGAGGAAGACAAAGCAAGGAGATAAGCATAGTTTGGACATGCAACTCTGCCTAACAATGTTAGACTGCCTCCACATCAGAGTGGAGACAGTCAGGATTGGGCAGTGGTTAAAATACAACTACTTGGAGCAAAAATTCTGCTGGTGGGTTCTGGCCAAATAGGATGGCTGCTCAAAATTGAGAAGAAGCTGACAATTACCCTTTGGGCTGTGAGATGAGTTTGGCTGGCAGGCATAGACATATCACAGCATTCAGAATCCACAGGGTAGCCAGCGATTGCTGGAAATCTCTGAAAGTGTTTGTGAAAACAGTCAGCTGAATATGTTTGTCCTTGAAATGCACTGTTTCTTATTTAGTATCCTGTGCTCATTTTTCCTCCCTTGCAAACATTTCAGTCATTCAGCCCAGGAACTGATTAAACCACCCAGTAAACACAGTACAGATGTCAAAGTGAAAAATTCACAAGCTATTCATAACAAGCCATCTGCTGAAAATAATTTGTCTAAACTATTTGGGGAAAATTTACGAAGTAATGAAAATGCTCAGAGATATTTGGGAAGATTCTGACTACCAAAAATCATGAAAGGGCCTAATTATATGTTTTGGATACAAATGAAAGCTTTACAGCTTGCTGCAGGATTTGGGATACTAAATTCTCTTTGGCCTGCCATGCTAAGTACTGGCTGCTCAGTTTGGAAGCACGTAAGCCTTTTTCACATTCATGATTACCCTACAAGAAGGTGCAGTTTGGGCATAGTCCATGGTCTGATTTATATTCCCAGGGTGATAAATGGCCAAACTCCCACTCAGGCTGTATTTGGACTATATTGGGAGCCCAGCCTTAAGAAATTCAATCCATCCAAACAATACCAAGTCATACCCAACCTTCGCAGACCTTGCTCAAGAAAAGACATACCTAACCTTCAACAATTTTTCATTCAGGTAAATCGCTGTTTTTCCTTGGCTGTTCAAATAGTTTCTGTCGTGCGTTGTTCTGGTTTTCAGAGCTTGTGCTGCGTTCTAAAGATGGGCTCTTTCATGTTCCGTGGCTCCAGGAGCATGTTTCTCTATTCTCTGCATCTTTTCTTTGCCTTGGTTTACACACTGGTGCTTTGATAGACACCTGAGCTAGCTAAAGTGGGTTTTGCGTGTGAAATGCAGATTTGGGCCTCTGGGAGATGTATTTGCTGGTACATCAGAGATCTCAGTTTTAAACCACAAGCAATTTCCTGAAGAAGGCTTAAAGTGAAATAAGAAAGAAGGGGAAAAGATTAGTATCTCCAGGGGACGTTTTCCAGCACATCACTTAAATCCTCCTCCCCAGCCTACAGGCTGAGTAAAGGTTAATCCTATAGCCACTAAAATCCCATACAATCCACACTCCCTCAATGTACACATTTCCAGAAGGAATTCCTCTGACTGAGCATAGTTGGCAGCCTCACAGAAAGGTATCTCAGCTTAATGGCCACAAGTCAGTGGATATCTAGATCCATCAATCTCCAATGGGTGTAAAAGTCACACAGGGACATTGCTGCTGTGCATGTGCAGGATGGGGGCTTCCTTTGTGAGGAAACCATGTGGACCAAGAAGAAAGACCTCTCTGAAAACCCACACCCTCTTGGGTTGTCAGACCTTTCACTCTGGGATTAATGGGCCTGGGGTCAAACAGATAGGTAGGTACTTAATGAATTTTTCAGTAGATGTTACATCTGAAGTCTGTGTTTACTGAGTTGTTCCCATGACCTGTTTCTTATTTTCTTTGGAAACTGTCAGTGTAAATATTCTAAATAGACTGAAAAGTCCATAAGTAAAGCTGGTTGCTGAACTTCCCCAGTGATGAACACAGGGAAATTGCTTTATGTTTGTAGTCAGAACTTGCTTTCCATTTTTAAGCGACTTCTGATATTCAAGTCCTAATTAGGTACTTTTAAATAGAAATGAGCTAATGCATTGTCCAGCTGCTCTTGCCACTATCCTGTGCTTACTGATAGTTGCCCATCTGCTCTTTGCCAGCTTAAAAATAAACATCCACTACTAAAATGATGTTCATTTAGAGTATTATCCTCATGCTACGCAATCCGGTGTTTTCCATCTAAAAGTTCATTCTGTTCAATTAAAAAAAAAAAAAAACACCAAAAAAATGCAGTGGCTTCTGTTACCAGAGGGACAAAAGTGATCTCACTTTATGAAAATATGCCATAAAATGTAGGTGCCAAACGGAAAGCTCCAAAACCCGCGTTAGCTTACTTCCCTTGATCTTTCTCCTTCTAACACCCCGATCCCCGAAGCTGTTTGAGTGTCGGACTCCCGTTGAGTACAGCGGGACTGAAGCGCCTGGCTGTTACCATGAAACTTTGGGCTCTCCGGGCTTGCCGTGCGCGCAGCCCTGATGGAGCTCCGGCACGTGCCGCAGCCTGCGCTCCCGATGGGAAACGAAGGGAAACCGGGGATCCCCGCTGCGGCTCCCTGGGTAGAGCCCCCCGCTCTGTTTCCCTGGCTGGCAGATCGCGAGCCCCAGCCAGGGAGCAGGCGATGGCGGAGAGCTGGGAGGCAGGAACCCGGGGCGCGGACAGCGGGCACACGGCGCGGTCCCGCCGGCGCTCCCGAGCAGCGCCGCTCCCGCCGGGGCGCTCCGTGCCGGGGACAGCGGGGCCGAGGGCAGCGGGGCCGAGGGCAGCGGGGCCGAGGCGGCCCGAGGGGTTCGGCGGGGCGAGAGCGGCACCCAGCGGCACGGGGCGGCACCGGGACAGGGCCAGCGCCGCGGGCTGGGAGACAGCGGGCACGCCCGAGGCACAGGGACGCCGACTCAGCAGCGGGTGATGGGTGCAGAGAAGGCGAAGGGAAGGCTTGAGTTGGATGTGAGGAAGAAGTAAGGTTTTTTACAGTGAGGGTGGTGCGATGCTGGCGCAGGCGGCCCAGAGGGGCGATGGATGGATGGATGCACCATCCCTGGAAACATTCATGGTCAGGGTTGGATGGGGCTCTGAAAAACCTGATCTAGTTGAAGATGTCTCTGATCATTTCAGGGGGTTTGGAACCAGATGATGATAAAGATCCCTTCCAAACCAAGCCATTTGATGAATTTATGATTCCATGATACTGTGAGTCTGTGTTTCGGTGAGTCTGTTGTTCTGTGACTCCCAGCCCTGGGAAGGCCTTGAAAACTGGTGTGGGTTTCTGCTTTTGTTTTTGTTTTAATAAAGATGACACACACATGGAGGAGTGGAAGGCCTGAGGAAGCCAGGAAGAAGGTCTGGGCTTGCTGCTGCTCTGCTGGGGGCAGGAAGGGAAAAGGAGCTACAGCTTTGGGAGCTTTCTCTTGCTGTTACAAATATCAGGGAGAATGGTTTCTCTACCCACCAGCTTTGTCCTGAGGGATCCTACCAAAAGGGAGCCAGATATGCTTCAGGGCTGGATTGCATGAGGCAAACCTGACCTTTCTCTGCAACAGGAGAAATGGAAGAGGAGATGAAAATCTGTCAGATTTAACTGTAATCCCAGCCAGTGACATTTCAGTGGAGCTGCTGTGGGCTGGGAGTACTGCATTTAGGAACAGCTTTTTTGGCAAAAAGAACTTAATCCACTGCCTTAGAGTAACAAACACACATTAATCATGTCTAGAATGGTCTGCATGCTTGTGTGAACCAGCCACAAAGCCCACAGCCCATCCTTCACCTTCCTCCTCTGGGTCTAATCCAGAAACTGTGACAGTTCTGCCATGTTTTGCTCCAGCGGAACTCCAAAGGGAAGCGAATCTTAATCCTACCCCTGTTTAAGGTGTTGAACATTGCTGTCTTTGTAAGAAGGGACTGTTGATAAGGATGATCCAACTGTGGGTTTGGAAACTTGATAGATAACTAAATAGTGCTCAAATGGCTGCATTTCAATAGAAGTGGTGTTTGGTGGAAAAAATGTTTCAGGAAAAAGGCCTGTATTTGTTATTGGTTTAAATCTTTTTAGCGTGATTACAGACTGGGCAGACAATCTACTTTTCATGTGGTGTAAAAGTATCCCCCTAAATGAATAAAATATGGGATATGTAAAGAGCTCAGCTTAAAACTGAGCAAAAAAGAGGAAAGAAAAAAAGCAGAGAGAACACAGACAAGTCCCTGTCTCAGCTCTCATTGCCATCTGAGAATTCGTGGTTGGGATCTATGAAAGAACAACCCCTGGTGGGACAAGAATTAAAATTAGAAGAAGAAGAAAAAAAACCCTAAAATGCAGAATGACCCATGAAACCTAGCCTAGAAAGAAGGAGGGCCACCAGAGGAAATGAAGTTAAGGATACGTTTGCAAGGAGTTTGTTTTCTTAAAGCCTTCTGTTTCACTGCAACTGATTTAAAACCAGGGTTGTGTTTCAGCAGCAGCAGTTTTAGGAGTGCAAGAGGGGAGTCTGCCACCTCAGCCTCTGCCAGTATGCCTCACACTGAGTGGTTTCTGGGATTGGGCTCAGAAGCTGTTCATAGGACCAGACCTGGAGGAAAAGCTCCCTTTCCTTCTGGTGGCCCAAGCGATGCTGCACAAAAGGTGTCCCTTAGCCTGGCTGCAGACAAACCCAGGATTTGTTGCCCAGCAGGTCTCCTCACTTGCAGGAATGGTCAGCAGTGATGCAGGGCTGTGCCCACCAACACAGGGATTTGTGCAGTGCAGGAATTGAACCAGATTTTGCTGAGGAACAGGCGTGATGCCATTAAAACCTTTTGCCTCATAAATGCTTCTGGAGCCATCATTCCCCCATCAGCTCAGCCTCTTCCCTCTCACATCAATGGCTTCGCAAGTATGCCTACTTACTTATTTTATTTATTTCTTGCCTATGTTGTACAAACAGCAAATCACAGTATAATATCCTTTTTTTTCTTTTCTTTTTTTTTTTTTCTTTTCTTTTTTTTCAGGATAATTTGTCTATTCAGCTCACTTACTGTCTTGGAAACATCACTGGAGGAGACCTGAGCAAGCTGTCACAGAGCAGAGCTGACCCTGAAGTGCTGTGCCAGCAAGTTAGCCTCAAAACGGTGTTCAACACATCAAATTCCCACAAGGAGATTGGGAATGGATACAGTGCAGAGAAGGGGTTCATTCCAAAGGACATGGGCCCTCAGGGAAGAAAGCCAAGCATGTTGTATGGTGCTGGTGAGACAGCCTTACTCCTGGTAGTGACTTCAGTGCAGTGAGAATTCCATGTTGTGGCTACACATGGGGATTTCCTCGTGGCCAAGTGTTGGTTAAAGCAATGCCCTGCTTGCCTGTTGCCTGCCTCTCCTAAACACACTGGGCAGTGGGAGGGGCAGGACATCAAGCCAAGCTGAAAATTAATGTTTTAGCAACTTCGGTGAAAATGTCATTCTTCCTGCAAGTGTACCTGGTTACACAACAGCCTGTTCCCCCAGGCTGGCTGTTTTCCAAAGGCTGGGTTGTCACAAACTGCTAACAGCAGCGCTTTTCATCTCACTGTGCTGCTCCAAGTGGGCCACATGTGGGCTGTTCTCCACCTCTGGGCACAGACCTGTTGTCCTCAGTGCAATCCCACCACAGCCAGCATAGCCTTGCTCCTCCACACACTCCCACTGTTACATTCTCCTTAACCCCAAACCACTTCTCTCCCCACACTGGGAAAATCTGTGGGGACCATGGCAAAAACAACTGACCCCTGGGGATGCTGTAGCTCCTTTCTGGGTCAGGATGGTCCTGCAGTGGCAGGTGGTGCCTGCTGTTGCATCTTTCCCAGTTGATGGCAGGCACATTTCCCAGATGTGTTTTCCAGTGGCCCAGGTTCCAGCCCTCCTCAGGGTGTCTGTGGTGTCCAGTGATGTCAGCTGGGGGTTGCTGACACCTTTGTGCAAACACATTTCAAGGGATGGTTCAAATAAGAGATAAATTATGGGGAAGTTTCTGCTTAGCAAGGATCTTTACACTTGAAATCCTTGTACTAACCCTGTCTGAAAATAGCGGTGTGGATGGGGAAATATAAATTACACAGTCAAAAGCTGAGCTGAGTAAATGCTGCAGGGGGGATCTTTCAAGTTCATTAGCTCTTTACAAAGCCACGCTTATACTGATTTGGATAGACAAGTATCTCCAGAGAAGGGGTGCAAATCTGCCATCACGATCCAGGGAATGAAGAGCCTGGTTGTCCCTTGCCACAGCACAGGTGCCTGGGTGCTGAGCTGCACTTGGGAACACAACATCTCACTGCATGTCATGGCTGAGGACACTTTATTGCTTTCTGTCAACACCCCAGCACTGAGCTAGGAAGTAATATGTGCTTCTAGTGATGTGATCCCTCAGACAGCATTTTAAATCACGCTTCTGTCTGTGGGGAGGCATCAGAGATCCCGTGACACCATTTTCACTTCAGGAAGAATAAAGGCATTCATCTCCGCAACATTGGATGGATTCACTGCCTTATCCCAATAGGGCATCTTCACATAAACAGCTGAATTAAACTGCAGTCTGGAATAGCAGTCAGGGGTAGGAAACTCAGGCACTAATTTTACTTCTTCACTGAAACTATCTGTGTTTTATTGCTCTGAAGGAGGGTAGCCAGCAGTTTGTGCTATGGCTTCCAAATAACGGCACTATTTGTCCTCTGAGTGATTTTTGTTTGAATGCTGATAACTGGTGTTTATGTTTTCAAGCCCAGTCGTGGCCAGGACTCTGAAAAGAAAATCAAAAGCAAGTTCCAACCTTTATTTCCAAGGAATCTGGCTGAGCTGTGGAGGTCAAACTGCAGTTCAAATCTTCAAAATGCAGTTTTAGTTCCAGGACAATTGCTCTAAGGCAGCCAAAAGAGGAATGGTGATAACAATTTTAATACCAATGGGGACAGCTGATTTGAATTCAGCCTTTTCTCAAGTGAGAGACAGCAGCCCTTATAAGGACCAGAATTCTGCTGTGGTGGAGCTTTTCATGACCATTCATAGTCACAACCTTCCTGAATGCCACGTAAGCTTTGCAAACATTATCCCAATTTTACACTTGTGGGACTGTGGCTCAAGACTTGGCCTGGGACCTCCCCTGAGAACAGTCAGCAATCTTGCAGTTGAGCTGTAACTTGTGAGAATCACTCGGGTGCCTTTCTCACTTTGCTTGCCCTACACCAGCATCCTCCAGGCTGGATCTCATCCTCTGCCCCTTGGGCTGATGACAGCCCTTAGCTGGGTGTTCCTGCACTGCCCAGCTGCTTCGAGGGAGGGCAGAAGAACCAGCAAGCTCCTCTGGTCCTTGGACTGATTTCATTCTCCAAGCACTAGAAAATAAAGATAAGGAGAAAAACAAATCAGTGTGCAGGGTAGAAAGCAAAGCTGGTGAAGGATATAGATTTGTATGCTCAACACAGCCTATAGTGTACTTAAATGACATAGCAAGGATTTAAAAAATCCAATCCTTTCATTTGAAAAGTAAGCACCACTTGTGAATATACAGGTGTGTGAATTAATAATTTGGTGTTGTTTTTAGTTCTTTGGTTTGTTTATGCATTTTGAAAGCTGCTTCAGCCTCAGTGGGTCTAACATCCCAAGAGGACAGGAAAATGTGAAGTGCGTTGTCCTTGTATGTCTTCTCCTTTTTAGGTTTTGCATCAGTCTGATTTTTTTCAGGTCAGTTTCTATTACTGCTGGGTCTGAGTGTGTCCATCACCACATTGTAAAGATGCAAAGCTGCAAAGCCACAAATGCACAGAAGGTTGCTGCCTTGTCTCACCTTTTTACAGACCCGGCAATTTTCCTTATTGTTGGCAGCAACTGGGGAAAAAATCTGCTTGTGAACTGCTTCCAGCAGGACCTGCCCTACTTACCCAGTGGGACAGGACTTCCCTGCCTGCTCTCTGCCTGCCCTTTGCAGAGTTTCCAGCAGTGTCCTGGCTCCCAGCAGCTCAGACCATGGGGGTAAGGGGAGAGCTCTGCTCCAGGCAGGCTCCCTCCTCCCAGGCATTGCTGCTGGAGAGACACAGAAGTTTAGCATCTCCCACCTGGCACCAGAGTTATTTATGCAACATATTCCCTCTCCTTTTGTCCAGAAAGCTGCATCCTTCTCTCTGCACGACTGGGCTGACTCCTGAGGAGCAGAAACCCAACCCCGGGGCTCCGTCCTGCAGAAACTGTACCTTGCTGGGACAAGGACTGCAGACGGCTGCAGCTGCTCAAGCCAACTGGGACGGCAGCCGCCGGCCCCCACGCACCACCCCGCGGCTCAGGTGTCCTCAGGAAGGAGAGAATTAGTGAGGACTTTAATGCTGGATTAGGCTGCCCCAAGTTTTCCCTTTTTCTCCTACCACCAGCTCAGCCCGTGGAAGCAGGCGGTCTCCGGTGTGGGTTACAGCCTGGGACTGCTCCTCGACCCACAGCCCCTCTGCCTCTCAAGCATCTTGAGGTGGCTGATGCCTGGGTGTGTGCCCCAGGGCACCTCAAGGGCACAGGGATGGGAGCTGCTTGAGGCTGCAACTTACAACCCCACTCTGTCCTCTGCTGTGCAAAGTCTGGAGCTGAGGCTTTTGCCTCTTCACTCCATCTTTTTCAAAACCCATCCTCCTGAACATGGGCAGAGCCCCCTGCACTACATGTTCAAAATGTTCTCCCCTCTGTTATTAGGCATTCCCTTTTCTGATGAAACCCTTGGGATATGTCACCAATCTGCAGAGAAATCTGCAGCTGTCCTGGCAGACTTTAATGGCCCTTAAGCCCTGGAGGACTGAGCATCCCACCGCTGTGGCCTTGCTCTTGCTCCAAGAGGGAGACACACCATTCCCCTTGTGGCCAGACCTGCCACCATTAATGTAACTGCTGGGAAACTGGAGCTGGCTGTGTCTGGAGTGGTAGCTGGTGCAGGCTTCTTGGCTGGATTTAGACAGCCCAGCAGGCTGCCCTTCCACAGCAGTCATGTGGAAAGCCACAGAGAAGATCAGGATATTGCAATAATGCCATTTTTCAGAGTCTTTCTGAAAAGCCAGTTCAGTGGCTGAATGAGCTCATGAGGATTCAGGACAAAAATCTCACAGTCATGCATCACAGAAATAAAAATTACAAAAGACTTAATGTATGATTTATCCCTGGGACTTAGAGATTTGCCAAAACCGCCGTGTGCTGAAATCCAGGAGAACATACAAGGATATCACTTTTACCCTGTTTCTCATCTTTCCTTGAACATCTGCTACTCATTGTTGCTAGAGGGAGGTTTGGGATGAGGAGACACACTAGATCTGACCCACTGCCATAATTCTTTTACTTTCTGCTATGTGGTATTCACTTTTTAACCCCAGTTGACTTTGAACAACTCAGCAAGGCTTATCTGCCACCCTCCTTGGGAGCTGCTCCTCACCTTCTGAGAATTCCCCACCTGAGTTTCCTCCTGATAATTCATCAGTATTTCCCAAAGGGTAATTAAAAAGCTTTTGTTAACATCTGTCAGGTCTGCCTGTCAAATTGAGTACACCATGGAGGGTGCTGTCCTCTCACAGAAAGATTAGCAGCAGGATTTACAAGGCAGAAGGAATCCAACTACTTTTTATGGAGACACAACCTCAGAGAAACCTCTAGCCCTAGGGATTTGTTTTTCATTTTCTGCTCTACAAGTGCAAACAGAGTAGAGAAGCTGCACCCAGGCTGATGGCTCCTGACCCTCTTTGTGCTCAAGATGTGAGGCAGCAGGAGCCTGAAAATCACAGTTGTGACACCACATTCATTAAGTAATTGAATTCCATCTGCCACAGCAAGAGCCACGCTCTGTGCAGCACCACTTGGCTGCTGGCATATGAAGTTTCTCAAGGACAGTTGAAGAAAAATTTGCACTTTAGGAAGCTGGTGGAGCTTTAGAAGTTCATGCAAAAATGCCACGAGGAATCAGTGTTTTTCACAAGAAATATTTTAAATTAAGCCCAATGATCCTTTAGTCAGTGTGTTCATCCCTCAGTATTTTCAAACTTATCTAAACCAGGCTTCAGGAAGTTTTCTCTTTCAACACACGTTTTTCTTCATAGGACAAGTGAGAGGAGGTGGGGCAATCTCATAGTACAGACCCCGAGCTGAGCTACAAAGTACAGAGACAATTCATAGCTCAGGCCACAGACCCTGCCTGTGTGTAATTGTGCCAGTCAGAGCAGAACCCCAAAGGAGATGGGGCACAATCATGTTTGGCTTCTGTTGAATGTGTCAGGGGTCCAGTGTTTGCATCAGATCATGCCATGGGCACGTGCTTCGTGTACCAGAGCCCAATTCATTGCACATTTCCCATCTTCCTGTTCCCCTGCCATGTGCTCTGCAATGCTGCTGCTGTGGGTAAATGGCCAATGTCAACCAAAGCTTTGGGGAAAACCTCAAGAAAAACATCCAGAACCCAGCTCACCAGCACAACTCTTGTCTGCTTGGAGAGGTCACACTGCACATCACAAGGTTTGGGTCCAGCCTTCTCAGCTCGGTTGGTAACCCTGTTCAAGCTGCTGAAAATGCTCAGCTTGGGTGGATATAGGAGCACGTTTCCCCTGCACAAACAAGTCAGTTTCTGGGAAAAGTTTTCAGCAAATTTAAGAGAAGTTACAATCTGTGCTAATAAAAATTCACAGATTTTCTTGGCCTGACACGAGGTAATCCTGTGACTTCCAGCCCTAACACAGCCCCATGCATTCCAGCAGTCATGTGGCTGACAAGACACAGTTTGGGAGACAATCCCTCGCAACTCCAGTGGGAGGAGCAAGCCTCGACAGCTTGGTAAGAACAAGGTTTCAATCCCCAAAACAACATTCCTTACTCAGCAGCAGTGTGGGGCTGCTGTGCCAGGGTGTTCTAAGCCAGGACACAGTGCTCTAGTCCACAAAACCAGTTGTCAAAGCCTCTGGGGCACTGCTGTCCCTGGGGTGTCCTGGGAGCCCACAGGTGACTTGATGACGATGTCCCTGTCAGCTGAGGCACAGTCTGTGTGAGCCCCATGGGAACAGCACCCCCTGAGCTCCCACATCCTTCCCTGGGGCTGTGTGTGGTCTGGCACTAAGTGCTTTCAGTTCTGATGCCCCAGAGATCCGGCAGAGAGAGGGGGAGGCATGCTGCCATCTATAGCTGTAGAAAAAATTGGCCAGTGTGAAGAATAAAAACAATGACCAATGGATACCATTTTAGAAAATGCAGGCCAGAGGGGCACGAGTGCATTAAACCTGGGGGTCTCACAGCATTCCTCGCCTTTCCTCCAGGGGTCACGGAAGGTGTTTTGGAGATGGTGACCCACACACTTCCCTTTGGACTGTGAGCAGGGGTTCTTCTGCCTGGGGACTTCTTACAGGTTTGAAGATACCAATGGCCATGAACTTCCCTGTGCTCAGCTGGGAGTGCCAAGGGTTCATTCAACACCTGATGTCCTCAGGTACCACTTGGCACCACTGGCCAGGCTGAGCCAGTCTCCTACAAATACTTTTTCATCAGCTGGCTTGAGTTCCCATCTGGGTTAAGGAAACTTCTTACTGGAAGGGCTCAGTTTTAACTATTTTTTAAAAAAGCATCTCTTTGATTTATATTCTGAACTAAAGTTTTTAAGGATCTTGAGGCAAGTCCCACCTCAGATGGCAGATCCTGGTATTGCAGACAAAGCAAATAACCAGTAGTAAATAACATGACATGCACCAGGTTTTCCACACATCATTATGGAGGAAGCCAAGTGCCCAGAAAAGATTTACGACATACAGAAGCAGAAAACTGCAGAAGTAATGAACATTTTAAAGCAGAGAATATGTCTGTTTAATAGATAAATCTTAATTAAAGAAAAGGGAGTATTATTCGGAATATACCCATTCATAGTGATTTTCTAATATCAATATTTTGGATTTTAAAAAACTATCTGCTATAGATCCCCATGCATCCATCCAGGATATTAGCTGATGGCAGGACAGCTTGTGTAAAGTGTGTGCACAGAGCTACTGGTGGCTCCTGGAAAACACTTGTTTTCTGTGTGACAGGCACCACCTCTCTGTGTGCCATGGTTATTTTGGGCAAGGTTGGGTGGACCGGTATAGAGACAACCAGCTTTGAAATCCTCCGCTGTGCTTTGTAAGGCAAGATCCCAGGGATGCAGGATGCGGGAGGAGGGCGGAGGCACGGGCAAGCCAGAAGGAAGCACCGGGAACACGGAGGTGGGAGCTTTAGAGGATAAAAGCAGGGGACAAGGACAAACTGAGGGGACAAATAAAATGCTAAAGACAGAGTGCTACATTGCTGAATATTTCAGGCAGTTGGAATAACCATTCACACCTCAGAAATGCCATGGTTTATTTAACATGTCATTTTTTGCCCTTTTCTCCCAGCCCTGAAGAGGAGGGAGCAGCTGCATGGCATCCCCAGAAACCCAAATCCTGCCCCCTCTTCTGCAGAATAAATGTGTTATGGGAGCTTTGCTTGCAGTATTTGTGCTTTGCCAGCTCCTGCATCTGCAGGTCAAGAGCCAGTGCAGATTTTGTCTGCCCCTAGGATGCTCTGAGCTGACAGCACCCACGGATTGGTTTGCTGCACTGTTACATTCCTGCTGCAGTAAAAATTAAATCATTGAGTAAAATACTCCCAGTAGAAAACATGGAAATCTGCAAATGGAAAGCACGGGAAAGGGCTTTGTTGCTATGCCAGTCCCATATGCACTGATGAACAATGAAATATGGTGACTTCTGCAACATTCATAAATGCAGAGTGGCAGGGCAGACTTAGGGCTGGCAGAGGCAGAGAATAGTCTATGTGGCTGTTTGGTTGGATCCAGAGGGTGAACTGTGTGCTCTTGACTGCACAAAAAGGAAAGAGAAGGCAGAATGTGAGTCCTGACTCATACCTGCACTGAGCACATACGCACAAAAAATTACCAAAGCTTTTCAGATGTTATTTGAGCAGGAAAAAAGCAAAGGATGTTGGAGGGATTTCTCACCAGTTGGGAAAAATGAGAACGTAATTGCAAAGATGCAATATCCTCTACCTTCCCTGCTTCCCTGGAGTTCCCGGCATGAAATGCGCTGCTTAATTCTGTTGTGATGGGGACAAAATCAAAGAGAGCAGTGCAGCCATATGGGCCAGCCATGGAAAGCCAACACTTGTGGCCTCATGAAAAGAAAACTCTGGGTGCCTCCCTGCACCCGCCTGGTGGGCTCAAGCCCCCCAAAATCAGTGCGGCTCTGGCAGGTGCCCCAGCGGAGGGGGTTGGCCCTTGAGGTGGCTGCAGCAAGGAGGCAGGGATGGAGCCCTGGGGGCCCACCGGTGCTTTTTCCCAGGCAAGGAAGGAGCGGGTTGCAGGCGGCAGGAAGGCGGATGGGGAGGGATGAAAAGGAAGAGCCCCCTGAGCAGAGGCCACAGCTGATGGCCATGCCCAGGGCGCGCGCCCCGGCTGCTTCTGCTCCGGAAACGCCATCGGGGGGCCCAGCGAGGGCGAGCGACGCGAGGAGAAAAGCAGCCTCAGAGCATGTCTAAGGTCATGACACTTGACCTTTCCAATTCTTTTCCTTTTTGAAACCTGATTACGTCTATTTTTAGGCCCGTGCTCAGGGAAGGAGGGGGAGCAGGGGTAGGCTGACCCTGGCCGATGGCGTAGCTCCGCTGCGTTCCCTCCTTGCCTGCCCCTGTTTGCGCATTGCAGCGATGGCCCCGTGTGCCCACGCACTCTCCAAGTCACTGAGTGAGCCAGGAATGGTACCAGGGTGCTCTCAGCACCCCCAAAACCACTGCAGACTGAGGTCTACGTGTGAGGAGCAGGAGCACGTGTTACACCTGGTTTGGACAGGGAGTAATACTCCATAGTGAGCAGATTCCAAGGGGATTCTCTCTGGGTGCTGGGTGCAAAGGACTGAGGTTGCTGCAGACTCCTTCCGAACTGAGATAACCCTGTGGGTGCTGCTGCTGAGTGAGGAGATGCTGGGAAGGTACTGGAGTGGAAGAGAGACTTGGGGATGTCAGAGTCAGAACACAGAAATCGCCAACTTTGAGACTGATTATTGCAAACCAAGTTAGGCTTTGGGTTTTTGGCTTTGAGGCAGGCCAAATCACACTTGAAGCAATAAGGAAAAGGATGTAAAATAATAATGGGTGGTGAGAGAAGAGCTGGTTCCCAAGACAACATTGTCTTCATAAGGTATAACATCTATTTTATTTTGCCATTTTAGCTTGCCTGAGCAATAAGAAAATAACAAAAAACCCACCATAACCTTCTGGCAGACTGTTTTTCCAGGCAGACACAGTTTTTCTTCCACTTCAGCTGTCTGACTACCAGGGGCACAAAGGGGGAAAGCCAGCAGTGTAGTGGGTGTCCCCAGGTGGGGCTGGACTTTCCCTTCTCTCCCCAGGACCTGGTGTTACTTCACCCAGTATGAATTTTGCATCCTGCCTTTCCCACAGCTCTGGCCAAAAGCAAGCTAGGAACAGCAGTGGTGAAAATAAGGGCTGGTGCTCTGCAGTACTTTATTCTGTTTTTTACATTGGAGTTTGGAAAAAAATAATGTTAAAGGCAACTTTGGGGATAATGCTGGGAGGGGGTGGACTTGGCTCCCCAGGAATCAGCTCCAGTGATCATCAGCCTTCAGCTTTTTAGGGGGATGTGAGATCATGCCCTAAAGGAACTCTTCCATGGGCAAGCACTAAGAAAGTGCTGCTTGGTCTTTCTGTATGGCAGAATCCCTCTCTCTCTTTCTATTTTAAAGCAAAGGTTATCCTGCCCACCCAAGGCTTGACTTGTTTCACATCACCCATGCAGCATCTCACAAACATTCAACAGCAACAAAAAAGTGTGTCTGTTTTCCAATATGATATTTACATGCTATTTCATATACCAAACACAGACACATACACACACACAAAGCTTTCTGCTTTGTGTTTTTTCTTTAAAAGGCCCAGGGTATGGTCAACCAATTCTCTTGGCTGCTTAGCAACAGGCAATTGAGCCTGCCTATCAATTCTCAGTTTATAATAACCTGAGGCAGACCTAGATTTTTGTTTTCCCTTGAGCTTTTGTCTTCCCTTCCCTCTATAATAAATACCAGAAATGTAGGGGCAGCATGTGGCAGAAATCCCGCGGTGGAATATCCTTCATCGCGCTGGCGCGGCTGCTCCTCTGGCAGGACAGAGCTCCAGGCCCCACACGCCCTACTCTCCCCTGTTAAATCATTTGAGAGATTAATTCTGCATTAGACCACACCCCATCGTAGATTTATCATTTAAATAGCTACGTTAAAGTTAGAAATTTTCTTTTTTGTGTGAAAAACAAGATCCAAAGATTTCACCTGGACAGAGACTGAACGCAACCCTCAAGATAAACAAGTAACCTAGATATCTCTGTCTTTGAAGATGATATAAAGAAAAGACAGACTATAATTAATTTTGCTGGCCAGTGGAGCCCTAAACAGCATGTCCTGCACTGCTGTGGCTTAAGGGGCTGGAGCTGAGGGGCCTGGCTGTGCCCCTGGGGGAAGTGGCAATGGCAGAGCATGAATGGGTTGGGAACAGTGTTGTGCCTTAGTGAATGCTGAGGAACTGCTGCCTTGTGCTGGAGGAGGGTAGCACAAGGTGGTGATGGAGAGGTGGGTATTCAGCCCACCCTGAGAGGTGCCTGATGGGCAGTGGGTGGGATGTGGCGGGGTCTCATGGCCAGCTTTGCTCTAACAACCCACTTGCTCTGGAACACTCTTGTTCTCCATTGGCAGCACATTAGGGGTCCTGGTTGCTGACTATCATTGCCTGTACTCAGGAAGGAAAAGCAACCTGTAAGGCCTGGAGATAAGGCAAACCTCTGGAGATAAAACGTGAATAAATGGGAGAAGCTTGTTCATCCACCTCTGCTCCATGAGCAGGCCCATTCATTGAGCTTGGCGTGGGGACAGTGTGGTCATTTTAGATGTGACCCCTCCATACCAGGATGACTACAGTTCTCACAGTTACCCTGTACCAAACGTAAGCATTCCTATCACAAGGAAGCAATTCCAGGAGGCTGACACAGGCAGGTGAGCAGAGTAGCCCAGCCACCCCACGTGTCCTGGATCACTGTAGAAAGAATCCACATCCCTGGTACAGGTCTGCAGCCCTCAGCCTCAGCACAGCCCTTGTGCTCACACAGCGTGCTGCAAAGCTGCAGCCTGCAGCACTCCTGCCCAGCCACGCTCTCCCTGCCCATGGTATTCCTTGCCCAGTCTCCAGGTAGCCTCCAGCTCCCTGCCTGGGCTCCCCACAGAGGATGAGCATTTTCCCTCATGTGGGGTGTCCTGGTTCTTGGCGAGAGGCTTGGCACCATCCAGCCCCTCACCTTGCCAAGAAGTCGCTGCCCAGTGTGGTCCCTGCACTCCCCAGGCATTGCTGCCTGTGACCCCCAGCAGCAGCACATGCAACATCAGACGTAGCACTGATTGCTGATAACCAGTGTGATAAAGAACACAGTCTGTCCCTCATGTCCCTTACGACATCCCAGCCTGTCTGAAGGGGAGCTGCAAACAGCCTGTTGCAGGGAGAAGTGAAATGCTCTCCTTTCACTCAGGTCTTGGCAAGTCCTGCAGGCAGACTCAGATCCTTACCTGGTCTCCACTGTAGGCACATCAGAGGACCAAGGGCTCTTTCTCCCTAGAGCTCATGACCTGAAGGATGGTCAGAAACTGCTGGCAGTTCTTGATCTTTCTGTGTGGACTAACGGGTTCTTAGAACTCTGGCTCATGCTGATTCTGGAGATGGCAGAGCTGATGTGGATGGAGAAATCCAGTTTCTCCACATGCATGGATCTTCTCTCACAAGCATCAGACAACAGAGTGCTCCTCCTGCAGCATGAGGGGAGGTCATGCCAGGGAAGGAGAACTGGGGGTCCCCATGGCTCCAGAACAGCTCATGTGCTCACAGTCCTCCCCTCTAGGCTGGAGCCTGCTGAATTGTTCTGAGCTGCTGGATCACGTAATGCCACCAGTCAGCTTTTGTTTGCTGGAAATTTAGCAGAGGATCCAGCTTTTTATAAAACAGAACATCTGGAAATGGAACATAGGCAGGCTGTAGAAGAGGACTGACCAGGTGTTCCCTTAAGTGTAACGTAATGGAAGCAGCACATCACCGGGAATGCACGTGGACAGGACCTTTCTCCAAGAGGCATCCTACAGGAAAGCCACATCCCTGCATGATGAAAATGCAGTCAAGTGAATTTGTCAGTGTGAAGCTCGTGGTATGGCTCTCTTCAGAACTTTCTACAGTGGGAGGGAAATGTCACATTGCTCTGTTGAAAGTTCAGTTATAACTGTGCTGAACAATGTACCAATCTATCTTCTCCTTCATGTTGTGCCCTCCTGTTAGGACAGTAAAATTGCAGGACAAAGCAAGATCTTCCTTTCAAAATAGGATATTAAAGGAAAAAAACCCAAACAACTTTTCACAAAATCTGTGCATTTGACCTGTTCACAGCAGGAATTAAAAATCTACAAAGAAATCCAGGACACTTGGTGCAGTATTGTTTCAATAGCAATTACTGGATGCAAAGCATCCAACAGGGATTATAGAAATGCAATGCAATCCTTCAGGAAAGGGGAAATATTATAAAACACGTTAGCTGGCTGTCATGTAAATGAGAAAGAACTTCACTGAAGCCACACAAGGGCTTGTCATCACAAAATTGACAGCAATTAAACTGCACATTTAGCTTACAGTAACTCTGGTGCAATTCCCCACTGGAAACCCACTTCTGTAACAGTTAATAAACTTTTAAAAGTTTACTTATGGCTAAGAGCATATGTTTAAGAAAATAGAGCAACCAAAAAGAAAACAGAATATGGGAACAAATACTCAGACAATAGTATTTTAGCATCCTAGATTCAACTCTGGCTTTCAGAATGTTGAAGTTTTACTGGATACACTCTTCCCATTGATCCTTGTATATTTATGCACCTGTACGTCTGGTGCACAAAGTGGTATGAGATCCTTTTCCACACTGAGGATGCAGCACTGGCAGTATTTGAAGAAAACAGCTTTGCTTTACCAAAAAAAAAAAAAAAATCAGCAACAACTACAAAGTCCAAACCAGAATAACAGTGAGGATAGAATAAATGCAGCTGGGAGCGCAAACTGCTGAGAAATGGCTCCAGTGTACAAGAAAATAATTCATACTGAATCTTTGTGTGTCCTCAACTATTTCTTATGCTCACACACATGGTGATATATTAAAATTCTTGTTGGCAGAATGTCCATTCAAAATTAAATGATACTTTAGCCTCACCATGAGGATTTTTGTTGTACTTAGTCACATTTATAATAAACTTTATTAAATGCGATAGAATATTACACACTCAAACAGAGAAATCCAACAGGGAAATCTTGTCCATTTTTGTTAAACTAAGTAGCAGAGCTTTGTTGTTGGCATTAGAACAGCTCTGAGCTTTGCTAGAGATATGTTCTAAAAAATTTCCTCATAGCTCTTAATGAATAATTGAAGACAATATATAACCGAGACGCTTGTTTGCTGCCTCCAGAGTTGGATCCTAGAGGACCATTAAATTAATTTTTAATAACATATGCTATGGCTAAAGTTATAGGACACAAATATTCATTCTAAATATACTCATATAAAGAGTAATCCCAAGGTTATAATCTGCCTAGCAGGAGGTGCACAATGACTAAAAAAGCAGAAAGGGAAACATTAGCACAGCTTACAGCTACTCCAAGTTATTCTTCAGATATTGTCTGTTTGTGCCTCTTACTTACCTGTTCCATGACTTTAACAGTGCCCCATGGTGTGAATGCTCAAATTTTCCAGGGCAGTTCTCCTTGCTTTTGTGGTTACCTGTTCCCTCCAGAAGCTGGGAACTGATGAGGCCTTTTGTGTGTACGGGGGTCTACAAAAGATCTTACACATCTAAATAATTTATCAGTGGGGAGGCAATTTCTGTTAGTGCCTCAGGGTGATGCTGCAAATGTTTCACAAATTTATTATCCAAGAAAAATTCACTATAATAGGTTGTCTGCAAAATAAATTTGTAGAGAACAATGTAATCACTTGGAAATCCAGCCCATTTTAAGTAATTACTAACTGCACCTAGACCTCCATTAATCACTGCATAATTGAGTTTCACCCAATATTAACTTTGTTCTCAAGAAAGGCTGGTTTATCTTTGGAATAAATGAACATAATAAAAGAAGGAAACAATGAGGGAACAACAAAATCAGCACAAACTTTACACCAAAAATGAACAGAGGAGTTACCAAGTACCCTGTGCCATGGATGACTCGGTATTTGTATAGAACTTCTACAGTTTACCACCAAGATGAGCAGCATGCAAGAACACATTTGAAGGCAGGTAGACTACATTTTGAGGGGCTGTGATGGAGCATGAGGGTTTAGGACACTGTGCTTGTTCCCAGTAAAGCTTTTTTTTTTTTTTTTGTCAGAAGCAGAAAGTAGTTTTGGAAATGCTGGCTTGTAATTTCTTGTATGCAGATATACCATGCTCCCTAGGCAGACTTACACAGCTTTACTTGGATGAGAGAATACATTTTCATTTTGGTATTTGAGAGAGTATCTTCAAGAGATTTTTCAAATAAAAGCATGATTAAATGTCAAGGCTTCTAAGAGAGACTCATGAGCTGAGAAGGTCCTTTAGGACTCCTTGAAGACATCTGAAGATACCTGCAAATGCAGTAAGGTCTCTATGGCTTTCCCCTGCCACCCTGTTAGGGATATGCTACCAAATTATAATTAGAAATCTCAGCTGCATTATGAAGGAGGTGGGTAAAAAGTCATAAGTACCAAGCTGAAGCAATCCTAAACTTGGTTGTTCCTTTTCCTCATTTTTAGGCCAGAGCATCAACTGTGGCTCCTGCCAGAAGATTACCAGTAAAGAGGAAAAGAACCATACAGTACATGTAATTTTTTTCCTGACTTTGGCCATGAGGGGTTTGGACCTGCAGGGCCTGTTGTCCCACTCACTTTTCCCCATCTCAAAATAAGCACAGATTTCTGGCTAAAACCAGGGTGCACATCTATCCCTCAACTTACAGCACAGCTTATTTTCCCCTCCAAAGTCTGTTGTGCCAGGCCAACAAAGACCTGAGCAGTGAAGAAAACTTTGCAGCCATATGGGTTTTTAAGTTCTTATTAATTAATTTGATTTTTTTTTTGTTTGTGGTAATAGAGAGTGCAAGAGACTGAGCTATTCCAGCCATCACACAAATACTGAGCAAGACAAGCTCCCGTGTTACTAAAACCTTTGTGAACTGGTTAGTCACATCTAGATTAACACTTTGTGACCTTTTAGAGAAAGGTCTTACAAGCTCAAAGATTAAACAGAGAGGAATGTGCATCTGATCATGCAATACATTAGTGGCCCTGTGTTTAAATATCACCTGGCTAGAGGAATTGTGTGTTTTGAAGACAGCAACATCATCCTCCAAGAATCTTCTCTTATTTGAATTATGCAAAATTGAATCGGAGAATTGTCTCAAAACACCATAAGCTGTTAATTCTGTCAACACTGCTACAAACTCAGGTAGTAATTTAAGAAAGGCCGTTTCTCACTTTTCTTCCTGTGGTTATTTTTATTTTTATTTTACTTATTTATTTATCCTTTTTTTTTTTTTTTTTACACAAGCAGAGCTCCTCAGGTCACTCCACCTGGAAGGTTGCTGTGATCAGATGTCCTCCCTGGGGCTGTGCAGGCAGTCCTGATGAAGACAACATTGTCTCACCTGCAGTAGCTCAGCTTCTCTGAGATGTCACCTTCACTGTGCCCTGCTAGCAGGGTGACCCCTCAATTGACAGAGTCTATGCACAGCAGTGCCCTAGCTGCCAACTGGTGAGAGAGATCACATTAAAGTCACACCTAGTGCTCCTTGTTAAGTACTTGTTAAGTGCTTTGAATTGCGTGAAATTGAAGCGCAATAAGAATGTACCAAGGAAGAATGTAACAATCTGTCTTCTCCTTCATGTCATGACAGTAAAATTACAGGACAAAGGAAGCTCTTCCTTTCAAAATAGGATATTAAGGTGAAAAAACAAAAACCTTTTCACAAAATACGTGCATTTACTGGTTATTTTTTTTTTTCAGCACTGCATAGAAGTTGCAGCTCTGTCTCAAAGGACTGTCTGAAATCAATGCAAGCTGAAAACAGAAGTTACCCGTGCCCTTGGATGATAACACAGCAGAATTCAGAAACTCGGTCTACAACTACAACCCACTGACTCAATGAACTTGAAACATCCCATTAAAAAAAAAAAAAAAAACCCAAAGAAAAAATCCCCAGCTCCAAATGAGAAGTTCCCAGGAGCATGACAAGCCAGTGGGTAAAATAACGTGTGGGCTGGACAAAGCACTATCAAGGAAACGCCTTGATCTTGAACTGTGGCCGCCAGATCACAGAGCAATCTTGAGGGAGGACATCAGGTTCCCATCCGATTGCTGCTTTTATTAAATGGTCCCAGAATATCCCATTACAGAAAGAGGGTGCACACAGCTACCACAGGCATTAGCTGACTGCTCAACTATGTCCCTGCAACATAAAAAAATCAAATGACAAAGGAGATGATGAAAGAGAAACAACCAAAAAGAAATTAAAAGTGACTGGTATCTTAATCTACAGTATATTGCCTTGTGTTGTCCTGAATAGCTAGGTAGGGATGTTGGTACTAAACAGAAAAAAAAAATAACCCTGCTCTTTTTATTTAATCTTGATGTTAAGAACCATTCATGTTGCCATTGCAGCCGTTACATTTGGCACAAATTTGGGCTGCTCTCACTCTTCTGAGAAATCTTATTCCCTGTCCTGAGGAATCTTATTCCCTGTTAAAATCCAAGAGAACTTTACAAAGAGGGTAAGCAGTCCAGTTTCAGGCATGTTGGGGGAGTCTGTAGTTAGCACAGTTCACAGCATAGACATTTAAACCTCTTTTGGTAAATACATCAGGAAAAGCAAAAGGGTTAAAAATCATTTAAAGACACTAAAATATGGAGCCACACAATAGCCAAAAGCTATGGAAATAGAAGATCACAGAAGAGACACTTTCAGAATATAAAAGCTGTCAAGAAAATATTAAATTTCAACTCTACTAAATTAAATATCTTCTAAAGGTTTTTTGTCTTAAAGAGATTGCTGAACTCATAATCAATCAGTCTGGCTACTTAGACACAGCACCCCATCGGAGGATTTAGCAAAAATGAAGTACTAGATTATTCAGCATTTAAGCAATTGTGTAAGGAATATGTAGCTGAAAAGGACAGACTGCAAAACAAGATTATTTCCCCATTACATCAGTATATACTGTAGTTTTAACAGGGCTTTCCTTTTTTATCTTGACATTTTTTCCCATGCACAGAATTGAGATCCCAGCTTTTAATCTTGTATTTTAAAGTCAAATTACTCTAGTATTTGTATGCATCTGAAAAGGATCACTGCTCTCTCAACTTTTAAAATGAACATTTTTACTGCATTTACAGCTACGTTATCTGTTTCTCAGTTAGGCTACATTTCTATAAAAAATACCCAATAAAACCTCCTGTTCTTCTCTATTAAAAATTTGCAAAATGTTAAGCTTATAAAGAAATACTACGAAAAGTCTTATCTTTGTATACCTGTACTATACACATACCATACATGAGTATGCCCAAGGAGTCACAGAGATAACATTTTTCAGACAAGTACTATATATTTTCAGAAAAACAACTGGAAATTACTAAGTGTAAAAATTTCACTTTCCTCAGAAAGGTTTTTCAAGCTGTCGTGTACACAAACCAGATGAGATTTACATTTTCCATGAAGAGTTTTGATGAATTTTGGGTATGCATTGATACATCAGCTCTAATCTTCTGGAAGACACTCCCTTTTTAAGTCTTTCCCCAGATTCATTATCAACCTTTTGAATGTCTTACAAAACATGAATACAAGCCTACTAGCGCTGGAGACTGTATCCCAGCTGTTAATACCCATAAGAACAATGACAAAATGGGCACTATTGCGTGCAATTTCATGCAATTTTCATACACAGCTGTTAAAACACAAGCAGGAGTTCTGTAACACTGGAATTCACAAAGAACCAATACTGTAAAATGTTACACCAACACCTGACAAAATGGAAAATGTTGTTTGCCAGTGCCTGCATCTCAAGGTCACGGCATTAAACAGCATCAAAATAACTTGTTAAGGTGCTAAATTTTGTCTCAAGCCCCCATCTCTTTTATTTTAGCATTGGATTTCCTTCTGGCAGCTGCACTAAAATACTAAACCACTCTGAGCGGCTGAATGACACGATCTGGGCATCACGGTTTATTGACTCATGACAGATAACCAACACACATTTCAATTCTTTGATCAGTGGTAGGGTTTCTTACTTACCTTTCAAATGTGTGCTGCAAATTTCTGAACAGTAGAAAAACTCAAATCTAAGCCAAACAATTTTTAAAACAGCAAGACATCAACTCCACCTAATTTAATATTAGGATTTTTTTTAAAGATGATGATTCTTGACACTTCATACCAAATGTTTTCAGTTATTGGTCACAGAGCAAGCAGGAGTGGATAAAACTGCAGTAGATGTCAGTACTCACTCAAATATATTTCCACAGAGTTGTGACAGCACTGTCTGTTGAACAGAATTTGAGGTATTCTGCACTATTTAAAAACACAAGAGTTTCAATTCATCATCTGTTTCCATGCTGCCATAGTGACAAAAGATTTTCAGAGTTCTAACTCCTTTTTCCCCCTGCCATATATAAAATGTTAGAAATCAAAATGTAATTCTGACAGATTTAACCCATGCATTTGCCTAAATGGATAATTCTGTTACTTTGGTGACAGTCTTCAAAATAAATCAAACAGGACTAAATAAACACCTACAACATGCACCTTTTCCCCCACTGTTTTTCTAAGTATGTTAAAGAATGCAAAGAGCCCCATATATTTGTAAAGGCAACTTGATCATTCAGCAGCAAAACCAACTTACACAAAGTGCACTATAAAAAACCAGTTACACCCAGACCTTACACTGCTGTATTACTGACCTATAATCAACTCTAATTTTTATATTGCTAAACTTCTGAGCAGTTATAGAGATTTCATAATGCATCTCCTTCAGACCTCAGGGAAAAAAAAAACTAATAGCAGAGGGAAGGCGCACCCCCATGGCATGTGAGACAGTCACCTTGTTGGTTCCAGGACTGGAACTCTGGTTTATTAGACCCAAGGCCCTAACCTGGAGGAACCATCAGGAAAGTAAGCTCCCATGCTACCCTTTGAGGGCTGACACATTCTGCCACAGTATTTTGGCTGTTTTCCCTTAGAGGGAATGGTGAGACTCTTCAGATGCATCCCAGACTAGAAAGGCTTTACAACTGCTTCACTGCTCCTCCACTTAAGCTCAATCCCATTCCCCTTTGTCAAGCTTTGCCTCCTCCAACCCTCTCCATGTCAAGGTCCCCATTACTTGTGGAAATATCCCATGGTCTATTTCATAAAGGCCCTTTATGTCTTCTCCAGCCAGTTCCAGTTGTCTGTTCTGTGCCGCAAAGAGGAGGTGCAGTCACTGCTTTCAGTGACATTAGTGTTAGTCTTTACAGGATGGCTTCAGGCTCTTGTTTGCATCCACTCACCTTCCCTTAGACCTTTTATCATCTCCTCTACAAGCAAACAGGACAGCTGCTTCCTTCCTCAAGCTCTAGAAGGGGTCATTCCACTCAAGCAATAAAAAAACCCACTAGTACAGTCTTTTTATTTCCAAAGACACCCTTCTTTCAAAGAGCTGAATGAGGGAATATTGCTGGGCTACAGCTGATGGGACTGGCTCACTTGCTTGGCACAGGTGGGACAGAGAATACCAGTAGTGCTAGACAGACTGAGGGAGGGTGTGTGCCATGGAAGTTAACTGCTTGGACAAAACTGTCAATTGATCTTCAAAACCTCTCCAGGCCTCGCCAGTAATTCCCCTGGATTTAAGGTCTGAGGAAGTACCACTTCTGACCTGACATTTTAGAACAGATATTTTTGAGATCACAGTGGGAGTTTTTGCTTTAAGTTTGACATCTTAATAAACAACTTGATACTGAGCCTTCCGGCAGGAGAAAACACAGAACCACACCAATTTTCCAGCTCAATACAAATAAAAATACAAGGCAAGTAAGCATTTGACAATTCTGTTTCTTTTTGCCAGTTATGGTAAATTCAAATCCAGAAATGTTAAGCAGTTGGCCTTTCTCAAATGATATTTTGCTAAGTAGTAATCCAAATACCAAAAATGCATCTTGGCATGTATTACAATGAAAAAGTGTTGACATGCATTCACACTTTATTTCTTTTTTTTTTTTTTTTTTTTTTTTTAAGGAATAAAGTACCAGGAAGGATCCACGCATTTGCCACACTGCAAACTCCTCGTTCTTACTGAGAAGTACTTTTGCAGACAATCCCACACAAATCAGTGCTTCCTTCCCTTAGATGTCACATTAAACTACTCAGGGTTTAAGTGCTGTGTATGGGATTTGCAATCTGTTATAGTGTAAGTAAAGAGGATTGCCAGTATTTATGGAGCAAATGCCAGAAAACAAAAAGAGAATGACATCTGCTTTAAGGTAACCACAGACAGTATAACTGGCATATTTTGGAATTCTAAGGCAACAATGTCGGACCGGCATGTGAAATTCTGCTGTAGACTCCAGGTCAATGTACTGCTGTCTTCTGCAAAGGATAAATACTCCAGTGTTTTTTCCCTTGTTGCTTTTTTCCTAATTCAGTGATAGGCAGCAATATGAAATGCCAGCATTGCCACCAGATAACTTCTGCATTCAAGGAACCCTTAAGATGGCATGTAATGTCTGGCTGGAGTAGCACACTTTATTTAAGATGATTTATCTGGTGATATTCACGTACACTAAAAATACACATGCACATTTTTGCAGACTTGAAATTTAATGTATTTTCAGAATTCACTACAAAAATGCAGTTTCACAACTGTAACCACACATGGGGACTCCTACAGTAGTATGGATAATGTACAGATGTCTTTCCCAGGACTACCAATACTGCGCATTGTGCAAATTGTCTAGAACCGCAATCCTTCCTCAGCAGCAGTTGGAAGAAAATGTGTGAGCTGAATACTGATATCAAAATACAGATTTAAATAATTTACTCTTAGAAACATTCATATTTATAACCTCTTACAGAAAATAAAACGATTCATCTGATTATCAGATACATCCCTCAGTTTTTCCAGTTCCAAGGTATACACAGGTCTCCATCCTGCAGCACAGAGTAGAAATGCGAAATGCAAAGGTGCATGCCTTGTAGGTAGGGTAAGGATTCCTCCAGCAGCCGCTTACAACAATCTATCATCTGTGCACTGGAAACACTGGGTTCCTTATACAGCCGATCCAAAGAAAATCTTTCCGTGGAAGTGTTGATTAGCTCCTTCTCTGTAATCATCATCCTAGCAAATGGAGATAACACACTGTGACAAACTTGTAACTTCATCTCTTAAAACCCCCGCCTTAAAATAAGCATTTCAATGTATATTGAACATATAGTAAACCAAGAAATACTGAAATAAGTAGATTAGGTGCATGTAAACAAAGGTGTCAGTTCATATACAGGTATGATGGAGCTGAGATTTTTGTGACACGTGACTATCTCAGAAGTCAGAGTGAACATTCTTCCATGACTACGGGCACTGCATGCCCATGGATTCACATTTCAAAGCCCATGCCCTGACATCTTTTTGCTCACTAAGTAACTGGGAAAAACAAAAATAAAAATCCTGTGAGGCTCCATTTTTAATGTAAGGAATGAAAATACTGAAATAACATCGAAAGCTTAGGTTTTAAACATAAAATCATATTCATAATTACTATGCCTTAATTAAACCAGTACTCTGTATGTCATCAAAACCAACAACTGATAGGTGCAGTAATACAGATGCATATTAAGTGCACAGTAACTTCCAACTGCAGAACTTTGTTGATGTGTTTGGACCCAATGAAGTCTTTTCCAACCTAAATGATTCTATGAATTTTGAATCCAAACCTTGCAGATGATTTTTTCCTTCACCCCAGAGAAATAAGACACCACACGCAAACTCAAACTACTCAGAAAGAAAGTTAATGTGTAGATTTAATTCAGCCACTGGAGCTGTGACTGATCAACTGAGGAAGAGACAAGTTCAGGTTCCGCCAGCCCCAGCAGCTTGGGCACTGTGCCACACGAACACAGCTGCACTTCCAAGCCAGCCTGGCTGCAGACACAGCTCCACTGCTGCCCTACAGCACAGACCCTGCGCTAGACAGGGGAGGAGCTACGAAGCAGCAGCACCACTGGGATGTGAATCAGCCCAAGCTAAGCACAGACACAGCTACTGAGACCATTTGCCTCACCTGAAAATGCTACTGTAGGGCCTCGCCACTACGCCCCAGAACTCAGATTGGGACCTCTGTGGACTTACATGGCACTGAGCTCTGCTGAGGCCCAAGAGCCAGACCACTGTGGCAGTCAGCAATGAGCTGAGCCAGCGAGTTAACCCAGAGCCAGGTGTCCTCTCTATGGACCATTTCCACGCCACCTTCCTGAGTGCATTCCAAAATACCTAAGGCACCAAGCTTTCCAGTGAAATCTTAGGCTCCCTTGAAGGAATTCCAGTTAGCTGGAGAACTGCAGGTTTGTTTTCTGTCACTTCCACAGGGAGGCTTGCACCTTCATCACCACACAAACCTGATACTTTAAATAAGCATGGGAAGGAGAATCCTGCATTACTAGAAGACTGACATTATCCACACAGATAACAGAACCTTCTAGAGCAGCAGTGTTTGTATTTCCTTGTACATTCAAGTCAGAATTACGGCCACTCTATGCTGTTTACTGCATGCAGAACATTCAAGTCCATATGCAAAGTACAGCCAGTACATCTCAAAGTATTTTCCTCTATCATAGGGCCTTTTTAACCACCACATGGGGCTAAGGAAAATCAGAAGGACATGAGTAAGTCCAAGGAAGCATTAAGTGGAAAAGGAGTTTCCAGCTTCGATAAAAGACAAGTAAGAGGAAATGCGACACAGCTACAAAACAAAAGCAGAGGTGATACAGAATGACTGTTTTGTACTTCCTATCACACAAGAACAAAAGAACAACAAATGAGATAATCAGGCTATGGGTATAAAAATCACAGAACACCTCCACTCTCTTTCATATACACGTCATATGTGATTCAAATATGCAATTTGCTGCCATTGCATATTTGGAGCGACAAAACGCAAATTGGCTCAAAAAGTAGTAAGGTAATTAAGAGGGGGAAAAATAAAAATTGATTGTTAATCAATTGTTAATAGCAATCAATCTATTTGCTATTAACATGAGATATTAACATGAGATAATGTTTCCAGCTTCAAGTATTTTCTCAAGTGCAGTCAGACACAAACTGGGAAGGAGTACGGAGTAAAAAACCCACCACATTTTTTGCCTCATGCATAAAGCCTCTCCATAAACTAAGGGATGATGGGGACAGATATTGTGACCCTGTAGAGTTGTTTACTATTTCATACAAACCAGCAATCATCCAGCACACAAGATATGCATCTTGGCTCTTACATTCTTACAACACAGCTGCTTTTACTCTGAGGGCACAGTTTTTCTGGATTGGTGTCTTTATGAAGTGTGGTAGTGTGAGGTTTTTTTGGAGAGTGAGTTACCCAGATACAAATGCATATATTTGCTACAACATCCCTCCCAAAATCTATGGACAATACTTTCCCAGCTGTCATATGTGGACAGTTACATAGAGAGCTATTCTGTAGCTAAAATTTATATGGCAAAAATTTAACTTCCAAGCTGACTGGGGTTGTGGAAAAATTCCAACAAATCATGTTTATTGAAGTCCACCTGCAAAACACATTTTTACAAGTAATGAGGTCTTAACAGAGCTAAAACCATAGAGCCTTCAGCAAGACTCATGCCTAAAATAACTTCACAGGAACATACCTGCATCATGAACATATCATGATATACATCACATATATTGATGACTGTGATAGTTCAACAACTCATTAAAAGCTTTCCAAAGCAGAAAAACCCACTTGCAGTAATGGCCTCTGAAAGGATAAGCACCACCCACTTACCTGTAACAGTACTTTATTTAAAAACCCCAGTATCTCTCCTTCATCCTCAAGGACACATACAGGGTACAAGGTCAAGAACCAAATTCACAGTTCTGATGGATATTACAGACCATGGCCCCAGTATTAAGTATGGTGCTGTGACTCCCTATCATAATCACCCTTGTCATCTTTGAGAGAGTACCCACAATGTTTCTCTCATCATTCTTCCCCATTTTTTTTTCTTCGCCTCGTTAGGTACTAATTAATATTTTTCTCAACTACCTGACCAACAACTCGAAATAATGATCCTCTAGTTGGCCTCAGCTATTTTGAGTTTAGATTTCACTGCTTTTTTTTTGGTCACATTTTAATTAACATCAATAAAAAATGTTCCTTTTCTTAACCATTAAGAAGGTGTCTTCCACCTCTTCTTTGGGGACATAATTGTAAAAAGAATTATGCAATTTTGTCTTGTAAGCAAAGGTATTTTACTTCTGAATGATGTACAATTGTCTGTACAAGGTGAAAGAGGCTATTTTATAGTAACTGTTTGCATTCACTAATGCTGTAATTCTTTACTTAATAAAGCTGATGGATAAAGTTCTATTTTCTAAAGTTCTAAACAAAAGGGTTTTTTTTCAGCAAAAGGGTATGAATACATTTTTAAAAATTCTCCTCCTTCTCCAAATAAAAAAACAGAACATGCAAAGATTTTAAAGAGCTAAGTGTATCAAGTCACATGAACACTTACTCCTCCTTTCTTTTCAAATTCTCTCTTGCTTCCTGTGCTTTGGCAAAAATAAACCATTGAAGAGCTGCTGGATCACAGACCGTTGGGATCATAAAGTGTCCAAGTTCATGTAGGCTTGGTGCATATCTGTCACTAATGAAACACAATGGAAGTAAAGAACAAGGTAACATTTTTTAATGCAACTATTTATATAAATTACTTTCAGAAAAAAATCTAAAGATAAAAGAATATAAATTAATCACAATCAGAATAATTGTTAAAAAGCTGTCAAGTTTGGTTCATGAGAACAGAGAAATATAGTAGGTTATGCTTTTTTAAAATTACATTTCAAAAGGAGCTGATAATGATATTCTAAAAATATAAACACCATCATGACAGCACAAAACTTTTGATTTAAACCAGCACAAACTCTAAACCAGACAGAACTGAGTCTAGCTTGAATGAAACTAAGCAGGATTTTCTTCAATCTGATTCCTCCTTAACCCATAAAAATGCACTTAAAACCTTCAGAAACAGAAAGACTTTGCAATAACGACAATCCGAGATTATATCGCTTTTTCTTAGCGAGAGCAGTAAGCGGCGTAACCAAAAAAGAAAAGCTCTAAAAGCAATCAACCTTCCCTGCCAACACCTACCTTTCCAGAATCATTTGCAAGCCTCGCAGACTACGGGGATGAAAAGGTAATCTGCTGTCACGTAGTTTATTATAGAAAGAGTTCAGAGTCTCGAAGTACTCTTCTAGAGTCAACAGAGGTTGCAGCTCTTCAATATATATTACTTGGATGCCTCCCAGAAGTTGGCTTATCCGATCTTCCAAAAGCAGCAGCCTTTTTTGAAGCTTGTAATAATTTGGCAGTCTCTCAAAAATCTGTGCATACACATGAACGAACGTTTTCTACGTTACAAAGCTTAAAAGTTAATTTTAATAAATTAAAATAACAAGAAACCATAAAAGAGACAATTAACAATGCAAACGTTGAACCCGAGAGGAAAAAATTACAATCAAAGAATACCATAGGTGAGAAATATCAAGTATATACATTTTGGGACAAGATATAATCGAATAAGCTTTTAAGTACTTTCTGTATTTATAACATAAAGGCACCAAAAGGACATAAAAACATGGATGGCTATCCTCTATATTTTCAGAAATTAACAGTTTCAGATAAAAAAAAAATCTGATGCCTATATAAAACATTTATCACCACAGTTACAGTGGTTGAGCTATTCCTCATACAGCAGTCACTACCTACCATCTACCCTGTTGGTATTATTTTAAAGTAGCTTTTCCTACAAAAAAAAAGCTGCTGCTGCAACAAGTCAAGTGATTTCAGAAGTATCTCTTTAGAAACTCAGGAGAACAGTAGAAGAGACAGCAGATAGTTCTGACAGTAGAGTCAGAACAGCTGTTGGCACAATAAAATTCGGTTCAGCATTTGCATTTGTAACACAGAAAACCAGCAAAAAATCCTTTAAATATTGTAGCTCTGACCAAGCATTCTACAGACTGACTTGGACAGTATTCTACTGCTTTCTTCTTCTAGTAATTAGCAACAAAAAGTAATGGCACATAGGACTGCTTTCTAAAATGAGGCAGAATTGGACATATGCTCTCTAGAAATTGGCTCACCAACCTCATCAAGATTTTCATTGAATTTCTGTAACATTTCACATAATTTTCACTGCGTTTCAAAATAAAAAGCCTCTGATTTCAGGTTCAAATAGATACCACTCTTTTGTCTTCCCAAGCAAATACCATCACTACAACTAACTACACACATTGTTCCACCTGCATGGCATTTTGTGTGGCTTTACGATACCTTTGGAAAAACCTGCAGCAAAGGTTAGAAAGTTCAAGCATTTATATTTTTAAGGAAGTCAGTGTTTATTTTAGTATAATCAGAACACTTTTACTGCAATGACTATCAACACTCTCAAATCTCAGAAAGTCTTGTATTAAATCTGGTTTCTCAGTTAAAGTTCTTAGTAAATTGTTCACACTAAGAAACCATGGTTTGTTTTCCCCCCTCAGTGAAACATAGGTAGGGAAAAATTCAAAGCACCACCAAAAAAAGAAGATCAAGTGTTAACTTTTCATATTATTCACTGACTGGAATACAGAAATAGAATATTCTGATATTCCAGGAGGGTGAAATTCCCAACTATGAAATTCCACCAATAATCTCAATATTTCTTCTTTATGAAGAAATACTTTTTGATAGAATTATCAGTAATGTTTCAGTAGCCAAGATTAAAGAAGAATTCCTCAACGGACATGTTTATATTGCAACATATTTAGTTTTTGGTCCTTTGCATACAATGCTATCATTTAGGATGTCAGAAAGCTTATCAACTCTGAACTTTACACAAGCAGCAGCAGAATTGACATAGTCACTAAAGATAAAATTCCGCAACATCCACATTAGCTGCCTAAAAGAACAAAATGCAGTGACAGGGTTGGTTAGAGTCATTGACTGAAATCATCATTTCAAAATTCCCTTTAAATCTCATATTTACAAAAGATCAGCATAAAATTTATTAGCTCTTCATGGGAATGAGCTCTTTATGGATCACAAAGTATTCTGTCAGGACTCATTGCACAGACTGGAATAGTGCATAACAAATTAGTTTTCTTTATCTCTAATCAGAAGTAGTACTGACTTACTAACGAAAGCAAAGATCTAGCAAAGACTGTTAGCTACAGCACACACAGGATTAAATTTCAAATGCAGTGTACATCATTATGCTAAATGCATTAGCTAAGTGTTAGCTTTAAAACACTCATTGGTTATCTCCACCTATTAATATTTTTTGTTTGTAGTTTAAAAAAGGATGTCACAACAACGGGCATTTTCATTTGATTTGAAATTTTCTTACTTTGGTCCAGTGATGGTGAACATCCATGGTCCCCAGCATTATGTGACCTGCTGCACTCATACCCGAGCGGTCTGTAAATACCACCGTGCGTCCTAGAGATTGAACAAAGCTCTTTACTAATTTGGCTTACTGCAACCATTCCTACAATTACTGAAGGCTTCACCAGGCTGCTAACATCACAAGCAATGTATTTCTGCAGCATAAATGCACATGAGTAGGTGCTTCTGTTATTCTCAAAATTTTGAGAGGTTCCTGAAAAGTCCAGTTTAAGATTTTTTTTTCATACAAACGTGACCCAGCATCTGCCTTCTCTCTGTTTGAACTTGATAGATTTTTATTTAATTGGATTTTTTTCTTATGACTGCTTTTAAATTATGAGAAAATCTCACCAGACAGGATATTCAAAGAATCTGTATAAATCATGTATAATGTAGGAAATGCATGTTTTATGCTTGAAGCATATGCAAATTAAAAGTTGGTCAAATAATTATAAGGCCATTCAACTCTATTTCTGAACTCTCAGCAACACGCAAGCTGTAAGAAACACTTGCACATTATGTTTTCATTCTTTTTTAAAATAGAGACAACATAAAAGGCTAATTCTAGGTGGGTTTTTAGGGGGATAAATCAGTTTTGAGTGTATGTTTTTTTAATCTGAATACAAAGATCCTCAAGAATTCTTTAGGGTAAAAGCACAGGCAACTATTGATCAAAGTAAGCTTCCACAAAAGTCCTCAGTGTGATGTATTAGTCTACAAGACCAGGCTTAAGTAGAAGCTTTTGCTCAGAAATCAGTTTTCCAAAATCCCAAACAAGAGCAACACTGACTTCAAGGCATCTAGTCCATCCTTGTACCCTAAGGCAAGATCAACTGTACTTGTATAGTTACCGATGGGTATTTATCCCGTGCATTACTAAATATCTTCAAAAATGGAGACTACAACAGGTTCACAAGACAGGCTTCTGTAATGCTTTCTATCTTTAGCATGCTCAGGAAAAGAAACTAATTTGAAATCTGATACAATTTAAAACTACTACTCATTGTCCTTCCTACCATGTCTTTTGGCAAAGGATCATGTGAACTCTCAAATGAAAGCCACTCAAAACTGAGTATCTGCAGAGACAGACATAAAATACAGAACTACAATCAGAGGAAGCAGCTACTGCCATAGGTCAAACAGCTGTATGAGAAGAATGGTAGGTCAGCTTTGCAGAACATTTTAGTTTTTCCTGAGAAAATACTGACTTTAATATAGCTATTTTATGGGACACACATGAGAAAAGAAAGCAAGTAGCATTTTAAGGTATTCTAGTAAATCATTGCTAGGGTTAGAGACATACTCACATTTTTGTCTTGAATCTACCACGGACAACAATCTATTGTTAACTCAATACTTTGAGAGGTTCAGTTCAGATTTTTTACTTTCATTGCTAATATTAAGCCTAGTGCCTTCAACAGACTCCACTTGCATTTATTAAGAAGCAAACTAGAAACTGAGTGCAGCCAATCAATTCTAAGGAAAGGTCACTTTAAAAAATACCCAGTAGCTTTAAATGTAAGTTCTCACCAGCTTTTCAGTAAGCTTGACAAGTTTGTTTTTGCAGTTATCAAAAGAATTTGTAAAAAGAACTAGAGCTCCCTTGTCACAGAAGACCCATGCTCATTTCTGAATCAATACTATATTAGGATACATGAAACAAGCAACAGAAATACCTTTAACATTCTCTAATATTTCAGGTCGCTGTTGGACCAAGCGGCCCAGACTGTGCAGCTGACTACAGCGGTGAGCAATGCCCCAGCTTCTCTGCCACCTAAATAAAAATGTAATTGAAAGCATTTAATCCTCAATATTATAAAAAAAAAAAAAAGTCACAGAAGTTGAGATGCAACTCAAAGCCTTGTAACACAAAAAAACCAACACCCCAACAGTAATAAAAGTAAATGCTACTCAAAAGCTGTCCATGCCATATGCTATTTGAACTAATAAAAAACCTAAATAAAATTCCAGTGTTTTTTAAAGTGAATCCCAAAAACCAAACAAAGAAAACCAACACCAGGAAAAAAATATAAAACCAGATAGAGAGAACTGTAAATCTCTCCCCCAGAAAGAAGGGGGTTAGTAAGAGAACAGCACCAGACAACCCAGTATTTGGTTTGGTCATGGACCATGCAGTTTGTTTGGACACTGTGTAATGTTTGTCCAGAGGAGCAAATACAGTATGTAAGGACATTGTCTTCTTTTCTTTTCTTTTTTTTTTAGATCCTAGCCCAAAACATTACCACGATTCCAATGGAAAGTTGCTATGTATTCTTCATATTTTACAGTGGAGTAATTTTTGTTAAACCATACAAGAGCCAGGTGTTACCTTGCTGGCTTTAATACACACAGTTTTGACATTTTTTTCCATCACAGACCAATCAGACTGATTGCTAACCAAATTTCAAAAAGCATCTAAATTGTGAAATCTCAGTGTTTTAGAAAAATACACATTTTACAGACTTTTAGTTGATATAAAACTGTCTCAAAGTGGAAAATTCCCATTCCTTTACTGTACTGTGTCTGTTTGGAATGGAGTTTATTTTCTTCATAACACTCATATTTTATATTTTATGAACAGTGATCATAACACACCAATATTTTGGCTATTGTGCAGTGCTGGCACAGTGTCCAGGTCTTTACTTTTTCTCCCCACTCTGCCCCACAGCATCAGGAAGTAGGCTGGGGTGGACAAGATGCTGGGAGTGGACACAGCCAGGCTGGGTGACTCCTACTAACAAAAGGGATATTCCAGACCGTATGTCATGTTCAACAATAAATGCTGAGGGAAAGAAGGAAGGGAACCCTCATAGTTATGGTACTTGTCTCCCCAAGCAAGCATTACACATGCTGAGGCCCAGCTGCCCAGAAGTGGCTGAACACCTGCCCGTCAATGGGGAACAAAGAATTAATTTCTCCTTTTGTTTTGGTCGAACTCACAGTTTTGCTTCATTTCAGCTATTAAACTTCTATCTGAATCCACAAATTTTCTTGTGGATTTTGTGCTCTTCCTTCAAATTTTGTGCTCTTTCTATTCTTTTCCTCCCATTCCACTGGGGGTGTATGAATGAGCAAGTGGTTGCATGAGTAACTGGCTGCTGGCTGGGGTCACCCACATCATCTCATTTAAGGAAACCTAACTGGCACAACCTCACTCTGTGGGATGCAGGGAATGGCACTATGCCACAGCACTTGTGAAGCAATTTAACCAAATCCAAGCAATTCAAACAATTATTTACTGTTACCTAGCAATATCACTTTGCTTTCAGTAGCACCAGGCAGGAGCAGAAAAAGGTGGCCAATTCTTCATCTGTCCTAAACTTACACATGGAATAATGCCAGCGACCCAGCTGTTTTTCAGATCTCTGTGAACACTAGCACAAGGCTCCAGAACCACAGGTCATAGCGTCCTATTAAGATACTGGCTTGTCAGATTTCCAAAACTCACATTCTTTTCCGAATTATAACAATGTAACTCATGGATGATAAATAACTCTTCATGGAACACAACAATTTTAATGTATTTTAGAAGCATGAGCTATTTAAGAAAATGAATATAAGCCATGAATAAAATCAAACTTACGTGTTTAATACTGAAGACTGTTTCAGAATGTTAAAAACCCTCACCACAGCACACCATTAGAAAGCGTGTTCAAAAAACCTGGCTTCAGCTTAAAGGAAACCAGGGTCTTTTGCAGGGTGAAAAGGACAAAAGAATGATTTTAGAAGCTCCAATTCTCTCTTTCCTGGTTAAAAAAAATAGAACCTAACAGACTAGCCCTTGAAATAAGTTTATTTTTCCATTTTTGAATACCTTCACTGCCACTTTCCCCACCCTGAGTATCTCACTTCACAACATCCTCACTCAAAAGCACAAAAATTTAAAAAGGATCGCAAATTATTTTCTGAAAAATATTCTGAAGAATCAAGATCTCCAACTGCATTCAGACCCTTCAAACAAACAAGTCTCCTCCAGAGAGTGAGAAACTGAACACTAAAAGAAAGAACATTTTTATTAAGCATTCACAGGATGTCATTGTGTACCATGGACAAAGTTGCACTTCACTGCTGGTCTAGTTACCTTTGTAAGTATTAACTTGATTTCAGGAAATGCAATTTTAACCAGCATTTAAACCATAACACACCAGTTCCAGTTCTGTGTTTGCCTCAACTGCAGCCTACGTTTTCAGTTACAAAGAGGAGGTCTCTCAGAGCAGACTGTAACAGGAAACTTTCGTCCCAGTAGAACACTTCTAGAAATTTACTCAGTGCAGTAACACTTCTTCATATATGAAATATAGCTGTTTTGCTGGAATAAGCTTTTAAAGTTTATAGCATAGTATTAGACAACACTTCCTTGCTTTGACTGTCCTAATCCAAGTTCAACTGATCTAACTAATTACCTGATATCGGAGAGCTGGAGTTCATGAGAAAGTTCAAATTTTAAACGTTCTAATTCTTTTCTAAGCGGCAAACTCTTTTTCAGCTTTTTTACTGCACTTGCTTCATTATCATCTAGCCAGGACCTGAAAGAGGAGGAAAAATACTCAACAGTAGAAGGATGCTGCTGTGATTTATCATGTAAGCAGCACAGGTAACTCAATTCTTACTGATAATATGTTTCAAGTCAAATGATCAGGTAAAGGGATTTTTTTTAGAAATAGAGGATAGAAGATAAGGTGAAGCATTTAGCAATTTCAAGATATCTACAAAGGAAACCCTGGTACTTAGTATCTTTGGAGGGGCCTAAGAAATCTAACAATCAAAATCACTTGGATGTATGTGTAAAAGGCATAAAACAACAGATCAGTGTGACTTCAGGGGAGATTTCAGAACTCTGTGATTTAATTTAAGGAGTTTCCACATATGTGCCTTTAAAAAACCCGAAACAATCCCAAACACACCAACACCTAACAAAGAAACCCCAAAGTGATCACAGCAGACTATCAAATATGGGAGGTGGTACTAAAGGGCTAAGTTAGGTAATTTTTACAGAGCTGACATGAACTTAGATTAAACAGGTCAAAGTTTTATAGTTTTTTTGCCAATAATCACAACCAGACAAACATGACTCTTTGAGTACATCTAAAATTTCAGTAGGTAACTTTGTTTCTAGGAAAAGGTTACTATTTAAGAGATTTAGCTTTTGGTCATAGTATAAACTAATTTTCATACTTGTAACTTTTGCAATCAAATAGCTGCATTCTCATTTGTATTTGAAGCAATAAAAATTCAAACTGAAGTAAAAAGGGAGGCCTGATGCCAGCTGTCTATGTATTAAAACAAGACTGTTAATACATAACTGTCTGGGGCATTCCTTGTAAATGTGTAAAAATAAGTAAAAATATTCTCTAGCATGTTAAATCTCAGTTAAGTGTTTTATAATTGTGTATTTTAGAGTAGTTTCATTTGTGAGGTGGTATGCAGGACAAGGGACATACTTTGCTCTGAAGATCCTTCCAGCACAGTTCTGTATTCATTTCAAATGGCACTTAACTCTCATTGTTACAAAAAGTTTTTCAAGGTCCCAAAATGTGTATGTGTCCCAAAATGAGCACATACAAGTTTTTTTTTAAAACACCAACTTTACTACAAAACATCCTACATTGTAATGCAAGTTCAGCATTTATAACTACATTGACTTAAATATTCTAGTTTTCCTGCTGAACAGCAAATGAGAAGCACAACACTAAGATACCATTCATATTAAAACCTTTTAACCTTAGTTTTCATGTATTAACAATAAAGTTAATAGCCATATAGGTTTGTGTTACACAAGTCCTGTAAGAGGTAAGGAGCTATTTGGAGCTAAGTGAAGCACCTGCCTCCTTTTGAATTGCCATCAATACTCCACAAATCTGAAAAACTGGATCAACCAAAACTAGGCTGACCAAACAGGACTGCTGGGCAAAGAGACAAGAATGCTTCAGCTTTGCTGGCACTGCAGTTATTCCAGGAGCTCATCTGAACTCCAGTTATAACAAGCATGGCAAAATTACATGTTGGACAATAAAGTTTTGTATTGTTCAGAATATTTATTGCCTACCTTTAAAAAACTCAGCATTAGAATAATTTAGGTTTCAAAATTTCAGTTCAATGAAAGCATTACATACAGTAAAGTTGTTTCCACTCTCTGGGCTTGCTCTAGTTCCTCCTCAGGATCCTTGAATCCAGTAAATGAATAATAAGTCTTATCCCATTTGATAGGTCTGTTCACTGTGCTTTTTGCTTCCTTGTGGGGCTGAGAGTTCACATTCAAACTCTGAACATGCTCTGTAGATAAACTGCAGGAGTTGAGAATATCTAGTACTGTGCTCAGGAGATCCCTAGTATGTAACGTAAAACTGACTGCTCGAAACCCTGTAAAAAACAAGTATTATTTAATTAAAATTATTTTAAATGCATTCCCATTTATTTCTTCTTACAGAAGAAGCTAAACAAGGCACAGGTAGTTGGAAATTATGATGATACTGTTATTTCAATACTCACTGCAAAATTCACATGCAGTTTAACTATGTCCCATCACTTAGCTACTGGATCTAATTTTCCTAATTAGAAAGTAAGCTTTTGATTCAAGAGCAAAGACAGCTTGCAGTACAAGTGTTATGTTAAGGAGACTGGACATAACCCTACCATTTTCTTGAAAAACAGCAGGATTTTATTTTTCAGCATGAGGGTGCCTCACAATTTGCTCAAGTGTTTTGACTGTCATGATCTAGAATGTAAAACTCGTCTGTTATCTAAGGCATACTGGTTCTGGAGATACACCGTAAAGTTAATCAAAAGCAACATTCCAAATTTGGCAATATTTTTTGTAGTCTCAAAGATAAGAGACAATGAAATAAATTGAAACTTCAGATATCATACAGCTTCTGCTTAGAGAGTAAGTTCCTACTGATTCTACAAGTGCCTTGACATTGTGTACTACACATGAACTGCAATGAGGACATGGCAATGGTATTAAAAGCAGAAACATTATCATTTACATCCACCTTTTTTACTTCCTTATACTGTAACTTGACCTCAGGGCTGTAATGTCTCACTCTTTCAAGGCTTTTTAAAGCTTAAGATGTTTAATTACATGGGATGGTCCCACCTGCCTGATCTAATGGTTTGACAGATTTTCATGGTTTGACAGGATTTTATTCAGTACAAAAGTCGTTATGGCTGCACAAGGATAAGCAATGGTCTGAAGGAATTTAAATACAGGAAGACACATTCTACACGATATAAAAGCACCTGAAGCACTGAAGGATTCCTGAACATTAGAAGAGTTTGGTTCTCTTTCTCTTACATAAAAAGTAAGCTGAGTTGGCTTAAAGGAACGAAACCCTGGTTTCTGTAGGTTCTCCAAGTAGCCATTTAGCCTCTTCAGAGAGTTTTCATTTACTTCCTGTTTTAAAACAAAAACAAACAAACAAAAATTACAGATGATGGATTTGGCCATTTTTCATCTAACCCTTTTTAATCTTACATGCAGAATTAGGTTTCACAAAATGTCAGTTGCTTTTAACAAGTACTAATATGGTTCATATTGTCAGCATTAATAATTACCTTGCAAGAATAAATTTGTATGGTGTACACACTTGTACATTTGTGTAAATTCCAAAACCCACTGGCTTTCCAGCATAAAGAAATTCATTGATTCAAATATAATGCACAGCATTTCAAAGGGATAAAGTAAAATGTATTATAAATTTGCCTGGAAGGATTCAGGATCTTCTTTATAACAATTAGAAAATATGATTAACAAATGAGGGACTTTCAAGGGACCTATCTCTGCTAAAAATTAAGGAAGTGCATCTATTTGTTCTCTGGTACCAACCATAATTAATTCTAACATTACTGTTCTCTGACAGCAGGAAAACTAGAAAATTTCCATCCTCAATACATGAAATATTTACAAAGAAAGCATACTAAAGTATTTTTACCCTCTCTTTGGGATGCTGGCCAAAGAAATCGGGATGTACAGCAAAATAGAAAGGTCTGAGAGCATTGATGGCATCAGCGCCTGACAAAGTTCTTGACTGAAGAATGCACTGCAGCAGTATCTTGTCCAGACACAACCTAACAAAGTAGTAAAATGTTTATGTATGACTCTACCAATCAAGTGACAAACTGATATAATTACATTAAAACGTGATAGAACGGAGTAAACATTTATAGTTGCAAGTATAATAATTTAAAACTGGAGAATTTAAATTAGGAGTTTGAATTCTGGATCTTTCCCCTTGGGATTAACAAAGTGGTGTTTTGACAGTGCCAATCCAATAGGTTTGAGGAATGGTGGATGCTAATGGTTGAATAACACACGTAAGTAAGTACAGGAAACTTCTCTCTACTTTCTCAAATATGCCTCAAATAAAAATTCCCAGTCAAGTAGTTCAAATTGCAAATAGTGGCTTTAGTGGTATTTTTTGTAGACATTGCTGAAGCTGCTCTTAAAAGCTAACCTTTACATACTTCTGAACCTCCAAGTTAAAAAGCCAAACCAAGTTAAAAAGCCAAGTATTTTTCAAGCAGTGCCAAAGAATATTAAAATTCACCCAGGAATAATAATCACAGTTCAGTGAAAAGAAGTTCTGCATTAGTTTCTGAGCTCCATACTTGTGTCCATTAAAAAAAAAAAAAATCCTACTTTCCTGAACATACTCTTTTAAAAACGTCAAGTAAAGAGACAATGCTTTCTGCACTTTCACCTTCACTGAATTACAATAAACCAGGACTAAAAGAAATTTAATGGTAGGAGAAAAAGGTTGTTTTACCTAAGATGAGAAGGAAAAGTTAAGCTGAAAAAGTTCTAAGAAGTTCAGAAAGTTCAAATTATCGAATGCCTGCAATTATGTAGAAATTAAACAACAGTTCTGTAACAAGCACACTTGTGCTACAGAAGACTGAAATGGAAAGAAAACTAATAAAATATCCTTCCAGTAGCTCAAAGGTAATATTCAGGTTTAGCAAATTAAGAAGCTAGAGGGTATACATAAAAGCACCAAGGAAATGTGAATGCAAGGGATACACAATAGGTTTCTCCTTCAGCTAATTTCACAAGCTGACAAATTGATTAGGCCAATTTCAGTGACTAACATCCATTTTAGTTTGCAAATCAGAAGGGCAGGGACTCAGCTCTGTGAATGCAGTTTCAATCCTCACAGTATCATTCAAATTGCAACCCCCAAATAGGAAAATATATGGCAGATCACGGACACAGCTGCTTCCAACTCACATAAAACTAGTAACTTTATTAATAATAGTTAGCAGGACTGTTACAGAGAGCTATGTATCCAGCATCCCAGACCAAATAATCATCCTGCACACAGACACATGAGACTTTCCCAACTGATATAATTAATTTAAAAAAAAAATCCCCAAATTTGTGCTCAGACAATAAGCAGAATGTTTTATTTTGGCAAATGATAATATTTGAGTTGTCAAGCAGAAGCAGTGACCCTTACTTTACCTTTTTCTGTCAACCTTCCCAGCTCTTCAATTAGAAACATGAAAGCAGTGAAGACTAATTTTTTCTGCCTAAGAGGTGGGCAAATATTTAATTAGAAAATCTTACAAGTCAGCTTGCTGAAAACAGAAGTTATTGTAGAAAAGTGGGACAAAACCTTCATGATTTAATAAGACCGATGGAATTCCAAATCTGCTCTGACTTAATAACAATTTTCATGCATGTAGATGAAATCTAAGATTGAAAAAAAAAAGCTAAAATATATCACTGGTAAACACTTCTACCTCCTTGTTGGCTGCATCTCAGAGACTCTAAAACTAAGACTAGTAACCACTACAGACCATGATCCTACTCCAAATAGCAGGTGGTGAAATACCACAGCAATATAATGTTATTAGAGAGAGTGAAAGCTCTTAATGACAAAATCATGCCACAGTTGCCCAGTGATGCAAGAAAAACACCTCTACTAGACTAGGCAAGACAGGAAGCAAAGCACTCTGGACAGAAGTCCACTTGGTCACATGCTTTACCAGTTTGGATCTGGAAGCACCAAAATAATTGTCTTGCTGAGAAAAAAAAACAGTGAATTTTTCTCTTTTTTTGGGTAGCAAGTGTACACAAAACAGTAAAATGAACAAAAATATTTTCAGCAAAGGAGAACAGTAAACTAACCAGTTACCCTTCTGACTGCAGCTGACTGACATGCAAGAAATTCACATCCTCCTAGATCAAGGTGTTAGGAGGAAGAGTAGCTCAGTTCTCTGCTCACCTTATTTGTACACCATTTCCCACATCCACTCTCAAGCTACACTGCATGATGTTTCCAATAGTTCCAAAAAAAAGTTCAACATAGCTGGAAACCATTAATCATACATCTGAGTTTGTTAATCATAAAGTTCCATCTGTTATTCTAGATGAAAAATGGCCAAGTATGGCTAACTTTAGTTCCCTTGTTTTGTATCTAAACAACACTGTCATGCTAGAAGGAAGGCTTAGGATTCCAGCCAAAAGTCTATTTTGAACTTGCTTAAAAGAGAAATGCTCAAAGGCCAAAATTAGTCTGCGTGACAGAAGGAAGAATTCATTCACTGAAGGTGAAAGACAAAACTCTGAGGCATCTTTCAACTGGAGTGACAAAGCAAGTGAATTAAAATGGATTTAGAGGGAGAAAATGCAAGAAACATGTTTATGGCTTCACTCACAAGGAGCAAAGATTGTTCCAAGAGCTTCATTTAGATCTGAAGAGCAGAGAAAGGCTTCTTATTAAAATCAAGGTCACAACCACTTTGAGGGCAGCGTCTCTACTTCACGAAAGACATGAAACACAATCTCTACTAGAACACATTATGCAATCATACTCCAAGACTGATTGAATTTATTGCTTAAATAATTCCCTTCAACTTCCTTTTTCTTCACATCTCTCCAAAGGTCAACTTTTTGGCTTATAGCTTTGGCACTGAAAAGCTCCATTAAATTAAGTTCATAGTTACAGACGTATTCACACATTTTGAAGCACTAAGCTTTAATAACTCAATAATACAATAATATATTGGATAGCATACTCATATTTCTGAAAATTAAGCTATTTTAAAACTCTTTGTTCTGTTGAGAGCCTTTTTAATGTCTCACTTGAGGACAGGCATATGGCTTTGGAGGATTTTCAACTGTGGATGCTCTGCTGAAAGCTCCAAGTTGTAAAGATGAGAATGTCAAAGAAATAAGCATGAAACAAAAATACCAAACCAGTTTCACAAATATGCAAGTCATAAGCAAACACTGAAACACATGCTAAAGGTAACATGCCATACCTTCTCACGGTCCTCAAGCAGCAAAACATTTCAGCAACTTAATGGTTGAGCCAAATTTCAGCCATCCACTAACTCACTTTAAAAAAGAGGAAATAAAAAAACCCTTTTAGAAATGGACATGGATATTTTCCCCTGTTACTTACCAGTGCACTTTCTAAATCTTGGGTGATAACTTTTAAAGTCACAATAGCAATATAAAATTGAGCAAGCACACATAAAACCTAAAGCTTTGTGTAAGAATGCTTTCAGTTTCCTCTAGTAACAGTGAGTTTTGCCAATATGACGAGTACTTACAGTCTCAAATCTTGATTTGAGAATGAACATTTAAAGGTACTCCAGTTAATGAAAAAGAACTCCTAAGAATATGCAAAGTAAACAAATAGACACTTTCTTTAAGCACTAACACATGGAATTCCACGTAAACTTAGTTACTAAGTCCTACACCCAAATAAATATTAATACTTTAAAACACATGTGCCAACTACTTTATGGGAGGGTAATATAAAACCAGAGAGAAAATCACTGTCATACAGCAATGCCTGGGAATCTTAATCAAAGGTTTGCTGACATTTATAAAAATGAATTAGCAATTCTTACCAGTAACTTCTGCGCTAGGTAACTATAGGCTGGAGTTTGCCAACAGCAGACAAACCACTTGGCATGTCAGAGTGCACCTAATATATATATACCTAATATACACCTAATTATTAGGGATTATGAGGTAAACTCCTTATTGGCAATGCTTTCAATCATTTTTTTTAATACACTTTGCACTTATCAAAAGAACATGCCTGCTCTATATGCTATTTCAAAGAACCAGAGATGAACAGCTATCAGAGAAACATCATCTGTGTTCCAATACGGAATGACACTTCCTATGCCTACTTTGCAAAACACTTGAAGTTTCAGAAGTGCATATTACTAATATAATTAACCAAGAACCTGAATTTTCACTAGAGGCAGATAGTGGGAGGAAAGAAATATACCCAGCTAAAATATCCCCAAAACATTTGGTAATTTTTGTCTTCTGATTTCAGATAGGTGGGCAAGACAGTAACCATGTCATTTTCACTGTAACAACAGTCCTAATAATAAATTAACTACATTAACAAGCTCTCTTGTCATAAAACAGTTTTCCCTCACTGTAATTTCAACTTCAGGCATTTGGGTAGAGGATGGAAAAAAACTCAACAATCTCACTTAATCCGCGGTGACGCTTTATATAACCAGACAAAAGCATCATTGTTTCTTGCTTTAAATGCTCTATTAACTGCTTGGAAATCGGTACACGGCTTAGCTGAAAAACAAAACCTCCTGGGTTTGACTAAGCTTCACCTGCACCCCACCTCCAAGACAAACCCGCTGAAACACAGAGAAATACGAATTATGTCGCAGCAGCCTTTGGCACGCCGAGGTCTGACATCGCTGCCCCCCGCCGCTGCCTGTTTCAGGTGTTTACCTACACTTGAGGCAGCACGGAGACAACAGCGTGAAAACCAACAAGATGACAGCGCTCAGAAAATAAGCTCGGGTGAACGTGACACGCTCACTGCTGGAAAGGGAATCGGCTGCAGCGGTCCGAGCACTCATGATTTAAAGCACCGAAAACAGAGCCCTGTTAGAATTGTCTTTAAGATCCGCTAAAGGCAAGGTCTTCCCAGAGGGCGGCAGAGCTGACGGCGATCCGGCTCACGGGCCTTTCGCACCCTCAGGAACAAGACGCGGGATAAGGAGCCGCCGATGCCGGGCCGGGCCGAACCGGGCCGAGCTCAGCCCAGACCCGGGCCGCGCGTGCCCGCGCGCACGTACCGCCACGCGCGCGCCAGCGCACGGGCAGCCGCCGGCCCCCACCCCACCGGCGGTCACCGAGCGACGCGGCCCGGCCCGGCTTCAAAGCAGACCCACCCCCCACACACCGCCCGGGCTCGGCCTCGCACCGTCCTCCGGCCGCCTCCGAGCGGACCCCCCGCACAGGTGGGCGGTGGGCCGCGCTGCCTTCGTTTATGCCCTCCCCTCGCGGAGAGGCGCACCGAAGACTCCCGCCCGACCCCGCTTACCGCCGAGGCCGGACGGCGACCGCCGGGCTCGGCCCCATCGCCCCCGCCGACGGCCCCGGAGGGGGCGGGCCCG